>NC_134367.1:112316061-112618561 GCF_035582795.1 Mycteria americana
AATCTGGGAACACTAAAGACTTCCCAAGGTACTTTTAAACAGGCAATATCTGCAAGTGCTAATTTTGCATAAACACTGGAAATGTTTATTAAAGGAAGAGATAATATAGTATCAATTAGGAAATGTTCAGCAACTACCTAATAATAGACAAAATAATCGCCTTTGGCTCTTCAGCTGTCTTTACAAGTGTTTAATGATGACAATATCCAAGTTAGGTAAGCCTAATTAAACAGACTTCTCCTCACATACCTTTCTGTCCTTAAATATTTGGATCACAGATAGATCAAATACTTAGACCTACAAAGGTACAACCTAACTACACCTTCCCCTTCACTTCTGTACTGTCACGATATGTTGTCAGGGTCTACCTAATGGCAAAAGCATCTCCAGTTCAGAGGGAGACCAGGACATGCAGCCCTTGCTGTGCTGAAGGGGTGACTTGCTACTTCTTAATCAGCATATATGCATTGACTTGTGGCTGCTGCCCCACAGGAACGCCACCAGCTCTCATGGCACCTCTCTCTATTTTCTTGTTTTCTCCTTTCCCCTCTACCCGTGTTCTGCACAGTCCAGGCCTGGTTAGCACTACCTCTTACCCAAACTATGAGGAATTGCAGCTCGAGATGATGCACCTGAGGTCATCATCTCTCTGAGCATGCAGAGCTCACAGTTTGGGCAGGCAGCATTTTCCCTGGGCTATCACCATCACTACCTTCCTAGCGGCTTTTGCAGTAATACAGTCTCCATATCGGCTCTCAAGTACGGACGCTGGGAAATGCTGAAGTCACTGCTGGGTGCTGCAAGAGGCTCAACAGCATCTCTTCAGGTGCCTGTGTCTGCTCAGCAAGGAACTGCCGGGACGGAGGCTTTGGATGGTTACAGGACCTTTAAGCAAAATCCTACCTCTCCAGGAGAAACACCCTCCACGTCCTTGCTGCCTCTCACTTGCATTTCAGCTCATTATCCAGCATTTCCACAGCAAGATGTTGGAGAATCACCCTTCCTTCAAGGCATATTTATTTGAAATTCACTGTCATTTACTCACACCAGGGGAACAACAGTATTTCACTACTGCTGCTTTCAAAAATTAAAGGAATTACAAGGAATACTAACGCAACTGAGGTCTGTTCTCCTCCCTCCCTCCCCCAAATCCATAGCAGTGAGAGCTCCTTTTCTTTAGAGTCCTTCCCACAGGCTTGCACGTCGCAGAGATTAGCAGACAATGCAGAATTGTCTGAGAGCACGTTGGCAGGAAACAGTTAGTGTCAAATTAGCCAACTTAACATGATAGATTGTGATAAATTGAGTGCTTGGGGTACTACATGCTTGAACTATGCGGTGCTGTGTATCACAGCAAATCTATTTCCTAAAACCTCTAACTGGGCAATTTCATCCATATAAAAATGCTCCTAAATATGCCTCCGCTTGTTGTCAGTTTCCTCTCCTTTTCAGCAGCTATAAAACATATGGGGTTTATGCTGCTAAGAGCCTTTGTAAATCACGCTTTAATACCTATGGGTTATACTTAGCTATAGACATGTCCTCAGCTGATGTCAATTGTTGTAGCTGCCTTGACGTCAGAGCCAAGATTATTTACAGCAGCTGAGCATTTCTCCTGCTGTGCTCAGCACTTGCAAAGGTACACAAGTGAGGTGGGGTTTTGCTTTAGGTTTAGGAGGACTTTCAAGCAGAACTTGGGCTTGAGAAAGTGAAGCCAGACAGTCACTCACTCAAATTGGGCCTGTGTCTGTTTGAACTTTCAAAGAGTAGATCCCTAGATATCAAACAGTCTTGACCCTCTCCTGCTCACCACTCTTGCTGCCCTTTACCTCGCACAGCACAAACCTAAAGAAACATCTCTGAAAATAACATGAATACATATATATATGTATATATAAACATTTTTCAAGGCATTTACCATTTGTCTCACCCTCTGAAAAGGGAAGATGAGAATCACCTTTAGCAGGAGCAGCTAGGACAAGGCTGAACCATCTCTCCCGCTTCCCTACGCGGTCAGGAAAGAGAGCACTGAAGAGGCACTTCCACACTGTAATTCACCCCACCTGAGAAGGGAAGCTTCAGCCAGCCCCTGCCTGCCCAGGATGGGCAGGAATGCCTCCTGGACTGCAACCACCACAGGAGTCCAGGCCTCTTCTTCCCTCCCCTCAGGAAAGGTTTGGACAAGCAGGGACACCACAGCTAAGCCGGGCGTGACAGACCAGGGTGAACCTCCTTCACAGCGGGTGATGGGTGCAGGTGCACAAGAGGGATGCTAACCATCCTGGTAACCCCTGTGCCTCCCTGCAGCCAAGGGTCCTTCTTGACTGCAGACATGCTACAGGTGCTTAAAAAGTTTAATCTGGATCCATCCCCCAGTGTCCTTTTGAAATCTTTCTTTATCCTTCCCTATACACCAATTAGCAAGTAATTGCTGAAAGGTATGAAAGATTCAATATTTTTTTCCACAGGTTTAAGTCCATTAATTAATAACAGAAGAATAGTTCTAACTCTCAAAAAAATTGCTTTTATATTTTTAGTTTTCTTATAAGGTTTATAATTACAGCTGAGCTTGTTTCCAGAGCCATTTCTTAAGCAAAGCTCTAGACAGCCCTCACAATATTACAAGCTTTGCATTGCCGCATTGCTTATAAGCCTCACAGTAGAGGTTTTTTTGCAGCTTGCACACTATAGTTTTATAATAAGGCAACCCAATAAAGAGCCAGGCAAAAGAGTAAAGGACATCATAACAGGCTAGTATCTAAACAACCTAAATCCCTACCTTCAGGAAGCACTAGACCTCACAGGGTTAAATATTATTTTTCAGTTGATCTTGTTATGCATCCCACACACTAGAACTTATCTGACATGAAAGGGGATAGATAGATATAAATATAGTACATAAAGTACACTATTATTTTTAGTACAGACAAATTATGTTAAAGACTGTCAACTTTCAGTCTGGCACAACTGCTATACAGCTACAACGTTTAGGGGGGAAAAAAAAAAAGAGGGAGTCAGGATGGTCTCATTTGTCTCCTGCAAATGGGTCATTTAAAATTAAATTCCATGTTAACCCCACCCTGGGCTTTGGGGAGCCTCAGTCAAAAGATGTTGCATAAGCTCTTTCATAAATAATGTTTCAGAGCAACTCCATCATGGGTTCTGCATCAGGAAGCGGCACCGCTGTGTGGAGCTCCTTGTGGGAGTGTAATGGCTCGTCTGGGAGATGCCTATACCGCATCACCCACCAGGGACGGCATCTCCTCCTCTTAACGTAATACTGCTTTCAGAAGGTATTTGCAATTTAGGGGCTTCTTGGTTTCGTTTCGGTTTTAACAATTCTAAGAGCTTAACAATTCTTTCATTTAAAGCAGAAAAAGCAAAAAAAGAGAGCCAGAAAACCCAATTTCCTATTTATTTTTAGTGCCTCTTAATGTGTATCCTGCTAAGCCAACAATCATCCCAGCGTGAGCTGACTAGAAGCAGCAGCAGGTAGCTGCCTGGCTGGCTAGCAGGGATCAGATCAGATGAAAGAGAAATAAGACTAGGTTTACTGTGTAGAGTAAGCCCAAACAGGGGATCTTGCTTGCACCCCCACCCACTTTTTTTTTTTTTTTTTAAAAGATCTTCTCTTTTGTATGGCAAGGCCCCTTAGCTCAGGATATAAAACACCCAGTGGACCCCTAGAAGGGGAACAAACCAAGCCTCTCTCCTGGGCTCTGCTATGAATATTGCACCAGACCAAATAACTGCTCCCAAACCACCACTGGTACCAGGGCCTGACTTCTCTTCCTCATCTCTGCTTGTTGCAGGCTCATTTCAGTATCACCTGGGGTAGCGGCAGGAGCAGGTTCTGCCACACAGGTATGGGGGGGAATTTTGCAGCGAAGCCCCTGTAACCCTACAGAGATGCTTCCAGATGTGACTCACATCTGCCTGCTGGCTCACCAGCAGCTGCTTGCTAACTTCCAAGCCAACACTCAGGGTGGAGGCTTGGGTGTAGTATCCAGTGCTCAAACGCTACCATAAAGCTTTTTCTTTTACAGATACCTGCCCAGTGGAAAAGTGTACTCTATTACCTGTATATACATGCATCAGCTTTGAAACTCTGAGGTCAGGTCTATTCAAAGAGAGACACTCACATATATGCAAAAGCAACAGAAAAAAATAATACTCAAAGGCGACATTTATTTTTACAACAGCATTTTCAAGTTTTCCCAACAAAAAGAATCTTGTATTAGTACAAGCTTTGTCTACTGTGGGAGGGCTTGCTAGAAAAACTATACTGACAAGCCTTTCTGGCATAAACTAGGCTTCAAACCAGGTACCTGCCAGCCAGAATAATGCACATGCAAATGCCTTGCTATCCAAATCAAATTACAGAGCTGTGTTTTGGATATAGGACTTTGGAGAAATCTAGGTTTCAGACTGAAATTCCATCCTCTATTTTGCTTTCTACAAGAAATCCCACAATAATCTTTTTGAAGGCAATTCTCTTATCAATGTAGTTTAAGGCCAAATTAACCATTCCATTTTGCTTCACTAGCCTACTGAAGACATTTTGTGAATTGTGTAATAAATGACAAACAAGAAACAGGGGAAGGGCAGAAAAAAATTCCTGTGGCTGAAGGCATAATTTCTTTCAAAAAGCATGTACTTAGAGCTACTTAAGCACAGCTCTATCTGCAAATTGGTGAATCTTTTAAGAGTTAATTTTGAACAAAGGACGTCAAAATAGTAGTGCAGACAGGCCAGCTGAAGCTGACATTAACTTTTCTTTGAAACTCCTACTCCATAAGGTGTATACCTTAATATTAAGTTATGCAGATCCTAAATAATACCAGCTTTCTTCATTTCATTAGGAAAAGAGAGTTATTTGCTAGCAGAATAAAATTAAGTGCTGGTGACCCACTCTGCAACCTCTTTGTGTTCAGTAGGACTCCTGACATTCTCCTGTAGATTTCTGTCAGGCAATAATGTTATTGTAGTCAACCTTTCTGCACTGTAAACAACACAATATTTAAATTGTAGGACATACATTACACTGCAGTTGTAATAAAGTGCCTATCCAGGCTATTTTCTGGCAAAAAACTCCACCAACCACTGAAAAAAACCATCTTCTACTGTTGCAGAGAACCTCAATGCAATATTTTACTTCCACCTTGGTAAGTCACTCACAGTACAGCACAACTTTACCTTTTCCCTAGCAGGAGAGGGAACTTAAGACATCCCTACTCTTTTCCCCCTCCCTCCCCTCTGGTTCTTATGATTTCTTCAGCTCTGCTACTGCAGGAGGTTCAGAGGAGAGAGCCCTGCCATCAGGCCAGCAAGGCACTATGGATTTGGTGAGAAAAAGAACACCCCCCCCCCCCCCCAATCCAAACGTCATCACTTTTTAATCCAGAACAGTGATACTGTTCCCAGGACAGGCCCCCTCCCCGCTAACCTGGGTGCGCACACAGGGGCACAAACCCAGGGACTAAGGAGGAAGGGAGGACCCCCCACCCCCTGCTAGCAGGGGCCATCACACAACACTAGCCCTTTTTCCACAGCTGGCCTACAATCCACTCTGCCCTATGCTCACCACAGATTGCTAACGAGCTGTTATTTAGACCCAATGCAATAACCCATCCACAAAAAAAAGAAAACCATGTTTGGCTTCAGGTTTTATCATTTTAGAACATAAGTACTTCAGCTGAAGATTTGGGGTACACAGCTGAGGCTCTATACAGATAGCCTTTAAAAAGGCCATACTTTCCCCCCAGAGTTTATAGTCTCTACTATCCCATAACCCATCACAGGCACAAAACAAGTGTAATAGGGCAGGTAAAGCATGAAGAAATGCTGGGACAAGTGCAGCAGTATCTCACAAATCTGAGCTCCTTAAGGATGGAGCAGTAGAAAGTTATAACCATGCATTTTTGCTAAGAGCAAGTACACAGTCTCCAGACACACAATTAAATCTTTTCACCGTAAAATAGCATCTCGGGATCAAACACAACAAAAGAAACCACACATTGAAAGTGAACTTACAAATCACAGTAATTCCTACAGTAGCACACAGCTGGCTCACAGTCTACTAAGGAAACCGCCAGATAGCAGGTCCCAGGACACCAAAGAAGTACTCTGCACTTTGGTAGTAGGAGAGCTAGTTATGACTTTGCACTTACTTCAGAAGTACAACAGCCCGCAGACGCCAGGAAGCATTTGCACAGACTGAAAAGCAAAAGAGGTGCTTTTGCCCCAGGGACCAGCCTCCTGCCCTTCCCCAAGGAATTTAAAGAGCCCAGAGGTGCCTTCTGGGAAGGCCATCAGGCAGGTGGTGGCAATCAAACAGCATCTCCAGTTCTACTAGTGCTTTGTTTAATGGGATTAGGTCGATTACAGCCTTGCACTTCTCTTTGACTGGTTTGATATCCCCCTCCTGTGGAAAAGCTACAGCCTCCCCTGCCAGGAGCTGTGTGCGGGTCTGCAGTTATCCAGGCAGGACTTCCAGCCCTTGGTGATGGCACTGCTCACCTCTCCCGGTGTGCCAGGAGGAGGCTGAGTGATGTGAGAAGCCATTTCAGATCATTTGCTTTTTATCTTGTCAGCAGAATAACACTCGGAACTTACATTGAAAGCAAAATAGAGGAGCGGGATAATCCTCCAAGCCCTTTTACCTTTGTATTTCAACTTAGTGTTAAGATTAGGTGACGCAGAGGTAAATCCCCCACCTCTCTCTTCCTCCACTCAGGAGGCAGAGTCTGCCCTCAGAAACCTCAGAGTAACCCTCTAGCTCACCAGGGAGCTGAATAAGAGCACCAACGGCATCTACCCACACGCTCTGCAAAACTGGTGACGGGTTTATCAAGAGCAAGGGGACACTTCTCAGGCCTATGCTAGGACACGGCACACGACCCAGCAAACTGACAGCAAGATTCACTGTGGCTGTCGAACGACTGTAGCAGGACCTATTTTGCACAGCTCCAGTCACAGCGTGACACCTAATGTCAAAAAGCATCTGCAACTCTTCATCAGTCACCAGAATCAGCCTGACTTAGAGGCACGTGCCAAGCTATAGGCAAGAAAAAGAAAGGACGGAAAGCTGAGCCTGCTGGGATGCTCAAGAAGATGAGAAGAAGAAGCCAGAGTGCATACCAGGATATCAGGTTCAGCACTAGCTCGGTGGAAGCCATAGATACTTTACGTATCAACTGGCTTGCTTGTGAACTGGAATAAATACATCACTATCATGGCCATGTTGTTGGGCTAAATTCATTCGTATGCACGTACCTCTCTGAGGTGATGAGAGTGAGCACATCCAGTTCAAAGTCTGTACGGCAGCTCTGGACGAAAGGCATCTGGGCACTGTTGTGCTCACACACTGCTTAGAAAATAGCCCCGCCATGGTGACAAGTCCTGACTGCCAGCAGGAAAAACCCAGAGCCCTGTCGTTTGCTGAGCAGTGTTTGGAGATGCAAACAAAACCCTTTCACAGAGCCAGCATTAAAGAGAGCATTTGCAAGCAAGGGGAATAACCTGCACCCACCGAAGACCAAAGCAGTTCCTCCCTGAAGAGCACAGTAATGGAGAAGGGAAGCCTGGGGCTCTTCACACTTGGGGTTCTTCACCAGCTTGGTCAAGGCAGGCAGATAAAATAGTACCTCTAGCTTTCTGCTGAGCCCATATAGAGGTGGTATGGTATTGCTCCTAGGAGATGGCTTACCCTCTACAAGGGCTACAACAGTGGGCAATAGCTCTCTCCCCCTTCTCTGGCTCGCAGCAGTGGGTCAAACACCCATTTGATAGACATGCACCATCGTCTGCAGGCCAGCACAAATTGGTCTCCAAAATGCACCACATGGCTTCATTTAAGGCAGGTTGCAAGGGCAACCCATTAGAGAGAAAGACTACAACATAATTAAAATGCTCTGTTAATTTTAATTAAGCTCATCGCACTGGCAAACCTGCTGAATCTAGGGAAACATTTGTCGTTGGGATTCCTGTGTTTTATGTTTTGCTTTTAAGCAAAAAACCACCCAAATTGCAAACCAGCAAGCAGCTAAGTGATCCTGGTGAGCTTCCCCTCAAGTTCCCGCAGTTTGCAGTGAGCTCAGCAAGAGCCCATCTTAGTACTGAATATTGGATATTGTTTCCAGTTGGTCATGCAAGACATCAAGACAACAATTTACCAGGACAGGAGCCCTACCTGTCAGCGCTGTCCTCTACTGCAGGACTGGCTTTCACAGAAATTACATGTGAATTGCAAACAAGGGACACAAAGGATGTGAGACAGCAACTCTAGACAGGATTTGTTTTGCTAACAAGCAATGGTAGCCTTTTTAAAACCAGCTTCCATTTCCGTACATATCATGCTGCTATAGGAATTACAAAGATAAGGAACATTTTCTCAGGCACACATCCATAACACGAAACAAAGAGGAAGCACCAGGTACAAAAACTTAACAGAAAATGTAGGTCATGTTCAAAAATATTATCAAGAGTATGCAGAGTATATCATACTCCTACAATAAGCTTTGCTTTCATGAAAATTAATTAGACCCAGATTTCAAGTATTGCTTTTCATTTCTGTTGTCTCAGCTCTTTGGTGTCACATCTGAGACAGCTTGGCCCTGATATTCGTAAGCATTGATCACCTCCAGTACGACCACAATGATCAGTAACTGCCCGCTGAAATGGAGCCTTTGATATCTCAAGGCAGTGCCTGAAAACTGTGGTAGCCAAATTGGGTTGCTGCTGTTAAAAATTTAACTCATCTGGGAATTTAGCTTCTCTGACAAAAAAAATGCAGTTCGTCTTTTTGGCAATCAGCAAAGAATTTAGGCAGATAAAGGTGGCAGAAAGCCACCTTTCTCCTCTACCACCTTCCTTGAGATGGATGCAATCAGCCAGTAGCACAACCAAGAGCAGCCTTTGGGTTCTGTTGGGTGATGCGCACTGAAATGGCTTGCTGGGACATGGCAGCCCACTCGGGACTGGTGCTTGGCTAGCAAGAGGCACGTGCCAGCAGTGCTGCACCTGGAGACTTGGCTTCACCCAGTCGTTTCTGAGCTCCATCCCTGGCAGTTTCGGCTGGGGTCAGCTAGCTCGCCCCTGGTCTATGGGAGAGACTGGCCCCAGACAGGTATGGAAAGTCCTTGTCCAGGGGTGGGGAGAGGTGACGGGAGCATATTTGTACAAGTGCAAGGCCATATTCTGCCTCTTGTCTTCAGGATGAGAAAACAGGCGACTACTGCAGGTATACCTGTAATCTCCAACGAAAGGGCCAGCAGAGACACAACAATAATTCTCCATTGGTGGCAACAATGAAGGCTAATCACGGAAAGAGTCTAGGAAAACCACTGCAAGCAGATCTAATTTTTTTTTTTTTTAATTTACATGCTAAGTGGGATTTGACATAAGGAAACAATTTCACACATTAGTTTCAGAGCAAAAGTTTCATTTCATCCCCTGAAGTAGAATACTGATTGCTCAAACCACATATTTTCCAATACATGGCCCAGCTACAGACCAGCTAAATGTTCACAGGCATCACTCCAACGTCTCTCAATTTTCTTTCTCGCTTCTCTCACTGTCTCCTATTTTTGCCTTCAGGAATCTCAATACCGCTAGTATTGCTTCTGGATTTTATCATCTATATTTGAAGATGTATTTTGTACAACTAAGGAGCATGTTTAGAACAAGGAATTCTCAAAAGTTTATTATAGGAGAAAAGATCACAGCAGATACGAGAGTCAATTCAGAATATATTTTATGTTCACCTCAATCCCATGGTATCAAAAGGCGTAAAGGGAAGATGAGCCCCTTTTGCTTGGCAAAAGACGAGCCTCTTTTGCTTCCACCTTTTACATATTCTTTAGGCCAAGAGATAGGGAAGATTACAATGACCAGGCACCTACGTATCACTGGAAAAGGAGTTTTAGAATCATAGAATCACAGAATAGTTTGGGTTGGAAAGGACCTTTAAAGGTCATCTAGTCCAACCCCCCTGCAATGAGCAGGGACATCTTCCAGGAGACCAGAATGGAGGAGGTAATTTTGTTTTAAAAAATATTGAGGGGTCAGGCATCTGTCATAGATAAACTGCAGGGGATGGGGATGCAAAGGTCCTGCTGTCCTGTTGTCATGGTTTAACCGCAGCCGGTGACAGAGCACCACCCAGCCGCTCGCTCGCTGCCCCCCTGCCGTGGGATGGGGGAGAGAATCGGAAGAGTAAAAGTGAGAAAACCTGTGGGTTGAGATAAGAACAGTTTAATAATTGAAGTAAAATAAAATAAAATAGTAATAATAGGAATAATAATAATGATAGAATATACAAAGCAATTGATGCACAATGCAATTGCTCACCACCCGCCAACCAATTCCCAGCCAGTACCTGAGCAGCCGCCTCCCGGCCAGCTTTCCCCTAGGTTCTATACTGAGCATGACATCATATATGGTATGGAATATCCCTTTGGCCAGTTTGGGTCAGCTGTTCTGGCTGTGCCCCCTCCCAGCTTCTTGTGCATCTCCAGCCTTCTCAGTCAGTAAAGCGTGAGAAACTGAAAAGTTCTTGATTTAGTATAAGCACTGCTTAGCAACAACTAAAACATCAGTGTGTTATCAATGTTATTCTCATACTAAATCCAAAACACAGCACTATACCAGTTACTAGGAAGGAAATTAACTCTATCCCAGCCAAAACCAGGACACCTGTATCAGTGGCTCTAAAAGTCTCACGTTTTGGAGCTTATTTCAGCTACCCAGAATCCCACCCAACTCCTACTCTCTTATATTTGGTTCATATGGGAAATTTGAGACTTCCCACACCTATATTTATGCCATGCAAAGCTGTAACTATGCAGGTAAGTAATTCATGGTGCTGAGGAAGTCAACTCATGGATTTCCTGGCCATCAGTTTTTGCAACTGCCAGAGAACAAACAGGGATTGAGCTGAGCCCCTGAGCACAGGGTGCAGGGAACCCCGGTTTATGTGCTGCACCTGCAGAAAGGGAGTCCTTCATAAAATAGTATGTTTTTTTCTGCAATATTTTCTCTAAAAACATAGGGTATATAATCATAAATGAAGTCTTGCTATACCTCACTATGCCAAGTGAGACAAAAGCCCCTAAGCTCTCATAAAAATTAAAGCAAGACAAACTGTGCTCTAAATCCCTAGAAAACAAGAAAAACGTTGGAACAGAGAAAAGTAATCCATTTGGATCCTATGTTGCTGCAGCAGCAGGTATTTATGTTCTGATGGAAACTGATGGTTTGTAATGTCAGCATGTGATAGATACAACTCCTCAACAGCATGCATGGTAGCCCGGAGTAACTGCATCACTGTGTGTTACCGCATGGTGTTTACTGAATTTCTGCATGTTGATGCATCTGAAAGTTTAAAATATAATGATTAGAGTGCAGTGAATCCAGTTTAAATTAATATATCCTTTCAAAACTTGAAACTCCACCTTCCACTTGCCTTTGCTTCACAAGACTTAAAAATGCAAACCTGGTTTTAAGGAGCTACCTTCTAAATATTCAGCTAAAATAGTTTTTTCCAAACAGAGAAACAGATTTTTTGATGGGACAGTACTAAGATGTAAACATAGCCTCATATTATGTAAGCATAATTTCAAAGCACTCTCAACATAGCTGTTATACCAGGCTGCTCTATGCTATAAGAAGAAACACTTTCTGTTATTTCTTCTTGCTTTTCCTACAAAGGGATACACTAGGGTTTGGACATATATAGTTATTGTTTCTGGAATAGAGCACGACGAACAGCAGCATATAAGTTACTTCAAGTAAATGATAACAGGCCATTGTTCATACTGCATGACGATGTATAAATGGAAGTGCGCATTCTGTAAGCTAGTGGATATTTTATATCCGCTGACTCCTTTGCCCCTTCACAGCTCTTCCAGCAAACTAAAATTAAAGACATTTCACACTAAAAAGATTACACAGGAAAAGACACAGATAATGATATAGCTGCTCAGCTGTTAGTGCTACAGCAGTAGTCATAGCTCAGTGTTAGTTGTCATATTAAAAATACTTCACTGTTAATTACTTAGGCATTAAGATCGGTTTATCACCTCTACATTATCTAGCATGAAACCCCTTGGCAGCTGGGCACTTGCTGTTGCTGTTTTGCAGCTGTGGCAATGGCATTTATTAAGGAGCCTTTTCTTAGCGCTTGTTGCGAGTTACACTGCTCCTTTGAAGCCTCTTACTTGTCCCTTTTAGCCAACTAATGGCAGACTTCACCTTAGTTGTATTTTTCATACAAAGGTCACTGGATCTTTTTTTCGTCCCCTCCCACAGCATACCTGAAGTAGAAAGTTTCCTAGGATGGTACTTACCTTGGTGTGAACAAAGCTGGGGGACTTGCATGTGGGATAACATCCCTGACTGTTAACAAATCCTTGCACTCAACACAGAATCACAGTGGAAAGACCTTGAGACAAGGCTGTGCTTTAGAGAGGTTCCCTGCTCTGAACGCAGCAATGAAGAAACCCAGTTAGATGGCATGATACTGACCATAGATGAGCGATGCACATGGTCCTCACCAGAGAACTTAAAAGTCATAGATGTTAACACATCTGGAGGTGGGTAACCATTATTATTCATTGTACAAGTGGTGAACTAAAGCAGAGAGGGATATCACTGCTTGTCTAAAGTCAACCTGGGAGGCTCTTGGCAAAGCAGGGGACCTTGGCAAAGCTGCTAGGACCCCCAGCTGTGGACACAGCAGCGTCACTCTGCCAGACGGATGGCAGTAGCACCTCGCACCCTGGTTTTGTGCACAACTGCAACAGGCACCGCACTGAAATCCCTCATTGCATGGGTTCAGCAGTCACGTCCACAGTGCTGGCTAGACACACAGTTTCAGGTGGAAGGGCTGGCCTCATTGTATTTGTCCAAAGTGAGATTCGCGCAAACCACTTAGGTTCACGTTCTCAACTTTGGGCATATTTACTGAAAGCAACATAATCTTGTCAAAATGACGTTTTTCTGATAGACTCCACGATGTTTACATCACTAAGTTGTGTAGCCACTAAGCAGGTAGCCACACATGTGGCCACCGAGGCAGCTACTAAATACAGATATTATGTCCTGAATTATGAAATCATTATTACTTCTTTGGATTTTGATTGATCACATTTATTATTGTGAAAAATTCTGTAATCAGCCTCATAAATACTGTTACACTGTTTTTGATGAGATTGCACATATGAGGAAAAAAACTTGCCCTGCTGGACAAGAAATGTAGGAAATGAAAATAGCAGAGCTTTTGGTTTGGTTTTGCAAATACTTTTTTTTTGTTTTAGTGAAATCCCCCATGGAAATTAATGACAAGAAAGTTTCTGGCAATTCTAAGAAGGTATGTAAATAAACTCATAAATGAAAAAAATTGAATTTAAAAGTCTATGCTTCCCAGCTGCTCAAAGAAATGCCACTCTCATGATCCTTACATAGCAGATTATAGTAGACAGCCCTTCCTAGTAGACAGTGTTTTTATTTAATATGGCTGCCATATAAAAGGGTGGGGGGGTGGGCTAATTTTCCCTACAGATTTCAGTTAGCATTTACCTACCACAAAATAATAATAATAAAAAAATTGCAGCAATTCTTTGCAGAGTGTAGCAGGAAATACCCGGAACGAGGGCTGAAATCTCAGTTCTGGTACTTCACACTCTCCCTTCCCCTTTAATATTGGGCAAGCTGCAGTCCCTCTCTGTAAAGCAGGAGTAATGATATTTACTTACTTTGCATGAGGAACTGGGTAACACTCAAGGGGCACCACGGTATGCAAGCAGAAACGTTTGTGAAAGCCAGCTGGAGGGGGAGGTGGGAGCAGACCTCCGCTCCGGGGCCCCGGTCGCTCGCTCTTCCCTTCAACCACATGCTGGTGAGCAGAAAGCACACCCTTGGCTGCTGGTTTCCGAGCTTCAGTAGGGCTTGTTTGATGGGAGACCATGATCCACCTTATGAATAATAAAAAGTAACAGGAGTTCAAATCTTTTACCAGCTGGAAAAGATTGAGCAAGCTGCAGCTTAGTTAAAAACCCTTGCCTCAAGGCTTTAACGACCAGCCTCTGTTGAATGGTAAATGCCAGGCAAGCCTGCTGGGAAAGAAAAGATCCTACAACAGGGAACCCAATGCCAAAGACACTTGTTTTCTGGAGGAAAGAGTCTCCTTAGAAGCTGTATGGCTGCTAGCGAGGCAGCAGCAATAATTCTTGCAATTTCAAATCAATTTATAGGATCTCACAAAAGCCCAGATATTTTAAGCCATTGAGGCAAACACCTCAGTCTCCTGTGTATATGTGGGGGGAAAAAATCTGGAAAAAAGATGCGTTTTAGCATGACAAGCAGTTTATTTCAAAATTGCACTGTTTTTTAGTTCTATTTGTAAATCTTTGTAAGATTTACAAAACAAGACAGTTTAAATGACTCAGCTCACCCATTTTTATGTTACTACAAGGATAAACAACAACACGCTGTGTTTTGGGGGGAATATATGCCATTGAAGCACACACAATTCAAAGATGGTTGAATATGTTTTACTTCCAGCTTCCAAAAGCTCTGCCTATGGACTGAGCCCAAGCATGCAAAATTTCAGCCTGCATGTATTTGCCAAAATTGTAAGCACCTAAATAATAAGGGCTTTGTTGTGATAATGATGCAACACACACCTATCTGTGCTATAAACAGTAAGTAAACTGAGTTAGGACTATTCATAAATTCTCCTCTTGGATATATATGTACTTTGACAAAATGAAGACAATTATAACCTCAGGCTGAAAACGAACGTGGAATTTGAACACTTTGATTTAATGGACCTGGCTAATGACAACCGGTCATATGCAGATGCACGATTCAAATCTACCCAAGCTGCAAGCTATGGGTTTACTTTTGGTTTGCTGTCTGATACAAGTTGCTCCCCATGCAACGAATCAGTCGGTCCTAGTCCATTTCCAAAAGCACGACGATGCCCACCGCGGAGGCGGCAGTGTGTCGTGGTTTAGCCCCAGCCGGCAACTAAGCACCACGCAGCCGCTCGCTCACTCCCCCTCGGTGGGATGGGGGAGAGAATCGGAAGAGCAAAAGTAAGAAAACTTGAGGGTTGAGATAAAAACAGTTTAATAGGTAAAGCAAAAGCCGCGCACGCAAGCAAAGCAAAACAAGGAATTCATTCACTACTTCCCATGGTCAGGCAGGTGTTCAGCCATCTCCAGGAAAGCAGGGCTCCATCACGCGTAATGGTTACTTGGGAAGACAAACGCCATCACTCCAAATGTCCCCCCTTCCTTCTTCTTCCCCAGCTTTATATACTGAGCATGAGGCCATATGGTCTGGAATAGCCCTCTGGCCAGTTTGGATCAACTGTCCTGGCTGTGCCCCCTCCCAGCTTCTTCTGCACCTGGCAGAGCACGGGAAGCTGAAAAGTCCTTGACCAGTGCAGCAACAACTAAAACATCTCTGTATTATCAACACTGTTTTCAGCACAAATCTAAAACATAGCCCCATACCAGCCCCTATAAAGAAAATTAACTCTATCTCAACTGAAACCAGCACCGAGGGCTCCTTTTCAAAGCCTGCCAAGTTCCTCTGAATCCCCTCCACACTGCTGTCTTGCACACCCACTACTTTTGCCCCCCATTCCCCCCAAACACGTTAGTCTGCACCCGGACTCTGCTCTGGGATGCACAGCAGGTCCCCGGCGAGACAAAGCGGCGTGCGGCGAGAGCGCAGCGCAAGGCAGGCAGCGCGGCCTGCCCCTCCGCGCGTTCCCCCTTGCCTTTCAGCCTTGCAGCAGCTGACCTTGCATGCCGCCTGCCTCCATCACGCCCTCGCGCCTCGCCCTCCGGCTACGCAAAGTCTCACAGTCACTGGGCTGTGAAATAGCTCTTTTTTCGTTTGTGTCTCCTTGACGAGCTGTGATGCAGGTGCAGAGAAGGAGGCGAGAGGCCGTGCCAGGGCTGGTGAGAGCTGTGCTTGCTCTCCTGGCCTTGCTGATGGCAACGTTTCCCAGCAGCAGTGCAGAGGGGCAGAAGGAGCAGGCCATGGCCAGCCCCACTCGGACCTCGGAGTAACACAGGGACCTACAAAAGAAGGAGAAAGCTGCCTGCTCCCACATGCCAGGCCCAGGAACAGGCATGCAGATGCCGCTGGGTGCAGGCACCCTTTTGGGCTGCTCTGAATGCTGCTATCTGGAGGCAGGAGCGCCCAGGACCTGGCGAGGCTGAGGACAGCGCTCCACCTGTGGTCAGCTCTCCTGCTCCCTCGCATGCCGTTTGCTTTGCCCACCTGCGCAGCTAAGGGCAAGGGAAGGGTCTCTCCCACCGCCGCTCACTTTGTGTTCTTCCCTTCCCTTGGGAGAGGGGACGTGCTGGCCACGTGCCCCAACGGGACGGACACAACTATTTCTAGGCAGTGCCCTACCCATGGGAATGACGCTACCTTCGGGACTGGGAGAGGTGGAAGAAGAGCGCTGTGCTTAGCTTCTCTCCGTTTCCTTCCCGCGGAGCTGCCCTCTCTCGGGTTCCCAGGCTGGGTTACACGGCCAGGGGAGCGCAGGCGGCCCTGGCCCCCGCCCCATACCGACGGTTATTCCCGGGACATGCTGCTGGTGCCCTGGGTGGGAGAGCGCAGCCGCCTGCAGTCAGCAGAAGACAGAATTAATGACCTTTTCTTGCCTAATTAGTTGAAGGTTTAGGCATCTGGTTTTGACACAGTAGAAAAAACTTGAAGCTTCTGTTCAGTATCTGATGCTGAACAGAGGCCTTATGTCTACAGGGATTTTAGTCTAGCACTTTTGATGAGCCCTATATTCACCCCCAATAAACATATTATCTTTGCTCTTGTAGAAACCTTTCTAAAAGGAACTTTGCGGAAACCTTTGATAACTCTTCCCTTGCTTAAAAACATCCCCTTTGGTTGACAGGGTGAGATCAAGACTTCAAATTGGAGCTGGTGAAATGTTCAGATCAAAAAGGATGAATTTATCTTAAGAGTAATCTATATCTGCTATGTCAGACACTGTGCTGCAGCATGTCCTGCTGTGTGCAGTATGCCACTTATAGAGCAATGATAAACCTTTCTAGATAGTGCCTAGCGCAAAGTGTTTACCAGAATATAGATTGCTGTGAGATATAGTTAAAAGTTGCTCAGAAATAAGAGATCAGGGAGGCTGACCATTTGTGAGGAGGTCAGTGATGCTTTTTTTGTTGGGTTTTGGTTTTGCCTTTTTTTTTTTTTTTTTTTTTTTGCCAGAGGCATCTAAGTGCAATAAAATATCAGAGTGAGAAAGAATTGCTATAGCAACAAAGTATGTTCTCCTAATGGAGGCTGTGTGTAACAGCCAACTGCCACTAGAACTTTAAGGGGAAGGAATAAAATCCATCACAAAAGCAGGGAAAGGAAAAGCATTAAAAATTAAGATTTTATTGTTCCATGACTTGTGTTTACTTACTTCACATCTCCAGACGATCTAGGGTACTTTCAGTACTTCCTTGCTCCTATTTACTGCTTCACACAAAAAAATTCAGGCACTTGGAAAAACAATGGTGTGAATGATCTATTAGTAGTAATACAATGATACAGATTTGCATTCAACAGTAGTATGATCGCTATGAATATGAGGAATTATGAGATTATAGCAGCACTGGGAGACTACAGGTCGGTACAGGAAGACAGGAGTTAAGACTGACATGATGCCAATGCACAGCAAGAGGCCATCCTTCCTGTCAAGATTCACAATGATAAAAAAACAGAGAGTGGGGGCGAAACCGCCCCAGAGAGATGAAGTGCCAAGTTCAGGGTCACTCAGCAAGCCCGTGGCAACGTCAGGACCAGAATGCAGGTCTCCGGTGCGCCTCTCACTGCCCATCAGCTATTAAAGCTGTCCAGAAAGCTAATCGCAATGTTCTTGGGCAGTACAATGGCCACATACTTTAGGGTGGGCTACGTATACAGAGAAACTGGTTTGTGTCCGAGTTCACTGTGATTGTTAAACTGTCCGAGATAACTACTGCACCCATGCTCCATCGCTGAGCCCCAACCAGCCTTCATCCTCACCGGGCACTAAGACCACCTTTCCCTTCCCTCCTTTCTTCTCTGTGGCTCAGGCTGTGGTACCAGTCGCAGCAGGGAAAAGGGGGACTGCAAAACAGGGTAAGCTTTTGCCTTCCATAATCATTACACAGGGTATCTGAAGAAAGAAGAAAGAGAAGATAGGTTAAGGAATCTAACTTCAAGTCACAACTAGTTTTTTTCCTCTGCTTCTGACATGATGAAGATTCAAACACCTTCAAAGATGTTTTACACTGATAGAGACAGCCCTTGTCCTGTGTGGTAACGCTATCTCATGCTGGCTCTGCACAGGTCCTCAAATTATAATCTAGGTTGGGAGAAATTCCTTCTTCTGCAGGTGAACAAACTGAAACATTGCATTAAGGTCTGTGGCAAAGCAGGGGAAAGAAGCAGCAAGTTCTGAAGAGTTGAGTCCTACCACCCTGGTTGAGTCTTTGGATACTCAGGCCAGGGAACAGCGGAAGTATTTACCGAAGCAGGAAAATTGAAAGGCTCTGTAAAAAGATTCTCTCCCCACAGAGAAAATATTTTCTGGCATATCTTTGCAATGAAGCTCGTTATGTGTTGTCCTATTTATAACTTGCAAGTCTCCGTAACAAGCAAGCTCCTCAGCAGTAGAAAAGCGAGCGTGATTTGACTAGAGCTGTATATCACAGTTTGATGTTCCCACTCTGACTATGGTTTATAACAAAAGCGTAGCAGCATGGGTCAATCAGTGAGAGACATTCTGCAGCAAGGAAAATTGAGTAAGTTAAAGTTTCCTTATGTGTATGCAAGGTATTTTTCTTTAAACTTAAAGGGAAACGTGTTTTAGGCACACATCCTACTAGACTAAGCAGCAAGTCTTCCTCATTTTACAATACAGTTTCTGCTAATCAGTTGCTCCTCTAACATTCTTAAACAAGGCATTGTATCAGGTAATAAAAAAGTGAGAAAAAGAAAATACGACTGACTAACCCACAACCAAGGATACAAGTTATTTCAAAATTATCGAATGAAACACTTCAGATGTCTACCATTTGTGAAACAAACAAACAAAAAAACCCAACACTGGAGTTTACCATAGACAGCAGAGGTCATCTTAGGTTAAAGTCATGCCAATGAGAATCGGCCCAGGCAGACCAGACAGCAGCTCCTTGGGTGGGAATGGGCAGAGAGGAGGCAGATGTGCACTCTTCCCATGACTGCTCTCCTAAACCTAAGGCACAAACTGCTGCATAATATTTTGTGATGGACTGAGAGGAAACCGGCAACCTTCTCATTTGGAAATCTCAGAGGCAACTGAAACCCAGTAGGTGAACCTGCCTTCACGTACACTGTAGTCAGTTTTACAGGCTGCAGCAAAGTAGTGACATATCTGAATGACAATGGAGCCTACTTTCTTCACCAACATAAATGCACAAACGGGAGAGAGCAAGGTTCAGAAAACCAAGGGCTGCCATCTCCTGTTCACAATGCTGCCGAGTGATCACTCATGCTCTGTTTTCATCTTTCTCTGGTCCCATGAAACTTCTATTGTTTTCTCATCTGTGGCCCAGCTATTATCACCTTCTGCTCTTCTGGGTAGTCATCTTCTTAGGAAGAGAATTGTGCTGCTGGCTTGTTTCAAAGAGTTTTTGTAAATGCTCATTCTCTGGGAGGGGATTCAAGGGCCCTGACTGGACACAGGGCTTCCCCAGAGCCCTGCTGCAGGCTCTGACAGGACTTGTGATGCTCTCCCAGTTTCCGGCTGGTCCCCAGCATCCTCACTGTTTTGGGCATCATGGTGAAACACCTATTCCTCCTTAATATAGAAGGTCAAATGTGGCTAATGAGCTCCAGTTCGGGGCCAGACAAGTAAACCATAGGCAGTCCAGCACCAACTTTTTGGGTTCAAGCTACTGCACAACAAAAGGAGTTTCGAGTCTCTTGCTTGTGTTCATTTACCTTAAAGTGATGAAACTAGCTTTGTTAAGAAACTAAGCACATGCTGCATTTCCACTTGAAGGCTTAGCAAGTTTCTACCCAGCTGGGAACTGTTTTCCCAGTCCCAGAAGACCCAGCTTGCATAAATGGTTATAAATGAGGTTACTTACATTCTGGGTAGGGGAAAAGAGGAGAAAGAGTAAGGGGCTTGGAGAGGTGGCGAAGTGACTCTATATGCCTTCCACCAGCTTTTTCCAGTTGCCATTGCCTACCAAGATGCTGTCTAGGTGCCACCAGGACCTGGGGAAGAGAGCAGGGGCTCTAATAGTATTCAATAGCTCGTTACAGATTCCCCATTCCCAGAAGCAGCTGACTGACCCTTGCCTCACCTTTCAGTGGAATATAGCTTATGTACATCACACTCTAGCATAGTCCTTTCCCAAATATTCATGGGTTTGATATATGGCTTATTCCTTCACCAATCAGTACACAGCTGGCTGAGCACGGGTTAATACCTCAGCTCCCTCCCACTTAAGAGCTTCCCTCACTGGGGAACATACTGATGGAAAGGTCCAGCTCTGTGAAAGGGATGCTATTCAGGTGACGTAAAGGTATCGGACTTGCTGAGAAGAACTTCTGTTGTCCTAGTATGACAAAACATTAAATAAACTGCAGGGACTCCTTACGCTATCGCTGGCAGAATGCCATTACAGACATTAATCCTTTAGTGTTTTCCTTACCTGCTCTACAAATCTACTACCATGACTAGTGGTCAGTCAAGTTTCGCTATCTTATTCTCCTACTCAAACAAAAACCGTTTTAATTGAAGAGCTATTATACACTGTGTTTGCTTTAACATGAAGGCATATGAGAAAAATGGAAAGTAAAGACTAGTTCCTCAAACAGAAGATTTATAAAACAAAGCCATAAAAAGTGTCTCTTCCATTTACTTTGTTTGCAGATGATCTTGTTTGTATTGCGGGCACAGATTTACCCTGTTCAGATCAAATTTCTATGAATAGAAAAAAACTGTAACTGTGATAAACACCCACAATTATAGCACTTGATTTTCTCTTCCATAATTTAGCACAGCTTCAGCCGGTAAACTATCTCTTCTCAGGAAAGGAAATTGTAAACCCTGAATTTTTGCACAACAGTTTGCAGGGTATATGGTGTGCTCCTCTGACTCATTCATGTTGCCCAATAGTGCCTGAAGCAGACACTGCCAGTCGTACAGTGATATGCCATGCTGGGCTGTAATGTGAAACTCATACTGACTGCAGGTCATTAGAGAACAGATTGTGAATCTTTTCTTACTGGTGAGCACGTTACCTGAAGTCTGTTACTGTTTTCCCCCCTTATTTATTCCATAAACAAATAATAGACTGTACGAAGACGTAAAAACAACCCAACAACAAAATAAGAGTAGCAAACACTTAAAGATGCCCAAATATTTTAAGTGGGACAAATACGCAAAACAACTACCCTTTGCCTGCCTGATATGTCACGTAGCTTAACGTTTCCAGGTGAGAGACAGCGGTAGAAGAGAAAACCTGCAGATGCCCCTCTGAAAGCTTTCTCCTCCTCAGAGGACCTCAGCAAACTGCTCTGTCGAGGACACGAGTAAGTGCTTATGCATCAACCCTGTTATGGTGTGCTCAGCGCACTCAGCTGCTGGTGGTGCCTAAGGGGTGTGCTATGGGTAGGCAGGGAACCATCCTGCTTCTCCTGCAGAAGAAAGAGAAAGCACAGGAGTGAAATTAAGAGGAACAAGCGGGAAGAAGCGGATCAGTGGAGTCAGGAGTGTCTGGAGGGTGGAAAGGCCAGGACTGTGCGACTACAGAGAAGTCCTCGAAAGGCAGAGGAAAAGAACAAGCTTAGCGGTAGAGGGATGTTGGGTAGAAGAGAGCTGGGAAGAATGAAAATTGAAAATAAGTGAGTGAGCAATGGTCACAACAGCAGAAAGCAGAAGCCATTTGCAGTGAGCAAGCCCTGTGAATATCAGCAGTCCAAAAAAAGCTTTAACAGTCCTACCAGTCCTACTTATTAATGAGATTCTTGAGTGTCATTTTCTAGCATTTCTCTAAAAGCAATGAGAACACCTAGGGAATGAAATCTATGGTTTTCCTTCCCCCCCTGCCCCCCCCCCATCTACATGATACAGTACATAAAACAACATAAAGATGAGGTGTAGATTTGTGAGGGTTGTATTATAGTGGAATAAACGCACACCTATAAAATGTGGAACACCATCATAACAATTCTCATTTTCATGATGAGCCATACACTAGGATTCTGGCCCTCGTCATTTTGTTGTGAAGGAAAGTCTGCACATTTTAATTAAAATGCTGAAGCCAAATTTAGAATCCTGGCTGGGGCTACACTCCTATGAAAATTGTCTGTGGTCACTCGGTACACAGTAGGATTCGATACTTTTTCCTTTCTGTGTGAAATTTGAATAAGTGAACTGAAATAATTTGCATTTTTCATAATGATCAGGGAGTTGAAATAATGAAAGGTGATCATGAATATTTTAATTGAAGAATAAAATTACTTTAAAATAGTCTTCAGATTTCTCTTATGCTTTGTTAAAAGATACCAATACTATAATGGTATTGTAATTTTTAGAAATGCATTATAGATTCACATATTTGCTATTCATAAAATTCATTGATGCCTTTTTTCAAAGGTGCTTTATAAAGAATTTAGAAACCTCTCTAATCTTCGAAAATAACACTGTAGTTTGTGATTTGTCTCCACAGCATAACTATAAAGATATGCATCTGCATCAAAAAATCAAAATACAGCACAAGAAGATCAGTGCAAAGTTTTTTCTTAAACTGACAATTTCCATTGTTACTAATGCTTTACGCAATATCCTTCCGATGACCAGATCACCTAATACTGTTAAGTTTCTTACAGAATCACACAAAGAGTCCTCAGGAGTAGCACACTTCACAGCAGCCAGAGGTGATTCTGGAATCTACCTCGCACCAAAATTTCGTAGTTTAAGTTTCAGTCCAAGGGTGTCTGTGCTCTTTTCATCAAAACCCTTGAAATTGCAAGGTTGCAAAAAGACCGTGCAACTCAGAATAAAATGGATTTGCCTTAGTGGAAGATGGGAAGATCGGCTCAAAATTATACCTTCATAACGTTTGTTTCTGTTACCTGTTTTAATATTCAGGGTGTCTAAGTATTAGAACAAAACATGTTTGCATCTTATTGATGCTCATACAAAGTCTAAAATAATGATCAATAGACTTTAAAATTTTAATCTGGACTGTTACTCAGAAAAGTAATATTTATAAATGTATACCCCTTCAAAGGACTGCCATTATGCTTCTAATATGGCCTAATATCCTGCACGACTGCAGGAAGCTCTAAGAGTTCCTTCGTTGTTTCAAAGCCTTTTGCTTTTAGCATTGCTTAACACTATATAGTCAGTCATAATACTTTAAAAACAAAACTAATACTCAAAAAATGGAAGGATAGTGGGGTTGGCTTCGTTCTTGAAACGTATATTTTTTCCAATGCTGTACTGAGGAATCTTCTATTTTTGATCATTAATTATTGTAGTCTAATTAGATCTTTATGTTTCTGCTCCCTAGTTATCTGAGAACATCCAAAGACACACACCCTTTTGACCATGAGATACAGAGAACAGACCAAGAAGTCTTGTCAGCAGAGCAGTTTCCACAATATTCTTACTGATGAAAAAATGTATACCGTTTAGGAGCTACATACATGAATGTATATCCTCTATGGTATTTCTCTGACTGCCAGAGGTCCAGGCCTAGTGAGTGCAGAACCCTTTAAATCCTAACTAATTATATTTGCGGAGAACAGGGGCACTGATATATGCCAATTATAACTTTGAAAAATGCAATAGGATTTCCACAAATTATACTTCTTCCAAAACCTATCACTGCAGAAGAACTATTGGTCTCAGTAGGAGTTATGTGCACCGTAACTGGGAAG
The DNA here is from genome assembly GCF_035582795.1 of Mycteria americana. Classification (NCBI taxonomy): domain Eukaryota; kingdom Metazoa; phylum Chordata; class Aves; order Ciconiiformes; family Ciconiidae; genus Mycteria; species Mycteria americana. The sequence goes on from NC_134367.1 coordinate 112,340,029, forward strand.
TAAACACGGGTTTACCTTTAAATCACAGAATCACAGAATCATATAGGTTGGAAAAGACCTTTAAGATCATCGAGTCCAATGCAACAGCCGGGTATTGCTGCAGCCCTTACCTAAAAGGAGGGGCTGCGGCATCTCTTAGGCGAGCACACGCTCTGCACTGGCAACTCATCCCGAGGGAAGCACGTCCCTGGGGTGGATGGCGGCACAGCCCGACCCGTGCTGCCCTACGAGTAGCCCTGGGCTCACGCTGCTCCCTGTGCCTGCATCTGTTCACCCGTGATACCTGATGCGTGATGCTGGTGAACGACTGCAAGGCAGCAGCTAGCATCGTGCTCCTCGGAAGGCAAAAGGCAGGGTGAAATAAATGCAGGAAGGACGCTGAGGTACTGCTTCACCTGTGCTCTGCTCTCACGTCTATTGACGTGATCACGGAACAAGAGAGAGAAGGTCTGCATAACCGCTTCCGTAAAACGACTTAATATCTGGTGCTAAGTGGCAATGAATGAATTTAATTTGGGGGTTGGTCACACAGTACTGATCAAGGAGTCTGGTGTATGGTGTCCCTAAAAGCAGGCTACTTGCAAGCAAGCAGTATAATTATATGTCAAGGGGGCACATGGGCTTTCTTTGGGAATGAAGAGGAGCTTTTTATCCGAAAGGAAAAACAGACAACACAGAAGGGATTTTTGAGAATCCACTTTCACCTTCCCACAATGACCAAAAATGCTTCTCCCAAAAGAATAATCATATCTAAACTCCTAGCTATCCAAAAAGGTTCTTCTCCTTATCGCCTTTAGTGGAGTCCCACTTTGCTCTGTTCCTCACCTCAATAAAGAAAACAGCTCAGCTTTTAATCAGTTTGCAAACATAAGGATTCATTTCAGAAGCAGGTGCTGGTGCTCATCTCACTTTATTTGTACCTGCTGCCTGATGCCCCATTCCCTTGCCTCAATTCTCCTGCCCTTGCTCGGCATCCTCCACAATGCAACCTTATCTTCACAAAACAGACAAACAGCTCCCTCCAGATGCCATGCCAATGCCACTGCTGCAGCAATAAACTGGCAAGTGGGGAATGAATAAAGGTACAGTTACTGAACGAAGAAGTAAATGCATCTTCCAGAGACTAAACACATCACCTTCACCGCCCTAAGGTCAGAAAATAGCAAGTTGTTTCTGAACTTCCCTCCATCTGGAAGTGCAATTATGCTAGTTAATCTTAAAATGCCCTTGGCAGCTGTCATCTCATTTTTTATATTATCCTTAAAACTTTTCTAATGGTAAGTACACATGCAGTGAGAAATAATAGCCCTTTGTGTAACAAGCGTTACACACACTTTGTCCAATTCATTTTTACAGTGTTTTTCTCTCTTTCTGAGGTTATTATCACAGAAGAGATTGAAAGCTGAACCATCATACCACAGCTGAAATGTAGCACTGAAACGTTCCTTCTTTTTCTCTCTCCCCCCTCCTTTTTTTCCAAAAAAACCAAAGGTGTGCAGGATGCTAATGGTGACCAAAGTACATTATCCCTCAAGAAACCTAGCCTAATCCCAGCACAGCATTTGCTGCCCTGCCCTCAGGTCATGGCCTGTGTGGCCCTTTCAGGCTTCAGCCAGCCCCCAACACAGCAGTCAGCCCCTGCCATGGACTTCTGCTGATGCCACAGGTTAATTAACCCAGGGAAGAAGTCAGACCCCGCACAAATGAGAAATAAGACAGTGTCTGCCATTCGGTTTTGATGCCAGGTAAGAGCTGTGGGACTGAAGCAAGTGAGGAGCCTGCAGACCGAGTCAGCTGGAAACGTTGGTAAGAGAAGCTTACTTTGAGACTACACAGTTGATGTGCTGAAATGTTCATCTTCAACGATTTATCCTTGGTTTAACTAGGAATAGGCAGGGACAAACTCTATGTTGCAGGAGAGAGGGAGCCGTGAGATCTTTGTCCGAGCAGCGATCTCTGACTTGCTGTGAGATCCCAGCAGACCCCAGAGCTCTCACTGTGCTGCGTTTTCCTGGGGGTGCCCAATCTGTGGTGTTATAGCAAAAGTTAAAAAAAAAAAAAAACAAAAAAAAAACAAAACAAAAAAAAAACCCAAAACCAAAGAAAACCATTGAGAAACTGGTTTTAGTACCAGCATTCTCCAGGGTGTATCCCCAGTGTTCAGGATGGGAAATGCTTGAGGCTAACTGAACACAGGTTCAAACCCCTCCACCTGGTCTCACACAAAGATTGTGAAGAACAACATTGAAGCCAAAATGTGTCAAAAAGACATCAACTCTAAATTCAGGGAGTGCCTGATCATGCGTAGCGCTTTTCTCTTTTTGTCCTTCCTTTTTTTTTTTTTTTTTAAACTTCTTTTATAATGCCTGACTGATGAAAAATACTAACAAAATCATGAGTGAACAACTGTCCCAGGTATGATGCTGGATTAACTCTCAGCATCTGCTGCCTTTTCTACAACCTGCCCTGGCATGGCGAAGGTTGGCACCTACCTTCTTCTGGCTGAATGTCCTTCCTCCCTGGTAAAAGGCAATCTGTTTACAGAGGGAAATGTTATTTCAAATTCAGCGAGTGTTGCTTAAAACAAAGGTCACCATTAGTTCTGGATGTGCTAATGCACTGTACTTATAATAGTTCTATATCAACATTATATTTCAGAAGATGAGGCCATTATACTTATTCCACCTAGGATTCTTAGCAGGTATTTAAAGCATGTTTTCATTAGCCTGTAGTAGCCCCTATATATTTTAATGAAATGCTCAAAGGATTTCATGTTGGAGTTTCCAAGGTAGTTTTATTTTATGATTTTACCTTTAGCCTATATATATTATTTGAAATTTAAAATTTTGAGCCCCATCACTATATTTTTTTCAGTGACTGAAAGAAGTTAAAAATATAAGTCCTGGCATATGCTGTTGGAAGAAAAATCGAAGGTCAGATAACGCTGGACAGCTAGAGCTACCAAATGATTAAAGAGTGGTAGGTAAGTTAGCTCCAGACTGTGGCACATGACTGCATGCTGCTGCTTGAACTCCAGAAATCTCTCTGCAATGCACAAAGAAAAATAACTGCTCATCATATATTAAGGTTAGGGTAATGTAGGATATGTGTATATACTCACTTGCAGTTGAGTGACAGTCACAATACACTATTTATCAGCTGGGAATTTTTGTAGTGATCTTAAAGAAGTGAAGCTATTTAGAAGGTATTCCTTTTACAGAGCATGTTTTCGTCAGAAAAGTAGATAACAAGAATAACTTGCAACAGAAATCAAGCTTAATATTTCAAAGCCCTTGAGACCCTGATTAGACTGTTGCTCTGTCTGTACATAATCTCTTACTAAACTAAATTGATGATGCTTTGTCCACATAAAAATACCACTAAGACTTTGTATCTGGAAAAAGCAAGACTCTATGAGCTCCCTGATGTGCAAGCCAGAAAAAAAAAATCTTATTTAACTAACAAAAGAAAGAGATAGGGATGAAAAATGCAGATGTTAAAGCAGACTAAAAATTGATTGGCACAAAATTTTTACTGTAGTTGTAAATTTTCTGAGTAGACTGCACTTGCTGGGCAGATGACTAATTACATGCTTCTCACTCTGGAGTCTTTAGGCCAAATGCTGCTCTCAGTTACCCAAATATAAATCTCAAGTAAATCTATTGATGTTACCGTAGAGTTCTGCCAGCTTCACTGAGAGCAGAATATGATGCCTTGTTTACAAAATTAAGCTCTGAAAGGTACATCTGTGTGTGCATTTTGATTTGCCAATAAAATAATTTTATGGAACTAAATTTATGCAAATACTTAGAATTTAAATCCAAAGGAGACCTTATAGTCTTGTAGTCATTAAAGATTATGCACCATTTTACAAGAAGGTACTCAAAAATACAATATGGAATACAATTAAAAGGAATAAATTCACAGAGGTTTCATATTTTACCAAGTCTTTGTGCCCTGTGTGCATTTAACTGACTGCTCCCCTGGGAGGAAAGAATATCTATGCCCCAGTCATAGTATTTGACTACCTTACAAATATCAATAAATTTCTCCTCACCACAGCTGAGGGAAGAAGAGAGACAGCGTTACCGCTATATCGCTAATCAAGCAGGGAGTCAGGAGAAATCACGAGATTGGCCAAAGGCCAGACTGGGAGCGTGCGATGAAGACAAGGAGGGAAATGCAGTTCTCCTGCACCAGCCCTTTAGTAGCGCACGAGCCCTTCTTAGGAGATGTAACATCGTGCAAGGATAGGGCGACTGGGAAAAGATGTCTGCGCTAACTCCCAGATCAACGCACAAAAACTAAGAGCAACTGTTGTCTCAAGCATGGAGGCATTCATTTACATCTTTAGGTATACCAGCACCTGAGTGTACGTGGCTTCTTGTAGTTTGTTGCAAGTCACTGCAGGCAGAACAATTTATAAAGGACCGCTGCTTCTTTCCCCTGCATGGAAAAAATCAACACTGCAGGTGAGGTGTTTGGGGAGTGCATTCCAGAAAATAAAAATCACATCAGTCTTTCAATATGAGGATCACCTGCAGGCTTTCACACAATTTTTATGCTTAAACCAACCCTGTTTAAAAGAAACCTTAAGGGATGGCTGGAGATGAAGGAATTCATTTTTAAACTAGGCATTTGGAAAAAGTGAGGAGGGAAGAAACACAATTCATTTTTCTCAAAGAAACAAGATATCAATTCCACCATGAATATATCTATAAATTATCACTTATTATCTTAAAAAAAAAAAAAAAAAAAAAAAGGATTTCTAGCCTGCCTTGGCTACCCTGCAGTAATTCTCCTGCAGGTTGTAGAACCATGTTCTCGCTAATGGCAGGAGCTGTTGTTGGGATAGTGAAGGTAACATAAATTACACGTATTTGCTGGTGTTGCCAACCCTCGTGCTACTTAGCTCTGAAGAATCTCTGCTTAGATTAAATTAAACAATAGCAGTGTAAAGAGTCTGCTGGAGTCTAGCACAGTGGACGAGCCTACTGACTCACACCCAACTCTTACAGCTTCGGTGACGCTAGCCAGTGCAAGGAAACAATTGCCAAAATCATTTCAAATCAGCCGGTAGTGAGCCACTACTACACGAACTAGAGCAAACCTCAAATGAAGCACTACTAGCCAAATTGATTTTGATAAGGCAGAGAATACAGTAACAGTTTAGGCATACTGCAGGCAGTGGGCAAGCCATAAATTCACCAGCAGCACCCTGCAGAGATCAGCAACTGAAACAGCAGTACCTAGAGCGCGCCTCGTGGGGACAGCCAACTTCGTGCAAAAATTACCTTTCATTGTGCTGTGGAAGGCACAACCGTGCTCCCCTATCAGGTGAAAGCTGGTCCCATCATTCCAAAAGATACCAATTTTTCCAAGATATTTTATCATCCTTCCTTCAAAAACATTGAGACAGCCGAGAAAAACCACAGACTTGAATGTAGCTGCTGGTGGTGTAGTCAATCGCTATCTCCTCACACGCGGCTCCCAACGAGCTTTGGAGATTGACATTTGTGCACCTGAAGGATGTGTGAGCTGGGACTGTGTACTTTTTCAGGTGGTTCCAGCTCCTCCTGGGTTTCATAACCAAAGCATTTTCAAGCTGCACTGTCCACAGAGCCCATCAACATAGATCAGATAAGTAACTCTTGAATTTTGTGCACCAAACATCCATATGACTAGGTGTCTGCTACACTGCCCGATATTTTTTGTTCATTTGAAATATGAGCTTTCATAGGGAGATGCATAATGTGATCTGAATTTTTCTAACATAGATGAATAGCAGTCAGACTGGAAGCTGCTCTTCATATACTAAATAACAAATACAATCCCTCCACACCTTCTCACAGTGTTCCCCCAGTGCCCACCCAGCATCTTCCTCACAACACCATTCTGCACTGAATGCAGCCAAGTGGAACACATATAAGGAAAATCAGTACTTTGCCTTTGCCTGAGAAAAGATGAACCCACGAGCTATATAAACAGATGCCTACTTAAACTGGAAGACATACGGAAGATACAATTTCGTAGTTCACAGTTGCGCTCAGTGCAGTAGATCCCTGATCTCTCTATTTCTACAATGCAAATCATCCCCCCTATGTATCAGTGCAATGCTAACACTAACAACAAGCAGAGCTTCTATAATGGTAGGCTGTCATCGTTCCAGGCAAATTCTTCAGTGAGACTTTTTACATCAGAATTGGAAATGTAAAATCTGCAAGAACAACAAAAACCCAACCCCCTAAAAAAACCCAACCCAGCGAACTATAGTTCTCCTTCAAAAGTGAGTAAAAACCCTTTCTAATTCTGAACGTGACAGAATTTTTCATTTTCTAATTTCTATGCAAGAAATAATTAAGTCGTCTTTACACAATGCTTTTGAAGAAAAATGATATAAATAAGTTCTCAATCCTGTTTCTCAGATGAGGAATCATAACAGTGTATTCAGGCAAAAGGAGGTTTTCAGGCTCCACTTCAGTGCTTCTCCCTCAGCACAGTGCTGTCTTTACAGAGAATTGATCAGCTGAAAACAAATGGGATGCAATACTCTTGATATTTATACAGTACAAAAGGTGAAAAACGCTGATCCTCAGACTGTGAAACTTGCTTCGTGCAGACACCCCATAGCAGAAGATACTTTTGCCACGTCACTGCACCGTGAGACAACCAGACGTGTGGTTGTGGCTTGCGGTTTATATGGATATCAGGCTCCCAGGTGCTTCACAGTATTTTTATAGCTTACATCACCAAGCTGTGGCATGGAAAACTTGTTTCATTGAATTTCAGTGGCTGCACCTGCTCAGCCTCCCATGCTGTTGTATTAGGAGTCAGCTAGATGGTGCTCATGGGGTGGCAGAAAATGTGCAAAGTTAGCACTGGGATCCTGCTCCGGGCCTCTTCCCTCGCCTCCGGCATCCCACACCTTCTAAGCAAGTTGTCACAAATGAAAAAGCAGGACCGGGAGGAAGGGGACGAAGGAGGTAGGTGAAAGGAAACTGCATCTCAGATACTGTACGAGCACAGATCCTTAGGCAACCGCGCTGGCTTTCGAAGGCTGGGATGCAAGTATGAAGCTGGGGCTGGTTTCATTGTATACGAGCCGGCTCATTCACTCCTACCTGGCAGCCTGAAAAGAGCACGGTACTGACAACTTAGGAAGGAACCGTGTTGTTGGAGAGACCTGACAATTTGGAAGCTGTTTTTCCTCTGACAAACAATGACCCTAGCTGTAAGCTTCATCATGATCCGATGGAATGTGTCTTTATGGATGTTTATGAAGTTAAAATTGATTAGTAGCTTTTAGCAGTGTGTGAAGTTGCCTGGTTTTGCTGGATTAATTGCATACTCCAGATAATACCATGTAAAGACACGTTGTGCTAACTCCCAGTAAATATGAAAAACTCCAAGTACCCAGGGATGGTAGACAAAGATAGATTTTGGTGGGGACGTACTGCTCAGGGATCCATTGAGTGGCAGAATACTTATAAATTCTTAAATCTGAAGATCCCACTTGGTGCTTTGGGCCGAAAGTTTGTATGAAAATTTCATTTCAAAATGACAAGTCCATATATGCACAGGAATGGTTTTCTAAATAAAACCCTAGATCATTTTTTATTCATTTTATGTCTAAAGTGCCCACGGGCATAGCTCCATGAAAATTTTAAACTTTAAACAAAAGCTCCTTTTGAGTTGCAGGAAAACAAAACAGTCTGAAAGCAACAGTTTATATTATTTATTGTGATGTTTACTTAGCAAGAGAGGCTGATGAGTTAATTCTCAGTGGAAGTGCTGAATTACTTTAGGAACAGAAGCCCAATTAATTAAGGATCATTTCCTATCGATTTCACTGTACTGCAGACCAGACTCAGAGTACCTGCTGTACTCCTATACAAGATATAAACAATAAATAATAATATACTTAGACCAGTTACTGCTATCCTGATGACCTGTAATTCGCACTGAGGAAACACTTCTAAGACTTTGATGTGAACACAATAAAAGCCAGAATGCCTCTTGAAAGAAAGAGAACAGGAAAAGCACAGAAGAGGCACTACGCACACTCCATATCAAAGACAATAGCCAAACGAAGGGACAGGTTTAGAAAGTGGACAAAAGTGAAATAAATACATTTGTATTGGAAAAATCAATAGGAAAATACCTGATATCACGCCTAAAGCTGGGAATTCTTTACTCTATAGAGCACGAAACCTGAGTACATTTGGGATACACGCTACGGTCAGGCTTCAAGTCCAGATTCACCTCACAACTTTATTAAGAGCAGAAATCAGGCCCTAGAAATCTCCTTACTTGACCACTTTGCTCAGCATGCTGCATGGCCGCGAAGCACCAGGGCATGGGCTTTCTCTCTAGGTGTGCTTATCCATCCCGGGGACCAGCCGGGGCCCCACGCCGTGGCATTCAGCCCTTTGTGGCCCCGGTGTCGACAGCCTTTCCATATAAAGCAGCAAAGTAATCAGTTCTCTTGTCCAGGCTCTTACAAGGTCGTAACGAGACTTGGGGTAAAGCTTTGGCTCAGTTTGCAGGGAAGTTGCACTGAAAGATTATTGCAGAAAAACAGATGTGTTGGGCTCAGTCTAGAAAATATAGCAACTATTACATGCATTGCCAGAATACTGTATTAAGAAATTCAGAAAGTTCAGCATTCCTTTGGTACAACCGTGTTTGTTTATAAACAACGTACACAAAATAGTGTTGTCTGAGAGACAAACACAGAAGCAAGTTTTCTGACTACAGCTTTCAGATCTGCTTCTATGGAGTCCAGCGCCTGGAGGTACGCTGCCTCTGCTTCCTCTTAAAGCTGAGCTCTCCCAGCCTTGTCTCACTCTGCTGTCTCTCTCCACTTCCCGACTGCTTTCTGCCCCTGAAACTCACACACCACTATCAAGCCTGTGACCTAGCTTTGCTGTTTGTACTAAGTCACTAAAAAGACCGCTGGGCCATAAAGATTCAATTTTTGCTAAAGGTTGCCAGGCTAACTACTAATTATTCTTGTACAACAGCTTCTCTTTCAGCTCTTACTGTCTACACCGCCTTACATTTTCTTTTCACTTAGCCTAAAGAAATGACAGAAAGCACACCCATGAAGTTCAGCCGTGTTCACCACTCACAGTGTCCATCAATATCACACAGAACGGCAATAACATGGAAAATAAAATACTCATCTTTACTCAGACTGTAAGACTGGGCAAGTGACTTGAGCTGAGTCCCTATATAAGGCTGCCAGTTATAGAAAATAATGCATAAAGGTATCAACTTTAAAAAGATCTCTAAGTACCTTTATTATCTAAAGGAGAAGGTGAAATCCTATCTTACTGTTATGGCAAGGAGAAAAGGAAGCTGGGAGCAGTGCCTGATATATATCTGCAGCCACCGTGCACCCAGAGCAGGAGGAGGGGAGGACGGCTAAAATCAGTCCGCTGACTCACCAGGAGAGCATCCTCCAAGGCCTGAGGTCAGGCTCCTCAAGCAGCAGCGGATGCATTAGCAAAGCTCCCAGCTCTTCACGGCTGGACAGCAGTCCTCCCGGGCAGGGCTGCAGGAAGCAGGGCTGGCAGCAACCGTCTTTGAAAGCCTGTAGAAAGGTGGAAAAGAAGGGGAGAAAAAGGAAGCTCTTGGAGCCTTTGACTTCTACCCATTAACCTCAGCCTCTTTGAGCTTGGACTCAGCAGGAGGACATGGGTAATCACAGAAAATAGCCTTTTCATTTCTTCTAATGGTTACATTTCAAGTTGCTTACACAGAGAGCCACGAGGGTAGACTTGACTGGGTGAAGCCATTCTTTGGCCTCAGGACCAAAAGGACTTAAGGAAGTGACCAAATCCAGTAAAAAAAAAACCCAAACATTTTAAATGCTCACCAATTATTTAAAATGAGACATTATGTGAAAAGAATTATTCCAGACCTGAGAGCATGTGTACCAAATGTGAACATGACATAGGAGGAGCTGGGTTTTTCAGCCTGGAGAAGCGAAGGCTGGGGGGAGCGAATTGCTGTCTACAGCTACCTTTGGGGGGCTGTAGGTAAGAGAGCCAGACTTCTCAGTATCTCACGCTGAAAGCATGAAAGGTAGTGACTGCGTTGCAGCAAGGGCAATTATAAGTGGATGTAGAGAAAAAAATTCTTCACTGTGAAGTCGGTCCACCGCTGGAGCAAGTGCCCTGAGAGGTTGAGGGATTTCTCTCCTTGGAGATTTTCAAAAAGCTTAACTTTTACTCCAATGTGGGGCTCCTAAGTCAAACTAAAAACTCAAATTGAAGTTGAGACAATTTACGGAGGAAGGCTGTAGACATGTATCGTGTTTCTGCTGCCACTGACATATTTGTCCCCTACCCTTCCCTGCTGTTTTTCACCACACTTCAGGGTGCCACGGATGCATCAGCGTAACTGCAAACACATCCACTCCTCAATCCAGCTACCTGATTTAAATGTTTTGCATGTTTCAGCCTATTTTGTGTTTCAGCGTATGCTGAAAGGGTAACACAAAGTTGGGCAAAGTACATTTCTAATGCCCTGGTTAAGAGGGTATCATATGCCTGACCTCCAGGGCAGAAACACAGGTTTACGAACAACCAGATTCAGGGAGACAGATATTGCTGCAGTTTGTATTTTGTTATTGTTCTTTCCAACTAGCAATAAATAAAAACCCCAAAAGGTATCATTTTGGATAGACATAGCAGGAGCTCACCTCACTGAAAGCAAGACAGGAGCCTTACCTGCTGACCTGCAATTATTTAACTCCCTCCATACCCCCCCACGCACTAGTTGCACGGAGGGAGCGCCGCATCAATACGAAAGTACCCTGATACGCAGGTGCCCATGCCTGGAACGAGGAACAGGATCCAGAGGTCGGTGTCGGTGCAGGAGCAGGACAGGAGGCCCGTGCAACGTGCACTCGCACGTCGAAGCCTGCTCGGTGCGCGCTGGCTGCCTGCGGCAGGGACCCACGCGCAGGATGGTCCTGGGCTAGGGCAGCGAGGTAAAGGACAGCACGATCCCTTCAATCCAGCTCGTTCTTCAGTCTTTGCAAACAAAATATCATGGGGATGGAGTCCAGGTCAGGAATGCAAGTAAAAGAGGAAGGAGAAAAAAAAAAAGAAAAAAAAAAGTCAGCTTCTGCATAGTGTAAATTCATAGCCATAACTATTTTTACTATTATTAGCTTCTTAACCGTGTTAATAAACAACGTAAATAAATACAATGATCAAAATAGTCTATAAATTCCATGCATAAACAGCAGTTACTCAAGGTTGCTTAATAATTCACTCAGTTCCAGAGTAACTTCCAACAGAAAAAATAAAAGACAAAATAAAATAAATAAAATAAAATAAAAGTAAAATAAAAAAGTAAAATAAAACAAAATAAATAAAAGAATAAAAAAAATAAAAATAAAATAAAATGAAAAAACAAAACCTCGAACACCACCCTGTGTGCTGTGAACTCCTGTTCCTGTGGAGTCTTTAACGTTTCAGAACACGATATACAGCAGACACGGTATTTTACGAGGTTTTTCGTACTTTTGTTTTATTAACATGTGTTCCTGTCCAACCGGATTTTTGTCAAAGCAAGCGTCAAGTTTTTATGAGAGAAGAACGCTCACGGCAGCCAGAGAGGACGGCGTGACGGCAGAGCAGGGCGGTGGGCGTGCGCGGGCTGTGCCGTGCCGGGACGCATCCAGCCTGCTGGGCGTTCACGCCTGCTGAGGCTGGGCACCGAAGCGGGGACGCCAAGCCCAGGGCACAGGAAAGCCCTCTGCGGACTCCAGTTCTACCCAAGCAATCCTCGGGCAAAACCCGAACAGTCGCAGGAGAGCTTGCTCGCCTCGGGCCCCAGCTGTGACAATACCCGCTGCACGAATGCCGGTGTTTCAGCCTCAGTATTTCTTTTTCTTTTCAAATCTGTGCAATTGTCCAAGTACTGGAAAATAAGGTAAGGACACAATTAAGGAAAGGCTGATGTGTTTTTCTTAAACCTCACCACAACCACGCCTTTTTTTCCTCGCAGCAAATCGTGTTGCAGTCGGAGTCGGGCATTTTCCGTGAAAAAAGAGACGCATTTTTAATCACTTGAAAATTGTTTCAACTTTTCCAACAGTACCTTCTGAGTGCAAAGTAGCGGTACAGCATCACATAATTTATGCGATAGTGTGTTATATCCAATGGTGCTCATTCGGAACAAGCATAGATTACAACACAAACCCAAGGCAAAATAAATAAGAAATGAAAGGAAAAAGAATAATAGTGTGAGCTGTTGGTTTTTTGGGGTTTTTTTTACCCCTCAAAGTTCAATTTAGGCACAGTGGTTATTGATTTAATTTCACAGTACAGGCCCACGTTGATAAAAGATAGCACAGTGTAATATACACATAACAAGGGAAATAATGGAAAAATAGGAAAGTGGTTTTCTTTAACTAGTTTCATTTTGTCACTACATTGTTGCCCACATTGATCCTTTTTATTTGTTAACAAATAGTAAAGCAGATTTTTTTAAGAGGGAGGAAAAGAAAAATTAATTTTGAAATTTTAATACTGTGGATGGTTGAAAAGTTTCTTATGAAAAGTTTCTTATGGGCAAACTTATGAAACTTTTCAAGGAAATTAACTTTCAAACTAACCCTTTTCTCTTAGAAGTGTTTGCTTGCCACAGAAGAGAGTTGATTTTTTTTTAAAACTGGAAAATATAAAGGTGTGGAGATGAAAAAAAAATTAAGCCAAAGCCAAAAAGGATTTTTAAAATTTAAGTTATTGCAACACCTCATAAAAGTTGCATTTCAGATAGCTCCTATTCCTTCTCCCTCTACGCCCCTGCTTCCCAGTTGAACGCTATATTCCGTCGCACATGGGAGCCCGTGGCAGGTCCCTGGGCCGCAGGAGCTCCGGTCAGAGGCAGGCTGTCCCAAGCGAAGATAAGGAACCACACATCAGAACTATAACTCTGCAAGGCACTACGGAAAACTTTTTGATTGAAATAACTGATTTTCAGGCTTAAGTTTTGCTTAATTCTACTCCCCCCCCCCCCCCCCCAATAAATTATTGCAAATAAGTCCCCCCCCCCCAAATAAAAGAGATCAATGGCAAAAAGAAGCATTTTCTCAGCGTAACAGGCTTGCTGAGCCTGAGTCAGCCCTGGTCATTTTTTTTTTTTTCCTGTTACCACTTCTTTGGTAGCGTGGAGCCCTGCACCACAGGCGGGGAGATAGGATCCGTACCTGGAAAAGATGCACAAATTTACAAACTCAAAGCCTGCCGCAGAGCAGCCCCCCATTCAGTCCGTTACGTATCAGCAGTGTCCCAGCGTTTACCCGTCCGCTCAGCAGCGACTGCCACGGTATCTGTTTCCAGGAGTAGATGAAACACGGAGGCAGGTGAAGCGTTATGGCAGCAGGATTGCCTTCCTGGCACCTACACAGACAGCTGGCTTTGGCTCGGATCCTAAAGGTTTATATCAACACCAATTCCCAGGCTTTGAAAGATGTGCTCTTTCAAGCATAGGCGCAAAAGAAGAAGTTTTTGAAAAGCCCTGCCGTGCCTCACCGTAAAAAAATCCTACAAGCTACCAAGTTTAATTTAGAGTATGTTCCATGTTTTGCAATTTTTATTTAAATTGCCCATAAACCCTCCCCCTAGAAGAGGATGGGCAAACGGTCCCATCGCATTTTATACAAACTACTTCAAGCGTGATTTGGAAGCTGTTGCAACTCTGACACTCAGCGTAAACACCGCCGCATTTTGGAAGTTTTTCCATCCAAAGTCAGTAGTGCAGCATGAACTTGCCTCAAATAATAACAACACAGAGCAGCTCCCCCAGGGCGTAGATAATACGCGTAATCACCGCAGTCTCTGCCTATTCAACTTAACACTTCTTAACAACAGATGTAATCTTCAGTGAAACCAAGCTTTTACAAATTGCTGTTAATACGAATCACGCTTAACTTGTCTAAGTATCTCTTCTAAAGAGCTTATGTTTTCCCTAGAGGTATTTAAATTAGGAATTCTTAACCACTAATTGCATATGAACTTGGATAACTGAGCAGGTAATCTTTGCTTCTGAAGTGGAGGCTGAAGGACTTTACTGTCCAGACTAAATGGGGTGAACATGTCTGACGTGCTGTATAAAACCTTCATGATATGGTAAAGGTTGGAGGGGCATTGCTTCAACAGGTCCTGGGGGTGAGGAGTATCAGGTGATGCTTTCGGACCTCTCCCAACAGCTCAAGGTGGGATGTCACTGCCACAAAACGAGTCGGGTCATTGCATTCAGTTTCATTGCTCAGATGTGACAAATTAGGAAGGACTTCACTTCAAGGGCTTGTCTACGTTTTTTTTTTAAATGCACTAAGTATATGCTACATTCAAACATCATTAAGACAGTAAGACAATCTGACAAAAGAAAGGGATTTATAAATTGCCTGTTGCACAAGTTTTCAGAACAGAGAAAAGCAGGCTCATTGCTTTTAGGCCACCAGATCATTGTTGCACGTCAGTGCAGGTGTTGAATTTGGGCTAATATTTTAGAAGTCCTCCAAAGCAACGGATCTTTACATCTCCTAAGGATTTCACAGACAGTTCAAAACTGTACTTTTGTATTTTTATACCATGATAATGGTTCAAAAAGTAATTTTGCACTGTTAATTGCATTCTATTTCGGTGCAGTAAATTTAGAAATATACATATTTAACCAGACATAACGCTGCCAGAAAACTACTTAATCAGCAGATGAATGTACATTGAAACAAAAGTTGTGAGTACATTTATCCAGTTAGGTATGAATATTGCCATCATGGCTCTAATGGAAGGTGGGGAAATGGGGCAGCAAGGAAGAGAAATCACAGAAAGCATCACTAATCCCATAAATGCAGAAAAAGGAAAGATAACAAGCACAGTATTAACTTAAAACTCATAATGTTCTATTTTTTTTATGTTAAATGATAGTTTTGCTGCAAAAGCAAGTTTTTTCTTCTTTGAACTCGGGGACAACTGTGAATGCATACTGGGATATACTGATGCTATGCTTCCAGCTGGAGGTGGACTTTCAGCACACTATAATTCAGTTTATAATTCACACCCAATTCAAACTAAAAGCCACCCCGTTCACCCTATCACCACCAGTTTTCCTCAATACAGAAACTTGATTTTATTTTTTCAATATCAATACATTTCAGTTTTATCTTCCTATAACACAGTACGAGAAAGACACATGCATGGTGATTGTCGAGTTTCTGGATATCTTTTTGTTTTTCCGCCTGAAAGGCAAGATATTGTAATCGAGAATGGTAGATATGGTATTTCCTCATGTATTTAAGACAAGAGGTGGGAGACTGCACACAAGCTATACATGTGGTTGCTTCACAAACCCTTCCCAAGAGGTGACCTTCTGGCACCTGTGATGGAAAAGGGTAGGTTTGGCAGAGGGAGAATTACTGGGGTTCAAAGACCCAGCAGGGAGAGAACAAGGCAAGCAGGGCTCATTATTTCCACCCCAGCACCACAACAGCAGCCAGAGCACAGACTTGCAAAGATAAGCTCTTGCAGGTGAAAAAGGAGTACCTTTTCCTAAGGGCTTGAATAGCCTGTGCCAGGTCACAGCGGCTTTCCGAGTTGCGCTCTGTTCAGCCAACTTTGTTACAAGACAGGCAAAAAGGATTCACCTTGCAAGAGGGGAAGTAAAAAGCAAAACAAAAGGCAACATAAAAGGAGATCTGTCCTCAAAAGGACTATCTTTGCTTTTGAAGTTGCTTTGTTCTCCTTGGGGCTTGTGTAAAGCAAAACCTGAGAAATGCAAATACTTCCAGTGTGCTTGCCTGAAGGGGCAGTGCTTTGGCAACAGAAGGTCCGTCCCAGAGCCCTGGCTGTTCAGGACTGCCCCTGGCTCAGGATGCCGCTCTGCTGGCAGCTGAAGTCTCCTGGCTCAGTCAGCAGCAGGAGCTGGGCAGCCCAGGGAGAAAATTCCTTTGGGAAACCGCTAAAAACCTGAAGGAGGGTCCAAGTGAGAGCTGTGAACCCCCAGGTCTTGGGTCTGGTGAGGGACTCCCCCGAGACCTAGATCCAACCAGGCCATGAGGGACTGGCCAGGCAGCTGCAGGGAACCAGTCAGGCTTTCTGCCTGGCAGACAAGAGGCAAAATGAAAATAAATTTCTTAGAATCATAGAATACCAGGTTGGAAGAGACCTCAAGGATCATCTGGTCCAACCTTTCTTGGCAAAAGCAAGGTCTAGACAAGATGGCCCAGCACCCTCTCCAGCCAAATCTTAAAAGTGTCCAATGTTGGGGAATCCACCGCTTCCCTGGGGACATTATTCCAATGGCCGATTATTGTCATCGTGAAAAATTTTCCTCTTGTGTCCAATCAGATTCTCCCCAGGATTAACTTGTACCCATTACCCCTCATCTTTTCCATGTGACTCCTTGTAAAAAGGGAGTCTCCATCTTCTTTGTAGCCACCCTTTAAATACTGGAACATGGTGATACTGGAACATTTAGCTTTTATAAACTTTTCTATCAAAAAAACAGTCTTTCTTCAGAAAGACTGACCTCTTCTCTGTGTTGCAGAACTCAATGTGAAACACACAAACTCATGAGTAGATATATGCAGAACACACGTACCCATCCCCAGAGGAAGACGGTCACGAAGGGCAGCACACACGTGCAACAGCTTTGCAAAAGTGTAGGAAAAGGAATGGGGAAAAAACTAATTTCCGCAATTTCCTCACAGGACTCACTTGGTTCTTTATCTCCCCAGTGGCTAGTCAAAAGCTAGACTACATTTTTTTTTCCCTTATGCACAAAACAGACATTTCAATGATACAACTTCTCCTTACCTTCACAGAAGAGGGTTTTTTTCCATAGACGTATCACTCAACCAGGAGATGATGAGACACTGTGGCAGCAATTTTTTAATCCAAATATATCTGTAACCTAAAAATATTTTGTGTTACTGATTTCCTCCTCATTGACAGCTAAAAATCATTACGTTTCCAGAAACTGGGTGGGGGGGAAGGGAAATCTGCAACATTTTTTGTGTGAAGAAAATCCACCTTCAAGGCACCTGTAATTCAAACAACAGAGCATAATCTTCCCATATTTGGTAACTTTGCGGACACGCAGAACTGTACAAAGTAGCAATTTTCAGCGAGCAAAACGTTTTCTGACTCTGCACAACCCACAGTCATACACCTTCTTGAATGCTCTTTCCAGCCACTCTATTAACAAACTATTTACTACAGGCATGACTGTTAATTCTACATAATACTAAGGTTGCTCAACACTTGCATTTTGAACGTGTTTTCAGCTGCTAATAGGTTTGCCAAACTTTCGTGTTCTATGCCACTGTCTGCCTCAAGTTAATTAGCTCTGTAGAGTATAGAATATAAATATAACACACCATGCACCCACAGAGCTTTGCCCAGATTAGAAATTGTAAATGATGAATTGAAAAAATTCCAGTTATCCATGTCATGCTTTGATGAGGGGATCTGAAATATGGCAGGAGGTAGTTTTTGTGTTAAAAATGTACTCGTTGCCATCGTTGCAAAAATCTGTACCACATCAACCATCTTAAAAGCTTTTGTACATTTTTCCCTTACCCTCACCATCAACATGTTTATCCTTAGGAAAAGCTACTTACAGTTTAGCATCTCAAGTCCCAGAGATGGGCTACTGCAACTTAGCTGGCGTGCACGAATTTGGCAGGGGAGTTTTCATCTTGTGCTCTTCTGCTTAGATTTCTGCTGGGCTGGGACAGTGGAGAGGAGGACAACAGGGAGATCCCAAGGTCAGCAGTAACAAAACAGATGGGCAGGGGCTGATACTGGGGACACGGGGGACAGTTTGGGACGTGGAGCCTTACAACTGACAACTGGGAAGAGAGAGAAACCAGGAGAGCGGAGGAGGGGTGTGACAAGTTGTTCAGGGGCCATCAAGAGACAGACTGGGAAAGAGATGGAAAACAGAAATGAGCACGATAGCTGGAAGCAAATGAGTGGTGGATAAATGGAAATGAGGAAAAAGAGGGAGCCCAGGAGAGAGGGCTCTGCTCAGTAGGACTGAGAACAAAGGCACGGGCACGCTTGCAGTAAGTTTCGCACGGTTCTCCCATAGCACGGAGATCCTCTAATGAGCGGTGTGCAAGCCATGAACTGACGGAGACAAAACTAGAAAAAAATAGGATTGCATTGTGCATTGCAATTATACTACGGCTATTAGCTACACAGATCAGGCGGCCTGGCCAGGAGGCTGGAGGCTGTGTGCAATGCATACATGTTCTTGGTGGTAGCTGCTTCCTGGCCCTGGTGTCTGAGATGGGGGGGCATAAGCTTGCTTCTGCCACCCAGCTCTCCCCACATCTTCCCCCTCTGGCCAGATGCTTATGTTACATGGATTCCTGTTGAAGGCACTTGCATTTTGGAAGCTTCGATGTTGCTCAAATGCTGGAGGTGGATTATAAAGAGGGAAGGGCTGGTTAGAGTGTTTTGAGGTGTGGGAAGAAGGAAGTTGCTAAGAGAAGAGACTAATTTGAGCTCCTAAATGTCTCATTACTTGCTCATGCATATTCCTAGTCCAAGGTTGAGAAAGAAATCACTGCATATCCAGCCCTGACAGCAACTTAAAACCTGGATTCTACATTATTTCTTTCCTTCTCAGTGAGGAGGCAGGAGATCACACAAGATTTTTAGGTTGGGCTCTGTTACTTCAGCTGTGACTTGAGCTATGCATGCACGCATTGGGAAAGATGCTCCTGCATGTGCTCACAGTTTTGGTTATGGATGTACAGGAATAAGCAGGTTCTTCTTATGTCCTTTATCCTCTCAGGACAAATGAGCACAGCTAAAAACTGTCAGAGCCTTGAGTGCAATCATTTAGTACTTAGACAGCATATCTGAAAGAGTATGGTAAATAGGGAAAGGGAAAAGACATAACTTGCTCCAAAGAAATAACATTCTTCATTCCCCTCAGCCATCCGCTTCATGGAGCAAGTGAGTAAAAAATCATGATCCAGAGGGTAATGGCTGGCTAGGAGAAGCTCCTAGGTCCGCTGCAGGCATGCTATGGTTCAAACCGTAGCCCTTGCTCGGCGCTGACGGCCGAAACCTCACCTTTGAAATCTATGTCCTGGCTGTGGAGTTCTCTGCTCTGATTATTCTGCATGTGTCTCTCCTCACAGCCTGGAACAGGCTTTCTAAGGGCTGAGACCACTGGAATGGGGAAGATTTATGCAGCCAGTCAACGCTGGTTGCATTCTGCAGAATCTTGAATAAGAACCAAAAGACTCTTCCGAATCTTAGGAGGGAAGTTTCCCTCTGCTTCGAGGATTACTCACTTCCTGGTGCACTGAAGTTGAAGGATTAAGTAACTTTTCCCAAATATAGAATGTATCACACCCAATCACATACACACATACTGCTGCCTTCCTTAAGTGAAGCATCTGAGGGGGAAAATGAGATTACAAATTTAGGAGTATAATGAGATCAAGTTAAATTCACAACATTTCCCCGCCTAGGCACAATCTATGTCATTAGAAAGGATTAATTTTTTGTTGCAATTTCTAATCTCATTATACCTTTTGTCATAAGAATGATTTATCAGGATTTCAATACTTAATGCTATACATTTTGTGAAATACTGTATTACGCTCTAACATAGTACCTTCACTTGACTTTTCCAGTATTCTATATTTTCATTAGCTGGTATCCACTCACTCATGCCATACCACTCAGCACAGCTATAAATAGAAAGACCAGCCAACCAAATCACACAATATTGAAAAGGTCAAAGTAGTATACTACATTACTGTAATTTAGAGAATACTAGTCACAAAGTATTAAAACTTTGATGCCTTATTTATGTGACAACGAAAGTAATGAAAATAGAAGGCATTGCAAAATGATCCCATTATTACCAGAAATCATTGGGAGATTGAGAGATTGCAAACACCTCAACTTCATTATCTTTATAGCCTAATATAAATTCATGTTACTCTTTAGATACTGTACCTCTTATGCTAAGTTTCTCTGTCTCTCACCAGAAAGACAATGGTCTGGTCACCACTTCTTTTGATGTTTTTTAAATACAAATATTTAAGAAGCTCTTAAGGAATACTCTTAACCATTTTTTGAATCACGGCTCTCTTTTAGCTAACTTGTATAGAAATTTAGACAGAGGAAAAAAAAAATGTGAAGATCAAGCTGAAGATTATTATTACTGACTCCTTCCCCCCACCAAGAGAGTAAGAGAATTATGGCCTTGCTCTCAAAGTCCATGGCAAGGACCTGTTTGAGCTTAGTGGCTGTGCTACCATACCTGGTCATGCAAAAGTACTTTTAGAGTGGCTGTGAGCACAGGCTGTTCTGCAATACATCCACCATCCTATTGCCCCTACAGACGTCCATGTCCACATGGCAAAATGTACATGTCTCGACAACTGCATGGTCCCCCACCTCTTTCCCCACAGCCCAGGATTTCTAAGAGATCAGGTCCATACTGCAGAAACACCTGCAAATCAGCAGTTACCTCCCCAGGCCCAGGTTCAGTCAGGTGTCTGATGTGCTCCCTGTATCACTGATCCTGGTACCCAATGCTGTTTGATGCTGCAAAAGTCTCTAATGTGAAAGCCTAACGTGAAAGTCAGACTCTGGGCCAAGTCACCTCCAGGCGTGCAATTTTACCCAAAGAACACAAAGTACAGCTGTGCTTTTCAAGACTAGAGGGGCTGTCCCAGAGAAAGCAGTCACGGCCCACATCAGATAATACTCACAACTCTACAGGTTCACAAAGTGGATGTTTTTAAAATTGTCTGCAGAAAAAAAAGGAAGGAACAATGTAAAGGGGGCAAAGAGAGAGGGTATCAGCTAGGCTTTTTGAGGTAGCTGCAGGAGAACTAGGCTTAGTACACAGCCCATAGTGCACGCTCCAACGTGCTCGAGACCACCCTGAACCCCTGGGCAAGTTCAGGTGTCCACAATCCAACAGGCTGAGGAAGATGTACTGGAAGCTGCCCTGCTTTCCCCCAGTATAGACAGTAGGCTAATCTGGGGCAATCTGTATCTAGCCAACATATGTTTGATTAGATTCTGGCATTACAGAGTTCTGTAGGCTTGGGGAATCAATAATAATGACATTTCAGGGGACTTAATTCATGGAATTGTAATTAACCTAATGGATAACTGAGAAGTAAGCTCAGCTAATATTAAAAACCAGTAATCGGTGACCTAATTACTATCTTATGAGTCTCATTGTCTTCCATGAGAGAATACCCATTTCCCAGTGAGTAAGGGGGGATGCCAGGATAACTCTTTTTGAGGACTATTCACGATCTCCAGTTTGAAACGCTACAGTTGCAATAACGCATTGCAAGATTTCCTAATGGGCTGGAGCTGATCTGGCATCTCTCTCTCTCTCTCCCCCCCCCACGGAGTCCCTGTTAAGAGATCAGAGAGGCTGGACTACAGCAAAGCTGCAGCGTCTGCAGGCAGTACAGCTGAATGGCCACATTCAACCTGCTGATGCTACTTAGGTGCTTATATGGCAAAAAGAGCCTGCAGCTTCTATTTTTCACACATGAGACTTGAACTTTGTTTTTGGGTTTGGTTTGGGTTTTTGTCGGGGGTGGGGGGGGCGGGTAGGGGATGGTTTGAGGGGATTTGGGAGGTTTTTGGTGGGTTGTTTTTTGGTTTGGTGGTGTTTGTGGTTTTTTTAGGAAAGCACCCGCTAAGACCTTGTTTAAGGCCTTGTCTACATAAAAACAATGTCCTAGTAGAAGCGATGAAGCCTCCTCCGCGGACAATCACACCTCCAATATAGATGCTATTATTCCAATAGCAAGGTTGCGCACACCGCTAACCGGTTTACTGGGGAAGTAATTATACTCTACCCGTGTTACACAATTTTCAGTCTAGCTAGAAAAACTAAGGCTATACTCTTACAGCTGACTAAATGTCTACAGGTAAGACGAGCAAGTAGTTTGCCAGGAGGGAGACTAAAAAAAACCCCCAAACCTACAAACCAAAAAACCCCCTCCACACCAGGCTCTATCTTTGTCAGCAAAGGTTACCCAGGAGAGAGCGAGCGAGGGAGAAGCGAAGCAGCACATCTCCCCGCTGATCCGTGCCTCCCGCAGACTCCCACCCCGAGCTGGTGCCTTGGCACTGTGCTGGTGAGGCTCTGGGCCCTCTGGCAGAGCAGGTGGCCATGGGCGGCATGCTCCACCGTCCTCCTACTCCCAACAGATTTGCTGGTGCTGGGGGCGTAGAAAGCGAGCTCCACCTGAACAAACCGAACCCCTTCGCTTTTGGAATGATGGCTGTAGGGATGGAGAGAACGCCTTATGGAATTTTGATTTGAATTTTGTAACATATGGAAATTGGTCTGCGAGAAAAGTGAGAAATATTTAGAAACAGTTGGAAAGGCTGTCATTGAAATTTATCCTGGCTATGTCTAAACATGGAAAAGGACAACAGAAACCAATGTTAACTTAAGAAAAATGTAAAGAGAACTGACTATGCAACAAGCAGAAGGCTTATTTCTTTTTAAGTATAAACAATCTGGTGAGGAGGAAGAAAGGCAGAACTATAAAAATAAGCCAAGGCAAGTAAAAAATAATGAGGGTAAAAAAATAATCATACTCTGCATCAGTTTGCAGAGATTTTTTCTTGTACAGGAGTCTCCAAATATAACTTTCTTAAGGGAGAAACCAGACAAAATATTTCTGCTCCAAAATATCACAGCAGAGAATGGTATAAAAGGAAGGTGTACTGGGGGAAGAGGATAACCTTTAGCTGTGGACAAGCTTTTTAGACACCTTCCCTGGGAGACTTATCTTTCTAGACCCCTTATGCAGTCAATGAAAAGAGACGCTAGCCTCCACAGGGCAATCCGATACCCCTAAATGCAGGTGGCCTGGACGCCTTATTTGCAGTAAGGATAAAGACTACAACAAATCACAAAACATGGGTCATTTTCTTCAAGCTTTGATTGTTTGGAGGCCTGGGCTGAACGACAGATGGAACACACATCGCTGCCTTCGAGGGAAGTTAAGGAAACGGGCGTGAGGACACAGCACCCTTGCTTGATCCTTCTCCCTTTTTTCTGTACATTAAGTGCAGCATTGTGCATTAAACCCCTGCCTTCCCACTCGTTCTCTTTGTGGTTTTTTTCCTCCCCTCAGCTCTGCAATGTTTCTTTTCACCCCAGTGCCACGGGCAGTCACGGGCGAAGGGAGCTCCCAGGCTGCAGGCTTGCAGAAGGGCAGAGCACCCCCGCTTAGCCCGCAGATTTCCTTCCCCACTGCTGTTTTCTGCTGGTGGAGAGGTCCCAGCCGTAGGGAGCAACCCTTTATCAAGAACAATAACTCATTTACACTCGCAGCTGAAGTGTCCTTTGTGCAGCAATTCTCTAGTACCAAGGTAGAAATTTTGTTCCCAGGGAACTTGTGAAAAGGCCATATTACAAAGACAGTGGAAAAATTAGTGCGGAGGCAGCCTAACAAAATATTTGAAATACCAAGATTAGCAATGACTATAATCAAGGGTAAGGACAGAAATAGAGAATGTAATTGCTTCTAATTTGAACACCATAGCATTTACCCGCTTTTCATAGACGCCAAATAGGCAAGATTATCTAGATTTTCAAGTGAGTTTATCTGTGAACAATTGGCTGAGTGGATTGACAGGAAAAGTAATATAAGATGTTGAATGTATAGCATACTTACTATAGAAACACAATGACAGGGAATGCTGTTATTACTGTATAAAGTTGCTGAATCTAACAGTATAAACTCAACGCAAAGCCTGAGTGACTTTTCCACAATTGTACTTCGGAGAGGCAGAGCAACCTAAATTGCCCTATATTTCCCTTAAAAAGAAGTTCCATTTTAAATGTATGTATGTATGTACATACATTCCAGAAAAATCATAGGATTCTTCTGTTTTCCTTTCTTCCCACACTACATCTGAGAACACCAATTTCTCCTCCCTTTGTTTCACTTTTCCTTTCAGGACTCTGACAGAGCTGCAGCTTGGCTTAGGAAGCCAACTCATTGCATTTACTCGCCCTATTGCCTAATAACTTTTCTTCGTGCAGCTACTGAGAAACAACTAAACAGAAAAATCAGTATGTTTATGCTCATATTCCCAGAAGTATATAAGCAATCCTTTACTTAACTTACACCTATGAATTTCAGCTGATAACTTATTTTCAGATCCAAACCTTCAGATTCACTGGTTACTCATAATCCTTTCTAACAGAAGACAGGAGCCACATCACATGCTGTATTTTGCCACCTGCTGCAACACAGAATTTCTGAAAATGATTGCAAGCAGTGTGCGAACCACAGTGTATTTTTGGTAGAAATTTCTCAATTAAACTTCAATATTGCTTACAAATTTCTGCAAAAATAAATTGAAGAATTTGAACTAATAGCATATTGTCTTGCTGAGAGTATTTGGCAGGTTTTAGGAATTTCTGAAAAAAATAGGAAAAGCAGAAATATTCATTGAATAATGCATGCTTTGTAGTCTATTACATCAATTTCTCAAATCTCCCTGACTCATAATAAAGCAAGCACACCCAGTGTTGAAGAAATGTGGTATTGCCTCGGCTTCATTGCACATGTGCTGAAGTACCATCCTGAGTTAAGCTATTCCATGACGTACAAGCAAAATGTACCTCAAATAGCAGGAAGACACCAAATTTGGACTGATAACGCAGCACATTTGTATAGCAGAGTATCGACATGAGCAAAACTATGCCAGGCTAGACCTGAGAAAAAGGAAAAGATACGGAACCAAGTTAAAATACAAGTGAAACTCTTCATGGCTGAGGCAAATGCACCCAATGATCACTACTGTCATTTTTCAGTTGGTTCATACAGGGAATATTTAAACAATCTCATGGTGTTTCCCTGCCATCCTTCCCATCGCTCCCTTCCTCCTCTTGCTAGCTTTCTCGCACCATACCTTTTGTTTCCTAAGGTCAGTTGTGAGACATCTTCCTACAATAAGGCCACAGTGCATACTGTGCACTAAAAGATGAAACCATAATCCGTTTCCTATAAACATCTCGACCAGCTGCCACCAGGAAGGCAAGGGATAGAGCTCTTCTACTTTGCAAGTAAGGGTTCCTGGTGAGCTGACATATTTTTCTGTTTCTTTGGGTTAGATGTACTTGTTATTTACATGAAATCCATCTGCTACAACTTCCTGCATGCCCAATAGGGCCATACAGTTAAAACACATTAAAAACACATTAATGTGTCTTTCCATACTGTGACATGTTAATAGTGCAAAAAGCTATTAGGACCAGGCTGTCAGGCATACACAATAGATGAATTGCTGGGTCAGCATGAACATACACCGCACCATAATTCATGAAAGAATATCATTAACATATAGCAATACAAGTAAACATAAAAAAAGATTAACCCTAGTTTTTAACCCTTCCCAAATTTTTTGCCCTTTCAGCAACTAAATTCTTTGCAGCTAGCAACAGCAAGCTAGGCTAAAAAAACCCCCACCTGTGAATGAGTGGCCCATTTTTTCAAGTGCCTAAAAGGGAGATAAAACCATCTATGGGAGCAGACATATTCAATGCACAGACAACACCTGGTTTTGCCTGTAAAAATTGGGTAGTTGCCAAAGTTAGACGTGTTCTCACTAGCACGATCATCTGCTTGAGCACATATGTAGAAGGTTATAGTGCATAGACTGGTATGCACTTTGAGGGAAATATATAATTATTTCAATTTTTTTATATTCAGAAACAAAAAGAATAAAAATTCTTTAAAAAATCTGGACCTACCTGCCCCACTCAAACAAATCTTCCATACAGTGAGATTTTGTGTTATTTGGCCTTTGCTCCAGTAAGATTAATGTTTAGGGAAGGAGGATGACACTGTGCACGTAGAAGAATGAAAAATAAAAAGCACTGTTAGGAGCTTGCCAATAATATGCACAGATATATTTCCTTTTAATGGCATATACATATCAACTCTACTAGTCATACATACGTATCTTAGTAGGTATGACTATATTTTCCTCTTGACTTTGCTATCAAAGTGTTTCTTACCAGATTTATATGTTCCTCAAAAACATACATAGGGAAGTGAAAAGTCTTTTTGATCGGGTGAGAGGTTCCTTTGCAAGTTATCTTTGTCCACTTATCTAAAAGCCGTATAAAAACCGGCTCAGTATGTGCTTGAATCTTTCATACTTGTTTTGCTGAAACCCTGTTACTTCATGTTTAACTGTGCATCTTCTAGCTGTTGTCATTTACACACCCTCCACATTGCAGGATGCTGCAGGACATATTGTGCTTGCTGACATACTTTTCATGAAGGAAATCCTTACAATCAGCTGGCCAACATGGGAAGCTACATTTGACCAGGGGCATAGAATGAGGGAAATGTCCTTATGACAAAGGAAATCAAAACATTTCCTCCATACAGTTCTGTGGAGACAGGGAACAAAGCACCAAAACCCACATCTCTATCGGAACATAATGAAAAGAAAACTAAATCCTTTCTAAAGGCCTGAGGTTAAAAAGCACTGAGTTCTAAAATCCCAGAGGCCAATGGAAGCTGAAAGCATTTGGCATCCATTTGGACTGGTCCCATTACTTCAGTACACTATTCAAATCAGCATTACTCTCCTACCTGTTTCAGCATATATTTTCTAGCACCCGGAAGAAATCGGGGCTAACTGCAAAAATAGTATTTTGGGGATGGCAGTAGCAACCATTACTAACTGCTAAATGCAAATCAGAGACAATCTTCAGAGTCTACTTAGCACACCATTTCCACATGCAGCTTGATAAAGATGGAAAATGATTCAGTCTGTTGCAACATACTCTCCAAGGACTACAGAAGTGAATTGAAGACAACAACAGGTAAACAGATGATTCAGGAAACACTTGAATTTAGACACACAACATTGAGGTAAGAGTTCAGATCTTCTCCCTGTTCAGTGTTCTGAGCTCAGGCTCTGCTGAACTACCAGGCTTTGCCTTCTGCTGCGTGAGGGGAACATCACTGCAGTCAATAGACATATCGCCTGCAAAGAAAAAGCCAGAGTTACAAATTCACACCAAGACCCACAGTCCAAAATGTTTTGTGTATTTCGGAGTGGGCTGGGGCCCATTTACGGTGATTTTTAATAGGGCTAGAACACCTGCTCCCTTGACAGAAAACACTAATGATACATGCTACAAAAATAGTAGTGGTTGACAAATAACTTAGTAATACTTAAAGTAGCTACATAACAGAAAATAACATCTCTGATATGTAAAGTATTTAAGCACTTAAAGAACTCATCCTTTCAGAAAACACGACTGCTCTATTAGCACAGGCTTATCGTATAGTTTTGTCCAGCAGTCACAATTCAGGGCATACCCAACCACCTGTTTCCAAAACACTCTGCGAGGTGTCTTCCCTCTAAGCTTTGTGGAAATGTGCCCAGGACTCTCCATTCACAATTTAAGAGGCTTTTCTCTATGAACTCCCCAACCTGTGCTGTTCTGGGCAAGCTGTGGTCCCAGCAAGAGACTCTGAAAGAGTGAAGGGGATTCATTATTGTTGCATACAGCTGTAATAATGCAAAGGTGTTAAATCTCTGTGTGAACATTTCCCATCCATTGTTGGGAACATGTTTGTATATATAGATCTTCTCTAATCTTTAAATGTTATAATAAAGCTGACTCTTCAGCAAAATAACAAAACAAGGCATTCACTTTTCTGAGTGCAGGACAGTTAATAAAATCAAGGAGCTGGACCACTGCATTGGTGCCTACCATGGCAGATAGTTAACAAATGAATAAAAGATGTTGTGCTGCTCCAGGACAACAGAGAAGCACCTCTGCTAATCTTCACAGAGCAATTGCAACTGGTAGGAAAGCAGCCTTGTGCTGAAGAAGTATCACCCATTGACTGAGCCATTTCAGGTTTGGGCAGACAACTGGACAGTGGCGAGAAGGTATGAAAAAATCCAAGATGCTCCTATTCCTAGTGTTACTACTACTATTAACGCTATCGTTTAAAGCTTTCCCTATTTGTACGCTTTCTGTGCTTTTAACTGGCTCCTTCAACTGAGCTACAACACTGCTGAAAAGTCCCCGACACCCCATACCCAACCTGCAATTGCCATGGCAGCTCTAACTCAGTCCTCCTTTGCTGCTGACTACAGAATTATTCTCACAGCACTACCACTCCTCACAGATGTCTTTGTTTAACTTGAATATTCCTTAGCATCTGCCAGCATTTTCCCCTAGCTAAATTCCTACTAAATACACTTTACTTCTCTAAGCCTCATCAGCTATTGCTCTAAATGCATCCCTTCAAAAGGAAAAAAACTCCACCTGCCTTTAACATGCGTATCCATAAAAGGAGGATTAGAAATCAGCACTCCTAGACTCTGTTGAACAAACTTCTTTCTGCCTCAGTTTATTCAACCATAAAATGGCTATAATATTTACTACAATATCTCAAAGAATAGTTAAGAAGCTTAATGTTAGGAATTCAATACTACTGATTCTGAGTTGCTACAGGGAATAGATAAACATTTCCGTGCAACGTCGATATATATTTCTAAAATTTATAGTTTATGGTTTGTAGTCATTAGAATAACATTATTTGCAAGGTTAATACCCCAGTCCTACGGAGCGGAAAGTAGTATCCACATTATAGTCAAGATTATATTTTTATTTGCTAGTTATTCCTTTTAAGTAACTCTGTAGCATTTAGTTTCTCCTATAGGGCAGTATTATTAATACTTACTGCCAGTAAGCTTACATAAATTTATTTAGAAACCCATTGTTTTAAAGAATTTTCCTGGAACAAAATTAATCCTTTTTTTTTTTAAAAAATACATAGGGCAGAGTCTTTTTCATATAACTGCTTTGGCAAGGTTTTTCCCTTAGGTTTGTATATTATGGAAATACTTTCAAGAGAAAGTAAAAAAAAAAAAAAAAAAAGGGAAGAATCAGCAACCCCTATAAGTACGCAGGATGTCATTGTAACATAAAGCCAAGAAATACTATTTCTAAAATCACAGACCTGAATTTGTTCTTTCAAAAATTATAAATAACTTCCAAGTTTGATTCTGCAGGCTATATGTACTGTAACATTAACAAGTGAGAATATCTGCTGTGTCTTTAAAGGAAAGAGAGCTGCATTTAGCTGTACTTTAAATCTTCTGTAAGAATTATTCTGATCTGTACATGGGATGCCTGTCAGCTATTTCCAGGACTAATTGGACTAAAGTATGGTACGACCTAATTTTTCAGCATATGCCACAGAGTTTTGAGATTCCTAAATGCTTCAGTCTTTTGAGAGTTTTGTTTTTCTATTAGCTACAACTTCATTGTATCCAACTGCCAGCAGAGGGAGAAAATGCAATATGAAGTATAGAAATATAATACAACACACCATCTCTCATCCACACTACTGAAATAAATATGATGTGGTTTCAACCATTTCTTTTCTAGGACAGGGTACACTCATTGTCAGTTCCCCAGTCTACAAGTAATCTGATTAATTGTTGGGGTTCCCCCCCCCTCCGTCTTTTTCCCCTCTCTCCCATTGTGCCTTTCATTCCATGCAGGCTGAATCTTTATGAGATGTATAAATAGTGGAAGAATTATGCAGAAGGCTTTATTATGAAACTAGAAATCATTTCATTGACATTAATGGGAAAGTCTGTCTTTTGGAGAGCTCCACATTTCTAGATGCCATTTCCTGTTCTCAAGGTCCCCTAATGTAATGAACCAGGGCAAGATGGGAATTGCTTTACCTCTCTTATGCTTCAGAGACACGTGTATATGAGATGGGCTGCCGAAGAGCTACATTTGTTTTAAATACTAGCAGTTAGTCTTCTATATAGACTGGCTTCTGTTTTATTTAACAATTTGCTAAGCTTATTGGCACACATGCAGTCACTTTAATCAGAGATGACCCCATTTCCCCCTAAAGCTGCCCTCCCCACGTCTGTGCAAGCACACGCACACACACAAAGCCATATAATACGCTCTTTAAATACAGTGCTTTCTCATTCCTTCCTTAGGCATAAAACCTGTCATTTGTAACAGAGACAAAGGGCGGAGAGCTCTTGCTGCTGCCTCATTGCCTCCTAGCTTCTGGCACTGGGAGGCTTGGCTGGCTAGGTCAGGTGTTTGGTCCTCTCTGTGTGGATCCTCACACTCCAGGTGAGGACACAATTGTGACTGACACGTTAAATGCTCTCTATTCAGGACCCCCACTCCCATCTACTGCCTGGAGCACGGTATCATGCACCGCCTGCTTTAAATAAGGGGCTGGGGATGCATTGGTACAGCCAAAGGGTAGAGCTCCCAGCCATAAATTACTTTCTTATTGCTCTCATATTCCTAAAACAGTCTGCCCTTTAGGTTGCTCTGCTCTTTCCAGCTGTAGCGTGTTACACACAGAGATGATCATGGACCTAATAGCAAGTGATGGCAGTGCTAAATCTTCTGACACTTCTAGCTGTCTACAGGTGCCCATGAATCATCTGGTGTTTGGAGAATTTCTGTTCCAAAGCTGAATTAAACCAAGCTATGGAGGGGTGAATGACGACCAAAACACATTAGACGCTCACTGTATAAACAGCCTCATCAATAAGACACTCACCAGAAATGGGATAAACCCCGAGTGAGGTCCTTGCTCTGCCAACAATCAGAGGTTTGGCTCCAAGTCTCCTGTACAACAGACCTCAGCTTCTGCTGCTGCAGGACTGGCTTCTCTGAAACAGAAATTGGGACAAAGCCCTCTCTTCCCACTTATATCTCCCTAGGCTAGAAGGGACATCAGAAACTTTAAGGAGAGCAGTTTCAGAAGGCAGAGAAGGTCTTGAATAGGGCTGCAAAGAGGGGACAAGAGGCAGCAGTTCAAATAATAGTATAGTGCAGGGAAGAAAAGCTCTACAGCCGTATGCAGAGAAGCACAGGAGTCCAAGATTTAATATTTGTAG
Source organism: Mycteria americana (assembly GCF_035582795.1). NCBI lineage: Eukaryota > Metazoa > Chordata > Aves > Ciconiiformes > Ciconiidae > Mycteria > Mycteria americana. The sequence goes on from NC_134367.1 coordinate 112,371,015, forward strand.
CGCATGAGGGGGACTATGACAAATAAAGTTTGCTGCCATCAAAGGCTGTTGGAACCATTCAGGCACCACCTTCACAGGGGGACTGGCAGAGGAAAGGTTATCCATAACATCAGAAGAGGGCCGTTACTGAGGCATAGCAACAGCAGCAACACTCTGAACATCAGTCAAGGGAAAAATGGACCATAATAGACTCAGGACAGAACAAGAGGCTTGCTGACGAGGCCATAGAGGAGAGAAGCCAGCTGGCCCCCATCCTGTTAAATGACAAGTGGATATGAAAGATGTCCTGAGGTTTCTGTCCTCTCCAGCCTGGCAGTGCTGAACACCACAAGGCATGGGGCTGTTCTGCACCTCCATTCACAAAGTGCTATGGCTATGCTGACTGGTGAACAGACAACTAAAGCACAGTCTCTGAGCAAGGTCTGTTTGGGGTCTGATTTGCTTGCTGTCCGACACTTGCCGAGCCAGATGCCTTCCCTGCGCATAGCTAAGGATACAGGCCACATGTGCCACCACGCTACTGCATAAAGCCTTCCAAGGCAGGACTTAACAGTCGAAATATCTTCACCTGTGTGGTATATGGTAACCCACTTGGGATTGACCTCAGCAGTATACTCAGGCCAACATTTAGGCTAGTACCAGTCTGCGCTTTGCCACTTGCTGTGCCTCTGAGCTTATGCAAACCTATACAGAAGCAGAAGGTGATATATGACACAGTGCACAGGGCCAATAAAAGTTCAATCAGTGCATATGTGTATCAGCCCTTCCAAAAAAGCAGTGGAAGCAAAACTACCACCTGTCTTTGGAGCAAGGATACAGGAGCTTCACTGTTTTAAAACTACATTAATCCGACAATTGCAACTCAATGCACAGCAGTGGGCAATAAACTTCAAGGACCAGGCTGGTGCCATTAGAAGAATGGTGCAGCTGGCTGAGCAATTTTTACCTCCATGTAAATTCTACTGATTTAACCACAGCTTTCTCCAGGGATTTCTCTAGGATCTAGACTTCTCTCATGTCAGAAGGACTTGCCTACATGTGATACATAGTCAGATTACTCCAAAAACTCTTTGCAGGGACAGTCAGGAAGAGAAGCAATGTGTACACAGCTTCTGCACTTCAAACACTTGCCATGCAGGCATGTCTGTTGAATACTAATTGTCTCCTAAAAAGGTTATTCATTCAAGAAGCTCAACACCACTACATAAACTAGCATCTGACCAACAGGTTTGTACCGTACCGTTGCCTATGGTTGCTCATAACAACTTTGGTAGCCATAATAGCTTTGGTACCCATAAAGGCAGCCTGTAAGGGAGTGGTTTGGACTTATCACTGCGTGCGTCCGTAGTCACGCTTGTACAACCCACTGGTCGTGGCACCAGTGAAGCTAACACCACTGTATATTGTCCAGCAACAGGACCTAAGGAAGTTTTATACTGCCACAATGACAATAAAGAAGTTTTTAAGCGTGACTGTTCACTGAGAGCTACTGGGCATGCTCTGGTGTCTAAGCAGCTCCCAAATCAAAGCTGACAGGCAGCTCATGGGCTTAGAGAGCAGGCAGTGCTAGCAGGTAGACCTGTCTTTATGGAGATTCGTATTCTACAAAACCAGGCCCGTGGACTTCAGTGAAGTCATTGTAGCCCAGCAAAGGAAAAATCAGGCCCATGCTGTGCTACAAATGGCTTGTGCAGGATTGTGGGTGTATTTAATTCCGTACGGCAAGGACTATTTACCCAGATTACTTATTGTTCCATTTTTTATAAAGCTGTGGCTTGTTTTCCCTCAAAAAGTCATGTTTCTTACTCTCATTTGTAACTTGCCAGGGGTGAGTAAAGCATAGCAAATACACAGAAAGCAAAGGCCTAGCAGGGTAGTTCATTTTAGACTTACACTGCTAGTGGCATTTGCTGCTGGTATCAACTTCTACAAATGGGACAAGCATAGGGAAATGGTTTCCCAAGTAGCAAGTCATATGGTATATTTAGAAAGTACTGATTCACTTAGAGAAGCATGCAGTCAGTGAATAAAAGCATTATATATGGGAATTGGCACATTTCATAGCATCAACATGCTGCAGAGAAGGCTATAGCCAGTGCTAATGTGCTTATTGTTACCCATTCCCATCAATGGGAAGAAAGCACAGTGTAATTAAAAGATTGATCTCCTGGAAACAATGCTTAATAAAAAGAAAAAACCCTCAAAGTAATTTCACATTTTCAAATATCATTCTCCACTTAATGTTGCCGGAGTTGTTTGTAAGCAGCTACAAATATCTAAAAGTCAAGCTCAAGTCTATGGGCTTGGTTCTGTTTCCACTCAGACCAGTATAAGTCTAGAGTAAGTTAACTGAAGTTAATGTAGAAACAAAGGAATAAAACTAATGCATGTGAAATATGAATTAGAGCTAGTCTGCAAAAAAGTTTAAGAAAAAATCCAGCTTCAATTTGCTGGTTCAACCAAGCCAAAGCAAGAACAGTATTGGCAGAAACAGATATAGAAGACATGATGTTTTATGCTCTGTGTATAAAACCTTTTTTTTTTTTTTTTTTTTAGGAGACATGACATAATACCTGAACTTGTCATTTTAGGGGGAACACAGTTATGATCTGATAGCACTCACTGTTTGGGGAGTTTATTTTTTTCACTATTGTGTTAAATATCATATGTGCAGATCAAATTCTCAACTAATTTAAGCAGATGTAACACCTTTAATTTCAGTGCAACTCTGTTAGTTCATAGTACTGCTCAGCATTGACATTTTCATGAAATGTATTAGTACAAGCCAATGCAATTTAACACAAGCACAGCAGTATTTGGTAGGGACTGAACTAGCTCTGTTTGTTAATGCTAAGACCAGAAAAGACCATTACATTATGCAGTCTGATCTGCTGGACAGCACAGCCCATTCACCGAGCCAAATACTCCAATTAAAATAGATTAGAATTTGATCCTCAGCACGTACAAGAAATACCAGTCAGGTAGCTAAGAATGATGAAACAGAGAATGGACTGAGCAGCATCCATCCATAACCATCCAGGCTTTGAGTTCTGTTCTCTTTCCAGCTCTGATTACATCTCTCCAGTTGTGCATTTAAGGAGGGGGAAATATAAAAAACGAAAAAAAAAAAAAAAACCCCACACTATAAGGCCTGCAGACAATTGACTAAAGCACAAGATTCAGTAACTAACTGAAAGTACTAACTAGCTGAATTCAAAACCAAAGTGTCATGAATACACTGAGACTGAAGCAGAAAAGTTTGTTTTCTTCCTCGTTAATCCACACAGAAAGCACAGAATAAAATTCTCTGTGGAATGAATTTGAAAGACTCTTAGTGTCCACTCATCAGGTGGACTATCTCAGCATGTAATTATCCTGTTCCTATGGAGTGCCTTCTTTGTTCCTTCTCCTTCCTTGTGCCTGGAAAGCTCCATCTTATTCTGAAGTTGAATTAGTTCAACTTCACCTTCCAGCAGCTGAACTGTGATATACAGTTCATAGTTCATATCCAGTTCAGGACTGATTTTCAGCCATGAAGTCCCCTTCTAATGTTGTCATTGAAGAGACCTGTGCATGCAAATGGTTCAAAAATCTGTGACAAACTGCTGCAGCCAGCGGTTCACTTCCAATTTCTCTGCATCATATTACACAAGCCTCTTAAAAGGCTAACAAATAGTTAAGTCTCCGTACATGCTAAATGAGCATGTATGGAACATTTCCTTTTGTCATTGTTGAATCCTTCCATTGATTTAACTCCAGAAGTTTCACATCCTCTTTCAATCTCACTTGGACATTATTCACTCTATCACCAGCCCTCTTTTCTGAGAAAGTCTGCAAATCAGAAGATTATATCACTGCCTAGCATGTCAAGAGGAACCCTAAAGAGCACCAGGCTCCAGGTTTTAGGGGAAGCTACTAGACAACATGTCTCTTGCACTGCTAGATCTCCATTCACTGTGTTATCTGTAGACAAGGTAGATCTTAATTCAACTAAGATGTCTGATACATCTCACATAAAGCAAGATTGCTTGGTTTTTAATCATAATACAGTTTTAGTACTAAATCAGCATAAATTAAAGGTTGGTATGTCAAACAGACTTCTAAGATCTACAAAAAACCCATGCCAAACCACTCCCCCAAAAAAAGAGAATAGCCTCCCACCACCATTAATGTTTTCATTAAATAATGCCTGTCTAAAATATAATTCCTGCACATTTCTAAATCCTAGCTTGTAACAGCCGATGGTGCTGGCGGAGGTTTGCGAAGGAATGATGAAGGATAGAAGGGAGCAAACTGTCATTTGACTGCACAGATAGCCATGACCATCCTCACACTACCAGCAGAGATAAGCTCACCTTCCCCCGTAGGACTGCACCGTCTCTCCCTTTGTCGTATGGGGTACGTTCCTCCCCTGGTTGTGCTCTGGTACCAAACCACTCCTGGCTACTGCTGCCCTAGCTGCATCTCTTTTTATGATTTTAGCACTTACATCTATCAGCCCCCCAATTGCCCTTTGATATTTCACCGATTTCATTGGCTTCCCATAAGGGATCAGCACGTGAGTCACATGCTTGCGAGGACAGGAGTTGCTTACGGAGACTTCACACCAAATGCAAACAGACGTTTTCACATCAATCAAGCCAGGTTCTTCAAAATGGTAAATAATAACTGTTTGCTCCACTCTTCACCAGAAGTATATCATTTATAGCTAGAAAAATAGAATGATATGGTCTAAAAGTTTTCTCCCTTCTGCTTGAAGACTGACAGTTCTCTCTGATGGTAACTTTGGATGTAGAAAGCTCTCAGGGAAGCAGAAGCATTAAAAATAAATGCAAGACGCTTCATGCACGTTATAACATACTGAACCTTCAGAATAAATTATTTATACCAAAGGTTGGATGCACCATAATAGCATCCACCCAGCAGCTAAAAAATGTATAGGAAATGGGAGAGCAAACCACAGATACTAACAGAAAGAAGCCTGCCAGCTATGGCTGCAAGCCTGGTAGGAACAATAAACAATGCTTAGCTAAAATTATTCAAAGACAGCAAAGGGATGATCAATTCACCTGGGTTTTGGGTTTTTTTCTCCCCTGATAGTCTACAACAAGAACACAAGGACCAGAGGACTTTGCAGAATTACAAATCTGGTGTATTTGTTCATGTTATGCATCTATATTTCTATGCAAATAAAAAAAGTCATACTTGCCAAGCCTTCACTTTTCAAAAAAAGTACAACTTGAAATGCCCCATGCAATAATAACACACAGACTTTTTAATGAGTATATCAGTTCTTACATTGCTTTTAGCATTATATTAACTAGCACCTTCCAGTAGTATGGTATTAACAAGTACAAGATTAGCCTTGGCCAGGATACTTTCTGGAGGTAGTTGCAATCACACTGCAATCAAATCACCTCTCCCAGCATGGGGTTACATGATAGAGAAAAATCCTTTGTATAAGGCAGCAGACAGAGCACAAAATACGCTCTGCACAGCACCGTATTTTATCTCCATGTCCTTGCCACTAACATATGAGGTTGAAGTGGTGGAACAAAAGCCCATATGCTGATCTGGGGATGCAGATCTTCTCACACCGTGGCACAGAAGCAGGAGATGGGAGCTAGTGAAGTAAAATACTAGGGGGAACTTAATCCCAATCTCTCTAGTAAATCCTTACTTGCACATTCTTTAATCTCTCTTGTACACCACTGGTGATCAGCTCTCTCCATACCAAGCATTTTGAATCAAGAGTTCAAAAAGACAGTGCAAAGTAATCAGTGTATCGTATGATTTCTAAAGTTATCTTTATATGCTGAAAGCTCCCTCCACCACCAGGGAGCTGTTAGGGCAGAACACCAACACACACCCCCCAACAAGGAAAACCTTTCAGTCTGAAGTCTTTCCTGGAAGAAGGCAGTCAGAATTTTACACTCATAGTATATTGCATTTCTGTGAAACATTTTCGGCTGATGCCGTGCTGACAGTGTAAGAGATTGGGGTTTCAGGTTAATATAGTTCTCTCTTCCTTCATGGAGGCTTGCTAAGCAGGGGAAGTCTACTAACTATGGCACAGTAGTACATAACAAATTTGAGAGTGCAATAATCAAGTCTGTAAAACTCTTCCATAAAGCAAGGCAACCTGGCATAAATACTACATATTATAAGCAAAGTTTTACAGGCAAAGATGCTCACCAGATCCTGAAATTTTGTAACCCCTTTGCTTCAGAGAGCATCACGATGAGGCTGCAGAAGGCACGCACTGCACCACCCTGACAGTGGTCCGTGCTGCATCTATGAACTTCAGGTTTTCCATGATGACTAACAGCACTGCTCCACAGCTGTACGCTACATGGGTACGATGAGCACAGCCAGGTACGCCCTTATGTTGGTGTTTCAGTCATAAACCATTCTACAGAAGGGAATTGTCCATGCACCATCTTCAGGGCCATCTGTAGGCTATGCATCACGCTTGGTGAAAGCCCCTGAACTCAGTAACACCCAGTTTATTGTCCAAGACTGTCACCTAAATATAACAGAGCACAAACTAATCATTTTTACTGCTGTCACGAGGCTGAGCACGGGAGGGCAGGATGAAGCTGAGGGGCATGCTAACTTTCAATAAAGAACCTGAAACACTACTTCAGAGTGTTTTTCAGAATGGGCAACCAAGAGGCTGCTCTTGCACTGTGGGTTGCTTTGTAGGCTTCAAAGGCACGAGCGTCTACTTTGGATTTTTCATAGACCACTTTGGAAATGCAGATCCGGCCCAGGCAATGGGGTAGTAGTCCTCATTTCAGTATTTTGCCAAGGTACAAAATTAAACAAACACTGTCCTTTCTCACTGTAAATGGGTAGCGAGCTCCATGGTACGACAGAACTGCCAATAGTTTCAGCTGAAATCAGAAGCACATTTAACAAAGCAAGAAGCATAGAAACAGATTGATAAAAATAATCCTACAGCCAAACAAACTATTCAAACCTACACTACATTTCTCACCAAATATTTCCATACAAAATGGGGGGGGGGGGGGGAGGAGATCTTAAATTTGTCATTGAAAATAAAATCCCATCATGGTATGCTTAGATGCAATTCTCTTATTAACCCCGCTGTGAATTCTGAGTAATTCCACTGACGTAAAAACTATAATGGTGTAAAAAGCATGAAAAATGTGAGGACAATTGTATCCGATATCACAACCAGAATAACAGGATGAATAATGGACAAATTGAGGCGGAACTTTAGCAGGTGTAAAGCAACTTTCGGATTTCAGTGTGGCAAGGTTAATTTACACTGGCTGTGGATGTTGGTCCATTGTCAGCAAATCCTGTTTTCTCACACTTACATTAACAAACCTGTTAGGGACATGGGAACAAATGCAAAAGTAGGTGTAATGATTAAATCGATGAAACTCTCTGAATTAATTTACTCCTTAAAAGTAATACAGTATGCCCTATAAATGGACAACATTAAAGTTTTTTTAAAAGCCATTAAAATCACGGTAACTACTGAGCAAATTAAAGGCTCTGGCAATGATTCATCATTTCATTACAATTAAAAACTAATTGTATGCCTAAATAAATAATGTCAGAGTTTTATTCACGATAGTGGGGAAAACAGGGTTGAACAGCTTATGTTAGAGAGAGACTTGTCCTTTCACTAATGGAGGGGATTATACCACACAATTTTACCAACACCAGCATTTATGCTGCAGCATTAAATGCAAAGATCAAAATGATCAGCTGCAGCAAAGAAATTGGAGCAATGGCATTAATAAAACCACAGAGGCCAGCCATCTTGCGCACCACAGGGAAATCCAGTTTTGCACAGTTGGTGTTTTGAGGCACATATGTGACACAATTAGTATAACAAAATAAGTTTCTCCTTGCTGAAGCATTTACTGCAAATTGAGTCATTAATCTCATTTATAAAACAGGCACGATGGCTAGCTCACTGTGATTGGCCAAGGCAATTTCTTCTCATTAGTGTGTGAATAGCTCAGTCTCGCTCACTTTAAATGTGGGTCATTTTAACTAAATATAAATACTTCAGCCCCAAGACCCTGCAAGAACTGTTACTATATTTATATGAGCAATTTAAAGGTCCAACATGCTGGTGATCCTGTGGGCTAGCACCTGCCCGGACTACACTACGGCCATGGCAGCAGGCATATTGCAGTCATCGTTTTAAAAATGCAAAATCATTTTAAAAAGCTCAGAGGGATTCGGGACTAAGTCCATTGAAAGACTTCATCTTCTAAAAGAGGACGCAAGTAAATTGAGGCTCCTAAATTCAAACAGTGATTCAGAAAATCCCTGCTGAGTTGCTGCCAAAATCTGAAGCCGCCTATGCTCACAAGATGCCTACCTACTCAACTGCTTACAGTGCTCGTACCTACCCGAAACTGCCCAGACTGAGCTACTTGGCATATGCCTCCTGCCTCGTCCCGGTCTTGCTTCAGAGAATAGCTCTTTTTTTCAGCATAAGCTCTCTGTGGCATCGGATCCAGACTCTTTTCCCACGTATGTAATCTTGTAGGAGTTCTGCAGGGTCAGGGCCAGTCCATCACAAGAAAAGGACTGCTGCCAGTCCTGAAGGAATAGCCTGTGCTTTCTGACAGCAAATACAACTCAGTCGCTGCTTGTGTGGACAGGTTTCAGCCTCCGGCTTGGATAGGTAATCTAACCCAACTCCAAAGTCACCGCTTTCCCCTCCTTCATTAGGAACTTTCTTATTTTGGTAGACCAAATAGCGGGTGAATAGAGAGTGACCAAAGCTGTAACTTCAGGTCACCAAGGGGACTGCGAATCCCTTGACTGACTTCTAGCAAAACTCCCTTTTCCCTGGTAAGGGTTTCTCCACATAAAGAAAAGCAATGCAAGGAATCACCTGTATTCGTTGTAGGTCTTTTCCTTCAAGTACTTAATTTTAAAGTCTTCCTTTTCTGCATATGTAGCCGCTTGGATGATACACGCCATGTTTACTTCGATCACATCACCTAGTGTAATACAGTGCCACTGACAGCACCAAACATAGAGAACAGCCCATTAGATCAGCACTACAAAAAGCTACAGCCCATACAGGGAGGAGAGGAAAGGCTACACACCTCTCCTCACAACACAGGCTGCTTTGATTGCTTTTAACTTAGAACACACCCTCATGCCACCTGTTAGGAGTTTCAGTCCACATCCAAGGGCTGTCCCATCAGCAGAGTCACTACAGGGTCAGCTGTGAATTTGGTACGACGTAGGCTTCCTTCACCTTGAGAATGCAACAAGCTCCAACATGTCACGGCTTCTTTGAGGCTCCATTCCCCTTTCCTTCCTAAAGGGAATCTGCATCATTTAAACAGAGTAATCAGCTGCTAAGTCACAGAGGGATCAAAGTCTGGCCTTCTTCAAGTTATCAAAGGCAACTCTTTTTTGTTTATTTGTTTGTTTTGTGTGGGTTTTTTTGTTTCAAACAAACTTCTCAAGCCAACCACAAAATCATGTTAGCCTATATGATCATCAGGCTCCAAAACCTCACATTCTGACCAAAGTGCCAGGTTTGCAGACAGGCTTAAAAACCTCCTGAAAAGAAAGGCATGAGGAGGTCCTTCAAAATGCCAGAAGGAGCCACTCTTACATGTAACAACTCAAGAAAAATAAGCAGTCACCTGCTTACCTGGCTAGAGAGGAAGGGGTTAGCCCAGGCTGCTGGAAGCCTCTTGCCTGCTTTCTAGAGACTCAGGGGTGACTTCTCCCTCTGTTTAAAGGCCCAGCTACTCAAGAAGTGTATTTATGGGGATAGGCATCAGTAAGGCTAGGGGAGATGTTTCTGGGGGGTTAGTCATTGAGGAATTGCTGTTCTGGTAGTGTAAGAGGTTGGATTATAACTCCCCACCATCTGAAAGCTCTGCTGAGGGAGGACCTTCTGCACAAATGTGCTGAACTGTCTTTATATGCATACAGATATATAAAAATTGATATCTAGAACTTATGGTGTCTTGTCCTAGATTGATTTGTTGGTATTTATAAATGAAAATAAAAGTTTAGGGCTTTTTTCACATCAAATACTTATGCTCTGCTCAAATAGGGCTCTTCTCTGAACAGTAGCAGCTCTAAGTGAGGCAACCTGCTTCTCACATGAAACCTGCTTGGATAAGTGGCAAGACTTTTGGGGCAGAGATGGTCAGATGCAACGTGCTTGCTATGTTCCAGCATAATGGGGTCATCTGGCTCTGTGAGGCCTCTAGACATTTCTTCGTTTAGCTAGTCATAGTAAACAATTAATCAAATAGTGCATGTTCTTTCTGAGAGTTTAAAAACATTAACATTTTGAATACTATTATTACAAATTTTCATCACTCACTGCACTTCCTTGATCCCACTGAAATCGAAAACGCTGCTACTTTTCTTGCTACTTCCACCCTAGGATGAAGCCAAAAAGGTGATGAATCTCAGATAAAAGGATCATATCTCACTTACTTTTGCAGACCAGTAAGCCCCAGGAGACTTGGCTAAAGTCTGAATCCGGGACTTTTGAAAATAGTCCTGTGATATTATAAGCAAGTGTGGCATTGGAGAGCAGGATTACATTTCTTTACAATGGTCTTATTTTTTTGTGACTGAAAGCAGGGCTTTCTCTTTTGCTCTTTCACCTGGCACTACTTAACCCTCTTCTGGCAATCCTCCCACAATCTTGGAAAAGGAAGGGAGTAACAACATTAATCCACTGCCGAATGTACGACAGGAGTTAAAGTACGGCACTCATTGGAGGCCATGAATATTTATGATCGTAATCCACTGTGGCACATGTTTTCTGCTTGCACTTCCATTGCATTTTTAGGCGATATACATTTTTTTTGTTGCTCAGAGTAAATACAGGAACTCGGAACTATTTAACAATTAGAGCACTTGCTGTTGTTTGTGAAATATTAGCTGACCCACTTCATTGCAGTTTTAATTAGGTATTACTCCCCTGCTGTTCTCGTCCCCGTGGGGATTATACAGTTGGCACTGATATAAGTGTTCCTATGGTAGGGTGATTCACCGGGAAAAAGGCTGTTTAGTAATACATCACTCAAGGCGGAGGAGCACAACAGCGCACGGTAGCGTTACCTGATCCACGCTAGCTTCCCTGCTCCCGTACCAGGAATTAACAGGGCAGGGCTGCAGGTGTCCAAAAGGGAGACACAGCTTATCCATCTGGGGTCAGCCCTGAATCCCCCCTCACTACAGCCTAACCCCAGGAAAACCCTGCTGTACCAAAAGTACTGAAAGCCTGGGACTGTGCCCAGGGATTCATCACCTGCAAACTTAGGTGTACTGCATTGACAACCTACAAGTCGCTTTAACAGTTGTCAAACCAGTTGTTTAATTTCCCAAAATAGGTCTTTCAGCGTCATGCCTCTATAACTGAAATCATTCCAAATGAACTATTTTTACTTGAAAAGAAGTCTGTTGAGGAACAGCAAGGCACAAACCTTAGATTATTTTCTTCTTTTACCCATCAGTAGAACCATGATAGCACAGTTATTTTGTTGTTACACTATGGTAGTTCAGTTGTACTAACTGCAAAAATGTATTCCCTAGGAATTTTTACAAATTTCTTTTTTTTTTTTTCCCCCTCCTTTTGGCAAGATGAATAACTCTATATGCAAAATTTCACTGCTCTACGTCCAAAAATAAGCAGCAATACATTGAGCAAGAATATGATTCCATGACACATGAAACAGATACAGTTTTACACACATCAAAGTAATTTCAGAAGCAATTAAGGATGAAACATAAATCAGGGGAGCCTGTACTCCCATTGAAGTGTCCCAGGGGAGAACAAACCCCTTAACTGCCACTCTCCTCTAATTATACATAATGCCACTGTATAGGATGCAAAGAAATTGTTAGCTATGGCTGCCTCAGCTGGCATTTAGAAGCAAAAGAAAAAGTTAAAAGCTTCCACAGCAGTGAGGTTTTTGAATCTCAAACACATCAGGTGTATTTTTTTTAGTTTGTTTTCTTTTTCGGCTCAAAGGGGCAGCTTTTGGGGTAGTCTTCCTTAAGCTATGCCTTGGGCCATGGTCCTCACTGATTTTCACTGACCTATAGCAGAAATTTTTTCCCCTCTGTTTATGAGTTTAAAGAATGATTAAAATCACCCTAAATCTGCCTTTCCTATTACGAATGAAAGTTAAAGTGGCCACAGCCAAATCCAATTAAACTGATGGCACAGTTTGACCTTTCATCTTTAAAATCAAGTAATTTTTTCGTTAAAGAAATTCAGAAACCTTGAGTTTCTCAATAAGAGGTGAGTGGCTGAACCTCCAATGCTTCCAAATTCAGGTTCGGATGAAATGAAACACCATCATCTCCAGTTGGGAGGCTTCGCACCTAGTGTTCTTCTCCATTTGTTGCAAAAGGGGATACATCAAGATTTGGCAGAATTTCCTTTCTACTTTTTACACAAGACACTAAGCAACAGAAGATGATGGTCTGGGGAAACAACATATAAGCTGTGAATTAGCTGTTATAAATGAGCAGACAAAAAATTTTGACTGAATAGTGTGATGATTACACACTGTTCTGGGCAACATGAAGGAGTTTATCCAATAACCGCTTTGCATGGCTTTGTAAACACCTCAGATGTATAAAGGGAAAACTTTCCCTCACGTCATCATCCACAGATTGCAAGTGTGGTACCTCAAACATGTACAGCCCCTTACTAACCCCACCTCATGCCCATCCCACCCATCTTGCCAACGAGCGCATCTTTCCCTCTCAGTTCCCTATTGCATGCTTACCTCAAGCAAAGTTAAACTACCTCTATATTTAGTTACTTGGCCAAACTGGATCTGAACTCCTGACAAGAGAGTTGTAGCATTTCTTGCACAAAGGTATGGTCTATTGGAAGATCAGTCCTTTTTACAGAATCACAGAATCACAGAATCGTATAGGTTGGAAAAGACCTTTAAGATCATCGAGTCCAACCATAAACCTAACACTGCCAAGACCACCACTATGCCATGTCCCTAAGCACCTCATCCAAACGTCTTTTAAATACCTCCAGGGATGGCGACTCAACCACTTCCCTGGGCAGCCTGGTCCAATGCTTGACAACTCTTTCAGTGAAGTAAAATTTCCTAATATCCAGTCTAAACCTCCCCTGGCGCAACTTGAGGCCATTTCCTCTTGTCCTATGGCTTGTTACATGGGAGAAGAGACCGACCCCCACCTCTCTACAACCTCCTTCCAGGTAGTTGTAGAGAGCGATAAGGTCTCCCCTCAGCCTCCTTTTCTCCAGGCTAAACAACCCCAGTTCCCTCAGCCGCTCCTCATCAGACTTCTGCTCCAGACCCTTCACCAGCTTCGTTGCCCTTCTCTGGACACGCTCCAGCACCTCAGTGTCCCTCTTGTAGTGAGGGGCCCAAAACTGAACACAGTATTCGAGGTGCGGCCTCACCAGTGCTGAGTACAGGGGCACGATCACTTCCCTACTCCTGCTGGCCACGCTATTCCTGATACAAGCCAGGATGCCATTGGCTTTCTTGGCCACCTGGGCACACTGCTGGCTCATATTCAGGTGGCTGTCAACCAACACCCCCAGGTCCTTCTCTGCCAGGCAGCTTTCCAGCCACTCTTCCCCAAGCCTGTAGCGTTGCATGGGGTTGCTGTGGCCCAAGTGCAGGACCTTGCACTTGTCCTTGTTGAACCTCATACAATTGACCTCAGCCCATCGATCCAGCCTGTCCAGGTCCCTCTGGAAGAGGGGAGGGAAGATACATTTTAGTAATGTATCTTCAAACCAGCTGGACTTAAGAGGAATGGCAGAAGTGAAAAAAAGTGAGACTGCAATGTCACACAAAGCATATGTGCATCCAAGCCAGGACAGCTTGCATGAGGTTCCCTCACAACTCACACCACAGTTCTTTCCGCTGTGGGGCAGCTCAGCCTGACCTCCACAGCAACCTGGGGAGGGAAAACCAGCGGAGGGCAATTCCAGCTTGCTTTCTGTGCCATCTGGGTAGAACAGGTACAGACAGAGTCAAGCGTGACGCAGCCCACTCTGCCAGCAGATTAGATATTACTGTTATTGTTCAAATGCAGTGTCATCTATAAGGAAATGGAAAAAAATGTTATTTTTAACCACAGGTATGGCAAACAGGGACAGAGCACTCCTACCTACTGTATAAGCCAGACAGCTACAATAACGAGTTACCCTGCTTTGGGACATACCTGTAATAGTTTCATTCACTCATTAGGCTTTGATTTGTCACAGCAGGGTTGTGACTGCTCTGCTTGTGCTGTAACACTTCATAAAGGTTGGGCAACTTAATGAAGCAGTCTTTCTCGCATCATCTATAAACATCCAGTTAAACCACAACAGGCTTCATTAAGGTGACATAAAATGAGTACGTTTTGAAGCCTTTGCAGGAGGATTTAGTCACACAACTTTGCAATGACATTTATAGGACTCGTGGCAGAAATCTCACCGAGTTACATGAAAGATAGCACCATAACACCCTGCTTCCCCAACAGCAGTCCCCTGCTTCCCTTTCCCCCCCCAGAAGAGGGGGCTGGGCAGCGTCATTTTGTCATGACCTAGGAGACCTACGGGGCCATACCTGAAAGACGGGCTCCTTTGAAACGAGTGGAAACTCACTACTCTCCTCCCAGATTTCACTGGCAGTTTCTGGCCTGAGCCCAAATACGCAGATGTGGGACAGAAGTGCTTCTAAAAGTTTTGGTAGGGCAGGATGCTCCACCTGGGCTATAGAATCACTTTAGAGGCCTTAAAGATGTTGCCAGCTCTGTCGTTACTTCTGCCCATTCCTTTTAGCTTTTGGAGGAGCGTGGGACTGAACACTGGAACTGCACAGGCGAGCCTGGGGGCAAAGGAAATACAGGAACTGAGGAACAATTTCAAGTGAGCAAAATAAGGTGGTTATTTTGTATTTGTACAGGCTGTAGCTTGTACAAAGAGCTCCAAATTCTGTTCTATATATCTATATGCAGAAAGCTTAACAGTGAACCTCAATTCTATCTGAAGGATGTGGAATTTTCTATCATAAGCATGCATATTTCAGTGAAAAATACTCATATTCAGTAAAGCTCCCTTTTTTGCAGTGTTGTTGTTCACTTCTTTTTTAAAGTACTAATTGGAGACACCAAGAGGTGAAATATGGACTCGAGGAAAGTGATTTCAATGAACATATTGCCTTGTCAAATCACGAGAGCTGGCTTAAGCCTAATTAATACAGGGTTTGAATGGGTGAGGTAGATCTCACAGATTTAAAACTGGCACAGCTTGGTTTTGTTGCAAAAGGTTGGTATGAGCCTACTGCATATGCAAATGGTCTAAGCATCAAGTTGTGTAGCAGTCAAGCCACTGCGCTCTGTAGGAAGGGTGAAATTTGATCGCTGTGACTCCTGACCATCCAGACTTCTTAAACATAATGACAACAGTGCATATCTTATCTACCTATAACACACCATGCCATAGCAGTCAGTCTTACACTGACAAAATGGAAATGATTTGAGTATAACAAATCTGAGTCACGATACAGGAGCAGAAAAAAGACATTTAAAACACTGTATGTTTTCTGTTTTTTTTTTTTTTCCATATCTAAGATTTAAAAATCACCATATACAAGTTTAATCATAGCCTGCTATTCCTGAGCTATAAAATAAGAGCCATGTCTTGGAGGAAATGGAGGAGAAATAAAGTAGAGATTCTTAAAGAAATGCCACCCACTAAAGACACCAGAAAATTTATTGCAAATGTTCTTGTAGATCCTTATCTACATGCAGGGCAATTACAGACCCCTCTGTGGTTACTCCTGTTTTCATGGCTCATGAAAGTCATGTTATATTCTGTGTGCGTGGTGGGTTATCCTTTTTGACTGAACATGTAACACACCCTAATGCTAGGGCTGACACCTTCTCCTATAAGCATATTTATCCTTACATCTCATTTTTATTGATATTTCTGATGCTGGTGTTGCACATGCTAGAATTCCGACCCAGCTGAACATGTAACAAAAGGCAGTCATGCAACATTTTGGACAGGCTTTGAAAGAAAATATCCATGAAAACATACCTTCAGGGAGTCAGCAGCAAGCTACTGAGAGCATAATGTGCTTGTAAGGCTGGGCTAAGCACTGGGCAAGGTCTAAGCACGGACACTTTAATACGGTCGGAAAAAATATGCTTGTAATGAGTGAAAGACGAATATGTTTTGCTTTTGTGGAAATATGTTTAGTAAGTCATGCAAGTGGGCAGTTAATTTCATTTCTATGGTTGTAGCGCCTTGAGTTATAAATTTCTAGGTAACATTCAGAGAAAGGAATCGTTTATAAATTGCCTCATTTCTGTTCATATCCTATATTAATACTTATACTAATTTTCAAGCTACAAACAAATAACCAAAGGTGACAGTCAAGAAACAGAATCTGGGTTGCTGCTGTAAGGGGTGGATAGAGTACGCAGCTGCATATCTTCATCTAGTGGAACTGTCTGTTTGAGGAGAGTTACTCATGTGCATTAATGTTTCAGGAGAAAGCTCTTGGGGCGTATTAGACATTTTGCTTTATGGAACACAAGATTATTTTATCTTTCATCCTACCCAAAGCGCACTGAAATCAATGTGTGCCTTACTTTGACTTCACTGAGGTTTGAAGCAAACTCACAACTATAATTATGAAGGGCAAAGAGTGATCATAATGATTTGTGATCATTTTGGTGACTTATAAGCCAAAATGTTAATTTACCATGTTCATAGTCCATTTCTTTTTGCTTTGTGTGGATTGGAATTGATTCACGCACACATCAGTAGAAAATGAATTTGATGCTCCTTTTTTCCAGCAAATTTGTCCAGAACAGACAGCTATTTCTTTACTAGAGGCCACTAGCATCTGCCATTAGCGTTTGTGCCAGGTCAGGACACTAAATTGATCATGATGCCTTTTTTACGACTGCCACTAACAGTTGCCTAGAACTTGAGGGCACGTCTTCATGGGAAATCCCATGATGTTACAGCATATGCTGCCTGGCACCACACAGAGCACTGGGTGAGAAGAAGGCTGGTCACATTCACAATCTTGCCAGCTGGTCAAGCGTACACATAGAAGTAACTTGAAGTGATGCTAACCACCCCAGGTTTGACTGTGCTGAGTGCCCTGCCAAGTTTATTATAGTTCTGGTTAATACTTTTGATTATATTTTCAAATACAGGCAGTCCCTAAAGTTCCCTTTTACCTGGTTCCCTACCACCATCTTTTTAGTGCTGCCTCTAACGTGTGCCCCTAACTAATAGGGACAATTACAAATATGCCAAGAGTTAATTAGCCCAACACAAGAACAGGGTTTTTGGCAAGTTTCCCAGGTCCTTGACTGACATCTTGGCATGAGCTCATCACAAGTGCTTCACTGGTCTGTGAATATGCATGCATATTGCAACCTGGGCAAGGGAGGGAGAAGACAGAGATGTTCCCCCAGTTGCTATGAGGAATAGTGACAGATAACCAAAAACTAGGTTTCACACCTCTGCCATTCTATATATAAGATTTACTTATGAATTAGGATTTTACAAGCATCCACATGAGCACAAGACACAAGGTCACCAGTTTGGCTGTGGGGAACGTGGTGAACATCCCAGAGATGCATGTTTCCTTGCAACATTTCTTAAATAATTGTAAGAGATGGCCATGTCTATAGAAAAACAATTTTGTTCGGAACTACTAGAAACCAAAAATGAGGAGCGAAGGTACAGGAATGGTATCTTGCAATGAAAAAGTGTTCTGAACTTCTCTGTGTGCTGATACAGATCCATCTCTATTCTGTTCATGCCCATTTTCTAATATGATCTATCCACAACCATTGAATCCAGTGAAGCTTTAAATGATGTAGCCTGTTTCTGGCTTTTCTGGTATTGTTTTAATATGTTTGCATATATGTCCTTTCACTGTATCTATCCGAGAAAGAAGACCAGACCTCTTGTTTATTTATTTGTAAATGATATAGATTAGACAGATTGTTCTCAGAAAGCGCCTTGATGGTATCTGGTTATTCCAATGGATTAAATGGCAGATTCTGTTCTCCTTATATGCGAAAGAATTACTCCTACCAGTTTTAAAGTCTTTACAAAGGTCTTCAGACTTGTTTCATAGCATTATAACAAACGTAGTAGCAACTAAAGTGAAAAAGATAATCTTTGAGAAGAGAAAGGGATGGCCCCAGTTTCTCTAAGTCCTTTCTCTAATAGAACAAGCTGACAAAATAAGGAAAATATTAGTCATGACATCTGGTGTCCAAGAACTTAGTGACAACATCATAGTTTAAAAAAACAAACTAGTTGAGAAAAAATACCAGCATTCCCAGCGAATCCATGGTCACTTTATTCTAGGAGTTTTACGGCCTTTCTCTATAAACACGGTAAAAAAGGATTTGAGAAATGGAGTGGCTTTGGACAGTTGTTCCTTTATTGAGAAGCGTAATGGACTGCAGATGCCCCTTCCAGCCTTATGAGAAGGTTTTATGGTGTATGTCTGCTTAGGAGGAATGGGTTTCTTTTCCCATATACAAATAATAAGACTCAAGATTGAATTATGAGTCCTGCTATAAGCTCTGTCTTTACCCATACTTGGATCTGCATTATGAATAAGTATCAAAATAAACCTGAATCCTTGTTTTGCTCAATTATGAAGACAAGTCTCCCTCCAAGCACAGAAGTCTCTGGATTGGTGCTCCAATGAGGCTAATTATAAAAATAAAAGTAAACATATTCACTGGGAAGTACCTTTCTTTACAGCTCATATATATCCCTGTTGTCCAGCACGAATATTCAAAGGAGATGAGTAAGCATTTCAAAGCTGTTTCTCCATCATTTTCCCACATGTTCAAAACCGTTCTAATTCTGCATCTTCATTTCCCCCAGTGCCAGCCTGCAGAGTGTGTCATTTTCCAAGGCCACCACGTCATTCTGTTAGCTGAGCCAGAATGGTTTTCAGGTTCAGTTTATTCAAAATTCTGTTGTAACTCTGTCTCCCAAAGATATATGTTCCTGGCTTTTGAAGACTGAATGCCTAGGGGATAATAAAAGAAGCCTGCATAAAGTGATAGCAATAGATGGGGAATCACTGAACTCGATGGACGTGACTTGTTCTGCAGTGCTCACTCTGCAATCTGTTTCATGATGGCTGGTGCTATTGGTACCAAGAGTCAACACTATCACCAGTCCTTTCCCAACCCATGTCTTAATTTGCCAAACAAATTATGCAGACCAGAGAAGAGTTCCCTGTGCTGGTCTGTGAATCACAGTCAGAGAATCCCCACACAGAAAAGCCAAGCACGTTGTAGGAACCGGTGACAAAATAATCATTTTCCCGTCTCAGTTTAACCCCCCTCCAACTATACTTTGTAACTTAACATAATCTACAAACCTTTTGATCACATTTTGGAAGTAAGCCATGGTCCTGCACCGTCAAAGGATTTATGTGGGATTCTGGGAGACAATTAAGCATGATTCAAGCTCTTTGCACTTAGTTTGAATATATTTACTGTCATGGCCTGGACATTAGTGGGCTCCAGTTGAGGAGATGGCAAGAAGGGTTGTGTTGATGCGCGTCATTTTAATGTGAATTAACTAACCCCCTTATCCACAATTCGTACAACTTAAAGACTGGTCCTAAGCTTATTTGAATTTGCAATGAACATTCCTGCTTCCTTTGCTCCTAAAACATCACAGCAGTACCCTAATTTCTGTTGTATGACATTATTTATCTGTAAAGGGTGACAACCCCATTACTAGCCAAAATACCAAGCAAAGCTGAATTTCTTTCAAGCTCTTTTCAGAGCTCAAAATTTAGGAATTGCTGATCCGTAGGTTAAATCCCACGGGTACTGAATGCTCCAGTTCTAGTCAAGAAAATCACAGAAGGCTCTGAGGTTAGGACAAGAGATTTTTTTCTAGTCTCCAGTAAGAATTACCTGCATACTTGAAGCTGAACATCTGCCTGAGTGCTCTGTTGGATTGAAACCAATATGCTCAGCACTTCGCCAGGCAGGGCTCTGACAGTCTCAAGGCCAATGATTTTTATAGCAGAAAGCCAAGCTATCAAAGGATTAAACAATACAGAAAGAACGCCGAAAATATAAACTTATTGCCTTGCTTCCTCAAGGAGATGACAATGTGTACCCTTATAACAAATTAAAAAAAAAAAAAAAAGAAAAGGTAACCATAGTAGCTGTGAAAGTCAGGCACTCCGGGCACAGGATTTATTATGCCTCTACTTCATCACGGGCTTCATTCATTTACAAAGAAGTCCTTAACATCAAGAACAAAAGAAACAAAATTTCTTTGAATGCTCCGAGTGTACTGACTGCCTCATGCTTTGAGCGCCACTTTACAAGCTCAGCTGACAGGAAATAATAATATAATTAGGCAATAATGACCTTCGGGTCGGGCCCTTCCTGGCAGTTAACCCAGTCTTTAACCTGATGGCTCCGCTGCTCCTGGAAGGTGCCCGATCCTGAGGCTTTCATAGATATGACAACTGCGGGAGTGCTTAAAACAAATAAATTACCATTTTTATGTGTTGAAAAGTTAAAAACTGAACTGCACATTGCCATGGAGACGGTGTGCTATTTAGAGCACAGAGATTTTCCAAGTAGTGAGAGTCCAGTTTAATATCCAACAGCAAAGAAGCCTTCAGTCTTTATGTTTTGTTAGGTTTATAATCATGGTACTTTGCATGTAGGATGCAGAGAAATAATCTTAATTGATTCTCTGAAGTAATTTGTGCATTCCGGAGACAAATCGTCACTATGGTATTGGAACTGTGTATTCTGCTCTGGTCTGCTCCAGTCCTACCACCACACCCTTTCTGTGCTATCTTAGCATATTACTAGAGCCATCACAAGGGACAATATTAGGCATTGTTTAAGCATCAGTCAAAAGAAATACCGCAATAAACTGCCTTGAGTTTGCAGGCTCTATATAATGCATTGAGTGCCCCAAATTACAGGTGTCCAAACCTGGTTGAAATTATCTTCTTTTAATATATTTTTGGGGAATAAAAGCGTTCTGCAGGTTTGCTGGCAAACACAAGTGGAGCTACACTATCTGGATGTCAGACAAATGCTTGTTATTTGTAAAAATAGCGTGTCCCAAAGTATTAATGCATTTTACCAAGAAATCTTATTGATTGAAAAAGTCATCCTGACACTTTGCATTCCTTATTGTTTTATTTTAAATGTTTTTGTCATCTTGTCAAGGACTAGAAAACAACACATGAATGAGCTTTTATTGTAAATATTGATTCTAAAGCAACCTATTAGACAGAGACTCTGCATATAACAAATGTATGAGAAGAAAATAAAAATGTGTGGGTTTAGCTCCCAATTATCACATACAAACAGTTTGGCCAGTGCTTCAGTTTTTTATTTTTGGATATACCCTCTGATTGGCAGAACTGTTTGGGTTTTTTTTTAAATAACTTTTTAAAATAAACAATGACTTGTGAGGTGGTTTACAAATGATTCAGTGCAATGTGAAAGAGAGCATGATTCAGCCATTGTCAGGATACCTCAGAGTGACACGTGCTTTCCTGGAGGACACTTGCAGAAAAGTCAAATACAAAGTTATCAAGCAGTCCTGCTGAATATCTGAAGATAGGTCGGAAAAGTGGAAGGGATCTAGGATCTGAACATTCTGATTTATATACAAGTTGTAGAAGAAAGCATATGTAAGGTCATGTGCAGAAACACATTGCGAACAGTGCAATATAAGCTATAGGAATAGAAAATTAATCAGTATTTGTCTTATCAAAAATGTACTAGACTAGACATGGTATACTTGGATATCATTTCTTGCTCCGCCAAAATACTTGCAAGGCCTTCCAGATTCTTTTCTGTAATGCCTAATCTTTCTCAACCCCATAAGTACCTGGTTTATTTAGATCTAGACTCATGAGCTAGGTATGGGCCTCATTATTTTTTCTTTTTTTTTCCCCTCTAAGTGTAGAACAATAAGGTGCTATGCAATAATATATTACAACTGTGAGGTCTCAGGTGAATTTTATTATATTAGTGGGTGGGAAGGCACTACCTATTAGCTACTTAGTGTTATTCCCTTGAAAATTTCTAATGCTATAAAATAAGCACTGCAATGCCCTGTATATGAACAAAGATTAATTTGCTCAGCTGTGCGATAAACCATTAAAAATAGCTAACCAAAACTAATATGAAAAATCATTATAAACAATGAGTCAATCTGAGAAAATCAGAAATTGCTCTCAAATTGTATCCTCTGTATTTGAGAGTGCTGAGCTGAACTCAAGAGCACCTCAGGCTCAGGCTGTCCTCCGACTGAGGGGGAAGATCTCTTTTCAGGAGGCACTCCCATTCAGGGACTGGTAGCACACAGGTATCCCAGGTTGGAAAAGGGACAAAACAGAGGTGGAGCTGATCCATAGGCACTCCCTCCCCACAGGGGTATCTCTGTCATGTTGCAGGATCTGCCTTTGCACACTTAAGGTTATGCCTGTGCAGCAGGTGACTTTATCTGCTCTGTACTTCACACCAAGCTAAGACCTTGTAGCCACAGTTAATATGGCACCAGCCTGAGCTAATAAACTCTTCTCCTACAGTAGCAGACCAATATGTTGGCTTGGAGAACAGGCAGAATAAGCTCATGTCTGCCCACAAAAGCCCTCTTAAATATATTTAATATTGGTACCCAAACACAGGCATAACCACAATTAGAAATCCCAATTGTCTTTATTAGCAGAGGTGGCCAGTCCAGCCTATGAAAAATCATTGCATACCTGCAAGATAAGTGAGAAGCTCAGGCTGAGCATGGTCCCAGAATGAGATATCTTGCTTGGAGCTCTGCCAAGCTTTGTTTTATCAGCATTCAGAGCTGTTGTCGTCTTTGTGGAAAGGAAACAAACACCACTGAAACAGGAGGGAGATAAAATGAGAACAGTGATAAGGACTTCCTTAATTACTCATATTCTGAACTTTCACTCTAGTAGTGCATCTTCAAACTCACCTTAGGGAAAGTAACTGGCAACATTTGCAAGTATCTCTAAAGAAACAGGAGAGGTTCTGCATCTTTCAGAAAGATGCTGTCATTTACCTGCCCTTTACATTATCTTCATCTGATTCCATTACATCAATAAGCAATTGCTCTCTCTCTCACACACAAGTGATCTCTGTCCCCGCAGAGCAGTAGATCATACAAGACCATAAAGGAAAGAACACAGTTATCTTCTTGTATTAGTAGAGAAAAAGGAAATTACAAACGCATTAACTCTCCAGCAGAAATGATGCATGGTATTTAATTGTTACTCTTGAACTCAAGGGAACTGCGAGTGCATGCTCTGAGAATGGCATCAGGTTATCTCAGGTGGAATCCAGCAACAAGTTCTTCTGTAGTAGGGACGAGGCAAGAACAAACTAACATCTTTCTTTTCCCCTCATCTGAAAGGGAAGGTCCTGGCAAAATAAGTCAAAGGAAAATCACCAGTAAAAAAAAAAAGACTCTTTCATCAACAAGATATGAACAAAATCCTTCCCCAGGCATCATGGTGGAAATAGTGGCAGCAACACATTCACTGAGGAATGGGGCAGAGCTGGCACTAGCAGAGACAACAGGAGTGCTGCGTGCCAGCTGTAAACCATTCTCTGGTCCCACCTGCCCTCATACGTTTGACTCATGCAGTGATGTTGCCACTGCTCTGGGTTGGTTTTTTCTCCATCTGTCTGAGCAGAAGATGAGAGCTCTGAAACAGTGTCTTAAGGGAAGCTACTCTAGTTATAACGAATGGCATGTTTTTCCATCTTGCATTTTTCCAGGCTCATATGTACCTTTCTAGACAGGTCATAGATTCCATTAAAAGAAAAAGACACTTCAGTTTACTTGAAGTTTGCTCTTGCAATTTGCTCAAAGATAAAAAGTTGCACTATTTCGCTATCAAACGTTCACAGTACAAAGAGTATCAGTGACTGAAACCTGGACCTTATATCTGGTTCACAATTATACAGTAACCATTAAGATTTTTGGTATAGCCTATTGTTCACTGCAGAATAAAACAAGACAAACATTACTGATTTTTTTTTCCTGACTGAGGCTTTGAAAAATCAGCAACTGTAAAGCCAAATGTTGTTTTCATTCACTGCACTTAAGACATGGTTCAGCAAAGTACTAATTTTGAGCCTAATTTTAAGTGTCTGAGTAGATTGACTGATCCTAAGAGGACTACTCAGGTATGTAAACTAGACACAGAAATAAGTATCTTGCAGAATCAGGGTATAAATAGCTCTCAAATTGACAAGAGTGTAAATACTATCAATTTTAATGGCATGCTCCCAGGTCATACCAGAATGGAAGAAGAACCTGTCCCACCAGAACTGACATCTGGCTCGTGGGTAAGTGTCAAGGGTAAGATATAGGAGAGAAACTCTGTGAAATCCAAGGTGAAATCTTCACTAGGAGGCCGAGAAAGTTGATTTTTCACCGTATTTTAGCTTGCTTTTGCAAGCGTCTTCCTTTTCTTCTCCCCCAGAGGCAGGGATCGTCAGTGACTACAGGTTTGTGCAGGACCTCCCACTCCATCATTCCACCATTTCTTTCTTTACATTACAAAATTTTGAGTTATGGCCATTTCCGCAAGACCTTTGCCACTGCTAATAGTCAGCAGGATGCCACCCTGCATGTAGTTGCCTAAGGACGCTTGAAGTGACACCAACTGTACCTCCCAGGGTACTGGGACACACAATAATCCAGAAGCAGCATGAAATTTAGCTCCGGCTCATATCAATAATTTCTGGAGTCATCAAATCTCCATGTCTCAGCAACAACAACAACAAATCATATTCTTGGTGTGCACAAGGTCGCTCAATGGAGACAATTGATTTTCAATGTGTTCCAGCAAAAGAAAGTCTGGTTTGAAAACTGCTTTTCAAACTTCAGCTCTTAAGAAATGAAAAAAGGGAGACAAGAGGGAGAGGAGATCTTATGAAGACGTACCTAGGTTTGTATTCATTTATGCCTGGTCCCGTCTGTCATGTCATATGGTACTATGAAGCACAAACTGATTTCTAAAAGAGAGAGGATCTGTCTGCTAGTAGTATATGATCTGTTTGGGACTTATCACAGAAGAAAACTGGAAAAGCCAAAATTCAGATGGACCAAGGCTTATTTTTCTTTTTTTCTCTTCTTTTTTCTTTTAATAGAAACACACTAAATTGCATGAAAAATACTGTGTTTGCATTCTGGCATTTTCAGCGTTTTAAAGCTAGGTGTGATCAACAAAAAACTCATTGCCCAAAAGGTGATAATTTCCCAATTCTCAGTAAAATCAGTGGGTGGGAAATGTTACCAGTCTTTTAGGATTTGTGCCTCAGATCAACTCTTTAACGTGTTGCTGCAGCAGTGCATGACCAGTTGAGGCAAAAAATACACAACAGAGAAACAACAGGTTCATATTCTACAAACGCGTAGTTTCCCTCACTGAGGTCTTAAAGCTCTTTAGATCTAGTAATCTCCTTTCTAATGTTATGTCTACTGTTTCTAATAGCTTGGTAGACCACAGAAGGAAAATTCTCACTCCAGAGAACACGTGAAATAAATGTTGAAGCTAGTGAGGCAACTCTTGCCCATTGAAAAACAAAGAACCTCTTAGTGCATGGCCTTAGGCCAAGTAAGTGATATTTAGTGCTACTTCTTAATCTTCAGCAGTGAAAATCTGTTGCATGTACCCTAGGGCTAAAATGAATCAATTGGACATGTAAAATACTGTTGACAGTGATGAACAAAACCTGCAAAGAATCAAGAAACATACTCTTTTCCTTTTATGTTTTTCAGGTTATGTCCTACAAAGTGCAAATAAATTTAAGTCTGGAGAGTATGCTGGGTCTGTAAAACCCGTCCCAAATAATCCTATGACTTCTGCTCACTGAGCTGGCTGTTTTACAGAGGAACCCATTTCCTAAGGCCGATCATATGTGCTCAGAGAGCCTCACTGACTGCACTCTGCAGCTTTCCTCTGATTGCACATCCTGCTCCCAGGCCTAATTCACTCGCCTTTTTTCCTCAAGAAGAAAAAGCTTGGCAGCCCCAAAGGTTACAGAGCATTTTAGAAAATCTTTACTTATTAACAGATGACTCCTACTAGTTTGTGGGAAAAATTAGATGATATGACTGCTAATGTTCAGGCATTAGATGTCAATACTTCCAGAAGCCTGACAGAAAAATCTCACCACTTTGCTTGACCTCTTCAATTTTTCATCCTGTAATGTTTTCTGGTGCAATATCACAGCCAGTAAATTTTTCTCTTCATGCTTGGCAAGGCTCCAGATGGTTTTTAAGTCACTTGTTCGGGCAAAAGAAGAATGGTACATTTGGGATGAAATTATCCTGGAGGGCATTGTTGCAATTAGAGAGATGAATGGCCTTCAGCTTTAATTAGAACACTAGGTACATGTTTCATATCCTTATTCGGAGGAATCCAGCTCAGTCAGCTAGGTAATGCAGTGCCACTAAGTCAATACCTGTAGAACTGCAAACACTACTTCTAAAGAAGGGGCCATTTCAACTCCATGTTTACTTGTAAACAGAATACAACTTAGGAGGAAAAAACCATCTGGATTGTCATGAATACTCCGGCCTCGTTCCTCCTAGCATTTTAGAGCTGCTTTTCAATTCACAATAGAATAGTATGCTAAAGAAGGTTGGATGGGCATGAAAAGCGAGATTAGGACATCTGTATTACAGTTATAAGTATACCCATGCCACATATCCTGCAATTATATATCTCAAATCTCATTCTAATAGTGGAATTGTTTTTGTGCTACTTGAACAGAACAGAAATCTGTTCTTTAAACCATATTACTTTCTTGTGCTTTTCAAGCTTCATGAGATAACATTTTGTGCTACACATCTACAGCTTCACAAACACAAAAATACTAAGAGAACACTATTAAGGTCTGTCGTGGTTTAACCCCAGCCAGCAACTAAGCCCCACACAGCCACTCGCTCACTCCCCTGTGGTGGGATGGGGGAGAGAATCGGAAGAGCAAAAGTGAGAAAACTCGTGGGTTGAGATAAAGACAGTTTAATAGGTACAGCAAAAGCCGTGTGTGCAAGCAAAGCAAAACAAGGAATTCATTCACTGCTTCCCATGGGCAGGCAGATGTTCAGCCATCTCCAGGAAAGCAGGGCTCCATCATGCGTAACGGTGACTTGGGAAGACAAAATACCATAACTCCGAACGTACACTGTTCCTTCTTCTTCCCCTAGCTTTACATGCTGAGCATGATGTGATATGGTATGGGATATCCCTTTGGCCAGTTGGGGTCAGCTGTCCCAGCCGTGTCCCCTCCCAGCTCCTTGTGCCCCCCCAGGCCACTCGCTGGTGGGGTGGGGTGAGGAGCAGAAAAGGCCTTGACTCTGTGTAAGCACTGCTCAGCAGTAATGAAAACATCCCTGTGTTATCCACACTGTTTCCAGCACAAATCCAAAACATAGCCACTCACTAGCTACTATGGAAAAAATTAATTCTATCCCAGCCAAAACCAGCACAAGGTCATAAAGACAAACTCTCTTAGGGTTAGGAAAGGACAGAATTAAGATTTCTAGTGCTGCCTCAGCTCAGATTCCCTTTTCTATGTGAATTATGATATAACCTTTGATGATACAAGCATATTTTTTCCACAGCATTTTTCCTGCCTCCTTTTGTACATAGAACGGACTGTGCTCACTTAATGAGCAGCAATTCAATATTTTGTTTTCTGCTTGTTGTTCAATGTATTGCCCCAGGCCTTATTTACTGCACATTTACAAATGTGGTTCTGAAGACAGAATTATTAATTTCCTCCTGGGTGTTTCTGTGGTGCTCATCATTAGCGTATGTGAGTGCTTCACAAACATTATGTGATTTATCTTCCCAACACTTTTCTGAGGTGAGGGGATGGAACCATCCCTAGTTTACAAAAGGGAAACTGATACAGAGAAATTAGAATAAGGGAA
The DNA here is from genome assembly GCF_035582795.1 of Mycteria americana. NCBI lineage: Eukaryota > Metazoa > Chordata > Aves > Ciconiiformes > Ciconiidae > Mycteria > Mycteria americana. Next base: position 112,399,024 of record NC_134367.1, read on the forward strand.
AAATACACTAATTCTGGATGCCTTGTTTGTGACAAACAAAAATTAGTGACAAATGACAGGACTTTCTATTAGAGTCCCAATTTTTTCTCTTGTTCATGGCATCATTTCTCAAATTGGTCTGGTTTCTACTCTGCCAGCTCTTCACCTTGTCTGTGTTTCCCTTTCCCCAGCTTCATCTTCCCTTCTCACACAGGTTCCCAGTCTGAAATGGTCTTGCCAGTTCCTCAGCCAGTCTCAATGCCACCTCTGTATTCCTCTTTCAGATGTTTCTACCAATCCCACCCTTTGTATTTTAGCTGCTTTTCATCATTTTTCCCTATCTCTTGCTCCATTAATTTAATTTCCATTTTCCTAGTCCAGCTAGTCTTGCAATCTCTTCTATTTCTTCACACAAACTTTATCCCTCCCTGCATCTATTTTCTTCTTGCTCATCTTGCCCAGCAGTCCCCATCTCCTTTACTCACAGCTTTCAGGCTTTTTTCCCTCCTTTTCCCCCACCACCTCTACACTTCTCGCTTTTGCCCTTTTGCTTCGTTTCACGTTGTCACCAACATATGCCTGCCTCCTCAGCAAATTCCAGCTCTTATTCCTGTGAAGGGGTGATATTTCTGGTATTGGTGCCCAGCAGGGGCTTCTCTTCTTGGAGAGGGGAAACAAAATCCTTCCTTTTGTTGGTAGCGCTCAGGTCTGACACTATAAGTAATTACCAGGCAGGCTGTTTCAGTCCTGTGCTAAACCATTCCCCATCCAAGCAGAAGCTTTGGAAGACTTAGCTGTCAAACTTATGAACTTTGTTGAACTCCAGCAAATCAGATATTTTCAAAGGCTTATAGTTTGACTGACAGTGGAATTGTTGTGGGGGTTTTTTTTATAGATATAACAGCAGGAGCATCCCTAACAGAAACACCCTGCTCCGTTCACATTTCGAAGCCTCACTCTTGAAAGTGGGAATACTAGAGCCTTCTGATGACTCACTCAATTTTTTTTAAGACAAGAAAACCTTGTTTTGTCATGTTTCAGTTGTAAAACAACTGAACATTCTTGCTGAAATTCCTATATATATGTATATAATTCAGATGGGCCTGTTATAGAAAACCCTGCCCTCAAAATTCATGTTTTGGAGAACTAAAACACCCTATTTTCAGTTTCTTGTAATGGGAAGTGTTTAGCAACTTTAATTATAGAAACTGTCATCAGCCCTACCTGTAATACATAAATGCACACACATAAACTTCTTGTGTGTGTGTGTCTATTTACATGACAGGGGAGGAAAAAAAAAAAAGAATCTAATAATCTAGATATGTGCACTCACAGAAACATGAACATATACAAATGACTTTAAGTTTTCATTTGCTTAAATAAAAACACCCAGGGGAATTCTTTAAGGGAAAATATATAAAGCAGAAAAAACTAATTTTCCAGGCAATTTATCACATCCCTTCTCAAATGCATATTCCAACCACACAGTCCTCTCACAGCTCTTGAAAAAATGAGCTAGCTTTTGTTAGTGATGGACAAACTATCAGTACCACAGTAGAGCTGAATATCTAAATGTATGCATTACCAAGAGTGTTAGGTGCCAGTACTCTCACAGTAATTACAATATGCATCTTAAAATCTGTCTGCACCCTCTGTGGCCACTGCAACTGTGCCGCCGAATCCCCTCCCCCATCTATTAATAGTAATGGGATCACAATGTTTAACAATAATATGACACTTAACTTGGTATCAGTATTGTGAAAGACCCAGATGGTCATGATCGTATGTAGCAAGCTGCAGGACATTGTCACTTACATCCCGGACAACATAGCACAGAGCCTGTAGCCAAGTGGTTGGTTGGTTTGTTTATTTGTTTGGAGGGGGTTTTGTTGGTTTTGTTGCTGGTTTGGTTTTTTTGTTTTTGTTTTTTTGTTTGTTTGTTTTTTTTGTTTTTTTGTTTTTACACAGATGAGATCAAACCCAATACCTATCAGTGTCAGACTTCCTCAGGATCCTGAGGCTTCTGACATTTTATCTGTTATCTCTCTATACAGCAGGATACATACTTGGATAACAGCTGTACCCCTAGGACATTTCTTCCATCCACCCCCTGCATCCCAAGTGGTCCTAGAGCCTGGAGCTATTACTGCTTGGTTACCTTAGAGAAATTTAAGAGAGTTAGTATAGGAAAAAACCAAACCAAAACAAAAAAGATACCAGTACCCCAATGACTGTAAAGATCTCCCTCTAACAGAAATGGGAGACCTTGATGCTAATAAGCTTGAAACCCCTCAGAACTCAAGCCAGGTTAAAATGACTTCAAATGCAAGTATTAATTTACAAAAGTCCAAAGCATACAAACAGAATTACAAAGCATGTGTGTACCTTGTCTGCAAAAAACCCTCTCACGCTTTCAGCTTTTCGGGTTATTAGACATTCTCAGACTTATAGCGGAGGCTCCAGTTCTTTACCAGTGCTTTACCTCTGAGTTACATTCATAGAAGAGACTCTTGGTCTGGGGAAATAGGCTGGTTTTTGCACTTCTAGGAGGGAGCTTCCTTGAGGATTCATTGAGTTTCTAAGTTTCATTCTCATTCCCCTATCCTTCTTCATAGAATTATTTGACATTTCTTATTAGACTGTTAACTACTTTCACCTCTTTGGAAACATCCATATGTCTGACAGGTCGGGTGCAGCCCTCTTCTGTGCTTGACTAAGCCAACTGTTAACTCCCTGAGTAGTAAAATGTTCTTTCTGTCTAGGGAGGCACTATGTATCTCTCAACATGGAGTATTTGAATGCATTAAAATGCATAAAACATACCAACAGGTGATTATGCTTTATACAAAAACGTATTAAAATACAAATGGATAAAATGCACATGGCACAGTACTGGCCACGTGACTGAAATCAGATATCAAAAAATCAGCCATAGTGGAGCTGAAGGGATCCTAATGAGTTTGGAGACGTGTCCCCACAGCTCCCCAATGCCATGCAGAAGGCTGAGCAGGAGGTGGAAATGCTATGTACAGGAGTTGCAAGGCAGGACCTGAATAAGTCAGTCAGGGCAAGCATTTCTCTCCCCCGGGTTCTGGTCCAAACTGGGCCAGAGGGGCTGGGGCCTTGACTGGCATGAATGTGTCATGTACCAGCGTCTTTGAACAGAAATTTTACTATAAAAATTGTTATCTACTCTCCAGGCCCAACCCACTTAGTAAATACATCTCAGATTATATGTCACTAAGTGATATGATTATGTCCCTGTGTCCACCCTACCCCAAATTCCACCATGACAAAATGCCAAGCCTCATCAGCCCTTCTGACCCTGCCAGAGCATGGCTCCTTTCTACATAACTCTTTTCCAAGAAACTGTTTTTAAAAAACCAAGGATATATTGCATAACCACTGATTAACAATATACTTAGGCTAAACTACATTCCTGCAACCTTAGACTTGAACAATAGCAAGGTACATCAGAGTGCCTGCTAACAGACGTCTAAGTGCACTACTCTGAAGGCTGAAAATTACATGGCATAGCAACGCGCTTGGCTTACAAAGCATTGCTGTAGGAGTTAGATACCAAGGATTTACTGCTTTTGATTTTATACCCCTCAAACAGTTTAGCACGGGTCTATGTGCTCCCAAATATGGTTGTGCAAAAGGGAGAGAGTGTTGCAAGCGCTGGTGGTGCAGGTACTCGGGCAGCTGGAGGATGTTATCCAAATTTGTTCCCACGGACACTGCAGCTGTACTCCTACACTTTGCCTTGAACTTTTCCTGTGGATAGAGGATAAGCCACAGGAGTTTCTCCCATGGAATAGATATTGGATATTGATCTGACTCCCCTCAGGACGGAAAAATGTTAGAAGCGGTTCCTTCCACTGTCCCCATCAGAACTGCTGTCAATCAATGAGAAGAAAGGTACCACCCTTATTTTACATCTTACCCACATGTGCAGCAGAGGGAATTTCACTATGTGATGTACTTTTCTCTAGCAGACATCAGGCCCTTGTTCGAGCCCAGCAATGCCTTTGAGAGCAATACAGTACACTTGTTGCCGTGTCCACAAACTGGTCAGAAGCAAATAACTGAAAATAAATTTGTTGTGCATACTTCTTCAACTGCATACTACAAGCAGCTAGCTGTAGTATTTTATTGATTGTATTGTTGGTTTCTATGGAAACAGATGTGGAGTTAATTAAGATCAAGGGTTAGAGCTGATAAAAATTGGAATTTTCAAGGCAGTTCATCTATCATGCACATTCAAATTAGTTTCCCCAACAAAATATCTATTGTAGAGAAATGGTGATGGCTGAATCATTTTAAGAGAAGTAAATTAAACTTGTTAAGAAGACCTTAAAGCTGATACATTTATTTTCTGTTTATCCTGCTGAAAATGTTTTCCCTTTGATAAATAAACAAAAACAATTTTTAAAATTTGCAGATTTTGGATTTAATCACCAAAAGATCTTTGTGATCAAAAGCAATTCTCATTACAATCTGCTTGCCACTGTTCATTTCTATTAATTCGTTCACCCAAGGACCTTAAGTGCTTTGCACAGCTGCTAAAACATTTGTCTAGGTGAAAGGAACCACTTCTTTGCCTCAGACATCATTATTATTGTTAATTCATTCTACTGCACGTAACAACGAGCTGACGGCCCTCAGCTGCTCCCTGTGAGGTGGTATGCATGTGCCCGATCTCCAGGTAACTGCAGCTCTTAGCAGAAGCTGAATGTGTCTTTGCTTTCTACAAGTAGTACCATGAAGAGACAGTTCCCAAGTCCAGGTTATGATAACAGGCTGCGTGTGTTTTGGCAAAGCTGTCCCAAAACCTCAATTAAAACGCTGGTGGTTCTGAATTACCCTGCTGGCTCTACATCCAGATAGCAGTGCGTTTACTCACTCGTATCTTGTATGTGACTGATCTGAATGGATTCTTAGTGCCTCATGTTTGGAAAGATGAGCCTTTTCTTCAGCTCCATCAAAAAGCAGAAGGGGAAAAGGACTCCCTGACCTGCTCACTGTATGCTAGCTACAGCTTAATCATCTTGTCAGCTCACGAGGTGTGCCGTATTTCCCGAAATGGAACAGGAAAAGAAAAGGGAAATTCAGGGAGTACGTTATCCTTGACTCATGCTTTCACATTTCAGCTTTGCAGGGAAGATCTTTTCCAAATGAGCTTGCAATCAATCAAATGAATTAAATTACCGTGATATTCCTGGCCCTTCAAAATGGCATCAAAGCCACAGCCAGAGACTGCTTTGTATCAGATACAGTAGATGTAAGCTAGATCCGAATTCAGTGTTTCGTTGCGTTTCCCCAGAAGGGCTTTAGAAATGCGCCAGCCTCAGCTGAATCTCCCAAAGGGCTGAAGTAGCACGTGTGCACGGGGAGGGGTGCTTTGTCTCAAATCTGGTTTACCCGGTCCCTTTCCTCTCCCCAGTGCCACCTCTCAGTTCCACCTATGCATCTGTTTATGTGGCTACGCTGTGAACCAGGAGGATGAACTGACATGATTAAACACACAGGCAGCCACTTCAAGCTGGCTTTGACATAAAGAAAAAGGTTCAGCTTCAGAAGGAAGCACAGGGAAGTCTAACACAGGAAGGCTGGGATGGAAAGAAAGTGCTAATCTAGTTTGTCTGTCAGTCTGTGTATTTCTAACCACTGCCTATCTGTTTACATTGTGGCCATCACTATAACATACCAGTCCTGGTGTTTGTTGCATCGACAAATCCTACTAACAAGTTAAATACGAGAGAACAGTCGCTCCTTGCTTCCACTGAAATGCATTCACCTCTGGTTTTTTTTTTTACCAGATAGGATTTACCAGACGCTGACATGCTACACAACTGTTCATAACAAGCCCAACACACGCACGCACAGTGTAAGCCGTAACTTACCCAGCAGAAACTCCAGGGGGAATGCAGGTAGCCAGAATGTAATTACCTAAGCTGGAATTTAGCCAGGACAATGGGGTTAAATTCCCTATTTGTTTGGATTAATTTAATTGCTAAATATATTGTTCCACTAGTTGCTGTAGAAATAACCTTTTTGTATTAGCCAGCAGGTTAAATAGCACTTTTATTACAGTACTTACCGGCTTCTGTTCCTGCCAGTCACTTCTGCTTTTTATTTGACTTCCAGGTCTTTTGCATTATCCCCGTCAGCCTTGGAGCTGCATCTCCTAAGGATAGGTACAAAAAGCCACGATATTAGGTGAAAAAAAATGGGCAAGACAACCAATGATAATTCATCTGGCACATACTACTTCAGTCAAAGAAAGTTGGCAATAAATGTGAAAATATCTTTGTAGTGGCTATATTCTTTTCTTTAATAACATCATGGGGAAAAATGGTCACAGATTCTTCAGCTGTTGAAACAAAATTAGCTTTTATTACAGTCTAAAAAAGTAAATATCATAGAGTACAAACACAGTATTGCAGCAGTGTACCCAGAGGCATATACTGGCTGTCCTCTGTATTGTAATTTAACATTGCTACTATTCCTGAGAGGACTAACCCTACCAAACTCCAAGCATTAAGGGATCCCCCGCCCCACCCTGCCCATGCATGGTACGGTACATAATGCCACAATGCACAGTATAGGCTCTGCTCAAAGTAGCCTCATATACTCCCAATGAGGTTTTCCATCCTGCTTTCTCACATATCTTACATTCTCCCCAAAATTACTTTGGAAACTAGAGCAGAACAGAGAGAAGGGTCTACAGACTGAAAAAAAAAAAAAAAGAGCAAGAGTTTCTTCTCTTCTCTGTCCTCGATTCATAGGCCTGTACCGCATTTGGACAAGCTAAGCTGCCAAGAGCAGGCCACACAGAAATGGCAGGGAGATATTTTAAGAGGAGGCCCAGAGCTGAAGAAACACCACTCACAGGTGTCTGCTGCAGGATAGAGAGGGCAAATACAGAAAAGGCTTCCCTTTCTCTAATATTAAGTATGCATACAGCTGTGTAACTAAGACCTTATTCAAAGCCACCCTCTTCTCATTTTCCCCCCACTGATGTGCTATCTGGAAAGGCTTTGCACGTTTCCCTGGGAGACAAGGACCACAACACCCCTCCTTAATGCATGTGACCCCACAAATGAAGCCAAGACAACCCTGTGGTAAGGTTTTCATAGAAAAAAAAAACCTGCAATGTCTAGAGGTGCATTTTGCAGGTTACCTAAACAAAATGCCAAAAAATGTTTTTACTTCAACATCTCCACCATCACATATTTTGTGGAGGAGACATACTACCAAAAAACCCTGCAAAATAACAAAAGACCCCACAGAACTTGTTGATGGAAGCTTAAGACAGTTTAAAAAAAGATATTGAAGTTCTTCCATATTTCTATTGCCTGCAAAAGCAGGTGTAATTACCAGCTATAGAGAGCTCAGAGGGAATCATAGAAAACCATTAAAACTGACCAAAAATAACTCTTTTATACATAAAGATGTCAGAAATGTGAAGCTTTAAGTCCTTCCACAGCTTGAAGGAAATACTGTCTCGCTGAGAAGACAGATCCCAGCCTGGAAAGCAGGTGGTTTTGGTTGGGAGGAATCCCATTGCTCCCCAGTTGAGAGTTTATTTTGGGCTGTGGAAGCAGCCAAAGCCCCTGGGACAGGACTGACTCCTGTGCAACTCTGGCACAGCTGGGTGATCTGCACAGTGAGCAGCTCCCCTTCTGCTGGAGGAAAGCAACCAGAGGACGGAAAAACGGTCAGAAGAGGAGGGTGCTAGAAGCCTTGCAATAGTGGGTTTAATGCAATGGAAGGAGGCTCAAAAATCAGAAATGCCCAGTAAAGACAGGACCCTCCAGAGAAGTGTTTCTCTAGAATCTCTGACACAAAGATCCTGAGATTTACAGAAACAGAACCAAAGGAAACTTCTTGAGAATCAGCCCTTGCACATCATCATATTGTATAATCCTTTTCATAAATTTCCATAAATTGTCCCGTAAAACTAGGTAAGTTTTGGGAAAGAAGAGACTGGTAGAAAACCTTATTCCTCTAAAAATTACAAAATTCTAACATCTATTCTAAACTTACCTGTGGCTGTAACATCCAGATATGTTTCTTTACACATCTTGCATGCAAAAGAATGAAAAGGAGACAGAAACACAGATTTTGAAGACTTTCAACTGCCTATGGCTCTTCTGAAGTAGAGATCGAGAGCATCTGCTCATTAACTCATGCTATAAATGCAGCTTTACAAGATGTCATGAAAACAGAGAGCCAGTGAACAGCAGGAGCAGACTGCTTCACAAGAGGGGATGAGCAGGGAACCAAGGAGACCCCCGTACAGGACAGTGCCCTCATCACCCTGGGGACCATCCCACAGCACCCAGGCCAGCAACTGGTCCCCCGACTGTCCCAGCAACGTGTTGTAGTGTCGGGGCTGGGCTCCACTGGGGTCTGGGCTCAGATGGGACTCCTGTCCCATACGCAGTGGGTGCGTGAGGGGGGGTACCTGGCGGGCAGAATGATTAAGACCTATGAGTGTCCTCAGGGCACTGGCACAGAGCCACCTGATCCTCTTCTAATCTCCAACAGAAACCAGGACCACCCCTGCAACACGTGCTGCTAGAGGTGCCACCTCAGCATGTAGCGCAGTGAGCAAAGCGTCCTCCATCAAAGCTGTGGACCCCAGCAGCTCCAAGAGAGCTCGTGCTTTCCAAAAGTCAGGCCTCATAAGTCCTGTATTCGTGCCACTCCAAAGACAGGGCACTTTCACAACAGAACATACAGTTAACGAAATATGTTTTACCCAGCTTAACTCCTGAGCAACAATGAACTCCTCTCCTTTGGATAACTCTATCCAAATATCATGTATGGCCATGTTGTATGCACACCGTCTATGACACTGCCTTTCTGTAATAAGTGGTACATTTCCTGACTGTTTTTCCAAAGCAACACTTCTCCTTCTGTACTTTCCCCTTCATACTGCTGGTAAAACTTGATAAAGTAGATTAGGACACTCTCCTCACACCTTCAGTGCTGGACTTCAGGTCCCACAGTAGCAGAATAAAAAAAAAAAAATATATATTTTTATTTCTTTTTTTCTTTCTTTCCAGATTGACCCAGCTACAATTGTGGTGTCACAGTTTACCTGCTGGCCATAGTGACCTGCTATCTGAGATACTTCCCTTTTATGAGAACACCAGAACGCGAGAAGATGAGAGTGGGTTAGGCAACAGGTGTCTATATTCTTTTGACTAGAGCTTCCTTTGTTCCTTGTTCTAACTCCGTTCCTTTTTCAGTCTTTTTCAGTGACAGGTCTAAGGGCATTCTTAAATATAATTTTGATCCAAAAACCATTTAACCACTTTTTGCTAACCTTTCAGTGGTCAGAGTTGTAGTATGTGGGGCATCATCATTTCAAACTTTAAAAGTTTGTTTGCTAAAGAAAAGCTCAGGTTAACTATACAATGATTATTTTATACTGAGTACTTTCACTACTTTAATAGACATTTTCTTTCAGAACTAAAAACTCCTTATTACACATAGTGAATTTAAAATGTTCAATGAAATGTAATTTCAGGTCAATATATATTTGAAAAATTGAAATACAATATAATCTGAAGAGAATAGTTTCTGAGGGAGGTTTGTGTGACATTTTAGAAAGCATAGCTTTTTTCCAAAGCTTAAACTGAAAACAAACAAACAAGAAACATTTACACTCTAGCCAATTTCCACATGAAAAAAAAAAGCTAAGACATAATGTCACATTTTACGAGATAAAGCTTTCTGTCAACCAACCCTGTCCCATGAAACATCATCAACCAGGCAGTAGTGTTCATATCACAGTCTTACTATATCAGGAATAAATCTCTACAGCCATGCAAACCTCCTCCCTTGTTTACAGTCCTCGAATGCCATTTCCAGAGAAGCTGGACCTCTCATTTGGGGGACTTTCCTCATGCGACTGAATCTCTCAAGGCTCTGCCTTTGATGGATATTAGCATCAGCAGTGTTCCTTGTCTCTATCAGCTTCCTCTAATGACAGTTTGCCACTGTCTGGTAAAGAAGCTTTCTGAAATGCCTTTCATGACCCCATAGACAATTATCCTGTGCTGCCAGTTTACAAATATTCGTCATCTCAAAAAGTACAAAACAGGCGGTGTACCACATGGAGCGCAGGTCTAAAGCAGTGGAGCTGCCAGCAGGGCTGGCTCATGCGACTCGCAGAGATAACTCAGAAACACATCCTTGGTCCACCTCCACAGCTTGCTGGACCTGGGGCAGCTTCTTCAGCCGTAACAGCTCCGGGGCCCAATGTTATTTTCATAACTACATGGAATTGTTGGGAAAATGAGTGCCACAACTCGCGCGATGATGCTCCAGAAGCATGTTCTCTCTGTCCTGCCATTAATACATTCCCTGAGTCTGTGCTTGGTGCCTGAATATATTGAACTCGGCTAGGAGAAGCCTAACAAGAGGAAGGAAGCACAAACCCACAGTTTTATCATCCTGAGTTTCTGTGTATTTGCAGACCAGCTCTGTAGCTAAACTGCACGTGGTTTGTATTTAATTTCCTCAGGGATTCAAGCAGTAATTAAAATAAATTATAATTAATGACTGACCAAGCCCAGAACTCTTCATGCACCTTAACAAAAGCAGAAAATAGCTGATAATGTTGAAATAAACAAAACAATATGCTTATTCATCAAGACCAGTAGCCAGCGACATAAAAGAATAAAATAAAATTAAAAACCTTCTTAGAAGCTATTGATATGAGGTATCTTGAGCTCTGCCAGGAAAAAATTCATGCAAGGTTTCTAATAAGCTAATGTCGCTGATTGGTGCTCCTCCGTGTCCTCCGGCTGTCTACAGTCCCTACCGAAGAGGTGTGATATCTCTCCTTAGCAGCAAAGCAGGATTTATTGGGTCTCTGCAGGTGAGTACTTACAGTACGGAGTATTTACTCTGCTCTGGAGTGGGGTGAGGTTATCCCTCTGGATGTAACAAGGAGTTTAACAAAGCTGGGAAGCTGTACATGTATGACTGGCAGAGCCACCTAAACTAAGCTTAGTGCAGCCATGGGTGTCGTTAGCTCCCCATCATCCAAAGGAAGCTTTTTTCCCCACAGCTCCCAAGACCACCAGGCTTGCCGGCCACAGCTACCTCTCTCCAGCAAGCTTCCCACCTTCAAATTCGCCAGGTGTGCTGGCAGCACAGAGCCACACGTGTACAGGCCACTCGCCCTCTCCGTGACAGAAAATTGCAGGGTGGGAGGTCTGTGTGCTTGGTCCTGTAAATACTGCCCATTTCAAGGAACCAGAGCTGTATTTCCTTACGGACTTCTCTCAATTGTTCATACTAAGGCCCTTAAGCTTTAGATTAAGCACTTAAGCCTATAACAGAAGAGACACAAAGAAAACAGTAAATTGTTAATTTAGATAATGGTGAGAAAGAAAAACCCGCAGATTGCATGCCATTTTAATTCCTCCCCCTCATGTCCAAAGCTAAGTCTCTGCAGGCTTCTACATTCAAGATTCCTCAACGCAATGCAAACTCTATGTAACATGGGCCCCCCGCTATAGCATATAAATCCCGGAAAGTGATGGAGAATAGAATGTAAAGACAAGTTTATTTTTTCCTCTTCACCATGCAAAATCCTAACAGGATAGCCCAGAGCTCTCAACACTAACAACTTCTGTGATATAATTACAGACCACACTGCAGCAGCATAAAACAAAGCCTGGGGTAAGTCCTTTTGCCACCACATCTCCAAAAAGAAAATCAACTCACCCATCCAGAACCAGGGAGGTGACTTGGCAACCTGGATAACTCTAGGATCAAAGGATTTTCAGCAACAGGAACATGGCTGCCCCCAGGGAATTTGGAGCTTGCCTCTTCCCTGACAGAGGACGTGCATCAAAGCAATTCCAGTGGAGCCAGCCTGTCACGCCACTACGAGCCCGATACTAAAGGAGCATCGGCGGGTTCTTCATGTCCGATTCTAGCCTTTCCTGAAGAATTATCAAAATGATGTATCCATCGTGTCACTGCTGATCACATCCACCTATACCAAAGTCCCTGCCTCTGGAAACAGCCAGCCAGCAATGCTTCAAAACCTGCCTGTCCTTTAGGTCACTGCCGTGGTGGCTAGTGCAGACATGCTCTCTGGACACAGCTGGGGCCTTCTGCAGGAAAGAGGAGGGTGGAGGTGTCTTGCTCAAGTGACTGGGAAACAAACTCCTCATGTTGGTGCAAACTGGGGGATAGGCACTGCCAGGGCTGTGATGCCAAACAGCTGGTTATGCACTGGGGATGGATCAGTTTAATTTTGGGAACAAAACCCTTGATCACTTGGCACATGGCTGCTGGGGCACTAAGCGAGGTCGTGGGGTGCACCATGCTTCAGTATGGATGGGGCTGCATGCTTTGGCCATGCTGTGGCAATGGCAACTCACGAAGATATGGATGTGCATGACTTGTTTGTACACGTGGGCAGCCCTTGGGCACCCACCTGCAGGTGCTCTGACATGCCAGCCATCCAGATGTTTACCACAGACCATCTTCCAGGAGGAGCAAGTCCCTCCCACAGCTCACCCAGCAGCACCCCTACTGCAGCACTTACTGCATTCCCACCGGCCTTGTAAGCACACGGCAACATCAGCTTTTAATGAATCGGGCCCCAGCATGGTGTAAAAGAGGGCAGGACAGAGAGTCATTGCTGTCTCGCAGCAACGAGTTTCCCTGATTCACATTCTTTGTAAAGGTGTTGCCTTGCATTTTTACATATATTACATTGTAATTTGACAGTTGCATTAAATCCTTTTACTCTTATTTGGAGAGAAGCAAAATGCACACAATTTGCCTTCCCTGTAACACTGATTATTTAGTGTAGGTATAGCATGGCCTTGTGCCTCTACGTTAAGCAGTATTAATCTTCTCTGTCTGTCTTCTTACAGAAGTCTTTTCCATACCTCTAATCGTTTTTAGCTCTCCAGACACCTCTGTTTCTGCTGTATGCTTCAGATAAGGAAAAAAAAAAAAACCAACAAAAAACCAAAAAGAAACCACGTTGATAATCTATATTTATATACCATACAGGGAGGCTATATGCAGCAGAGGAAAAAAAAGCTGATAGAGAAGGACTACTGAAACATCACCTACTTAAAGCAATGCCATACATAGCCAGTGAAGGCTTATAAAATAATGAGACTTCTAGCAACGACTCAAAGTGGGTATTATACACTAGATAGAGAGGTGTTACAGCAGCCTGTCCAAGAAAAAGATTTAGTAGTTATTTCAGAAACACTCCTGAAGCATTCAACCTGATATGCTGCTACGTTAACAAAGGAGGCAAATAGGATGCTAGAACGTCTTGCTAGAGGCATACAACGTACATCAAAAGGCTGATGGTTAAATTACTAAACAAAGCACTCCATGCGGACCAAAAATAGACTCTTTTCCATATTTGCAATACATTGTAGATAGCAAGTAATTACCTGCAGGTTACTACCTTTATTCCTTCCTATGATGCTATTCCTTTTCTTCCCCATAACAATATCTGTCCAGTGAACACATTATTCACAGCAATTCCTGTCTGCATTCATAGTAACTTCAAGCCATTTTTTGGACAATGTTGGGTTTATTTCCAAGCTGTTCGTTGGATGAAACTACAGAATGAATGAAGCAGGGGCTTGTTTTTTCTCCCTTTTGAATTTCTCAATTAAGCAGGTCACTGACGCACCTTAAGTTAATAACCACAAACCTATCCTGATAAGGGTGTAGCTGAGAGTCTCTTCTGTACTGCTGCAAGCAGCCATGGCTTACTTCTCTCCAAAAATGCCTTGGAAACAAGCCCAGCTTGTTCCTCTGCTGAGAAAGAAATATATATTGCTTTGTTCAAGGGAGCAATAAATAATATAAAGGGGTGGATGAAAATAAACACCTCAAATTGAACTGAATATAAAGCAAAGTGAGATGGTGGAGATCACTTTTAAACGCTGCCAGGGTTTGAGAAAATGAAGTCAATTGGAAGGGAGAATTTTCCTCTCAGTTATATTGCTCTAGATCAAAAGCCAGTGTAACAGATTGCTGTGTATAGGACAGATGTAATTGGAAACAATATGCAGCCTAAGTATTTCCAACCCTGAATGTTAACAAGGCACACAACTGATCTAAAAAAATCATGAGATATATCTAAAAGAAATCCTTCTGTTTTAAAAAAAAACAAATACATTTGAATACTTGTTTACGTTCTCACTTCTGAGACTTTAGGAAGTAAATCATATTTTCGTAACTTTCTCCACCAGTATAGAAAAGCAAGCAATCAAACACACACACAAGCATATATATTTATATGTTCAGAAAAATACCTTTAAAATCACCTGACTCCAGGAGCTGAAAATACAAGGGAAACACCAATGTTGCGGGGCTTACAACAAAAAGCACAAGTTTCCAGCACAGCACTTCATTTGTTCTGAGTAGGCTTTCAGTTACATGGATGCAATTCAACAGTAGGGGTCTTGAATAAGTAGACAAGTTTTGCAACAGTTCTTCAATGATCATGCACCTGGTTTTTAGTATAAGACAAAACAAAAATTGTCAGTGGTGCCTTAAGCAGATCTGGGTTTAATTTATTACACTCATTCTCCACCTCAGTAGCAATTCTTGTATTACACCTAGCAGCTCCTAGCATGCAGAAAAGGCGGAAAAAAAAAATTGTGAGTAAAATTCCTTTGTGGAATGTGGCACATTAGACTCACATGACGTGGAACACTCTTGTTTTCCTTTTTTTCATAGGAAGATTTTACTGAATTACCTGGAATATTGAAAACTGTATGATAAAACTGATGCTGACTAGGAAAGAAAAAAGGACCTAGAATAAAAAGCTGCCATTTGAGGCCTTAAAAAAATCACTTTTTGCACCTCTCCCCAACATCCTCCAAGGAAGTGCTTTGCCCTCTCTGCTCCTTACATGCTTCCAAACCTGCCTAAGTAACTAGTCTTTCTCTTTTGTGTCTCTAAAATGAGAAGCTGATGAGCCATCAGATGGAAGAGCAACAGCCATTTGGTGGATTTATGAAGCACGCTCAAGAATTATGTGGCACCTAAAAAAAAAAAAAAAAAAGAACAAAAATTATATAGGTATTTGCACTGTAGCTTAACAGCCCCATGAAGAGTCCCTTGAGAATAAGTCCAGCTAATGGCCTATCACTAAGATAGAAAAAAAGACAGAAATTGAGAGCACGGAGAATGCTCAAAGTTTTGTAGAACATAAAAGATTAGGATGAATTTTAATTCCAGAAGCAGAATATCTGTACTATTACAGAGAAAAGACTAGAGTATTTCTAAATGCAGCAATATACTTCCTAAGTGCAAATTGAAAAGGTATATTTAGCTTTCTGCAGAGATTCATGAAATTAGGTTCAAATAGAAGAAAACTGGCATGTGAGCACTGTTATTTCTTATAATAAATGAACAATGAAACAAGCACATTTTTATAAGACAAAGTACATCTCATACAGCATACCGATGAACAAGACACTCAGCTATTCTGGGGAAAAAAAAAAAAACACAACCAAAACCAAAACCCTTTCCTCCTTTGTTTTATGATTTATCTTCATGGCTAGAAGAGCCAGCAACTGCATCTGTTCCCCAAGGTGAGAAGTCAAGAAGAGCACTTCTGCTCCCTCCGGACTCCGCTGTCTCCATTGTGATTGCTTTCGCAAAGGCTACGGAGCCTGCCAACACTGCCTTGGTCACTGGAAAACAATACGTGCATTAAGGTTTGCCAGCCAGAATTGATTTTGAACGCTGCTTTCACCCTGAGTCAACAGCCCTGCTTTGTCTCCGCTAGACGTGGTTTATCAGCTCTGGAGGCATGTTTCCATCTGAACTGCAGAGCAAGCTCAAAACAAGATTTGTGGGTAGCAGGGGTTGCACTAGTGTAGGGGGGTTGCACCAGTTGAATTTGCCCCACTCACTAGGTTGGCAGTCACTGTGAAAAACCTGAAAAATGGAGTAGTCCCTTTCCCCATCTCTATGCTAAATGGTGCTGGTGCTGCAGAAGAAAGGCTGGTTGACAAGGCCTACAGAAAATTCCTGGACAAAAACAATTTCATTAAACTAGGAGTGAAGCTTCTAAACAGCTGTTTATTGCTGAAGGGAAAAACCTTAAGACAATACTGTAGTTTCTCAAAAAGCATTAAAAAATCCTGGGAGTTGAAAGTTCAGATTATAGTAAAAAAAAAAAAAAGTCAGAATGTCACAACACAGCTATTTGCATAGAAATGTATATTTAAAGTCACTTAAGCAACCTTAATTTTGTCCTCTCTTGTGTATGCTATTCACCTCTTTGCAGCATCTGTATCTTGTGCAGACAAGACACATTTTGATGGACGAGTTTTCACTAAAACCTAAAGCAGTTCACAGGCTATAACCAGAGGAAACTTAAGCCCCCTCCCTTGGATTAGTTTTCCCAAAGAGATGAGAAAATCTGGTGCACATAACATCGCAAGTGCACAGAAACAGATTAATAGATGTTAAGACCAAAAGACCATAATAAGCATGAAGTCTGACCTCCTGCATAACACAGCATGGAGAATTTAATGTGTAATTTTTGCCTC
This sequence comes from Mycteria americana, assembly GCF_035582795.1. Taxonomy (NCBI): domain Eukaryota; kingdom Metazoa; phylum Chordata; class Aves; order Ciconiiformes; family Ciconiidae; genus Mycteria; species Mycteria americana. Next base: position 112,415,589 of record NC_134367.1, read on the forward strand.
CAGCTCTCCTTGAGCCGGAACATACCTTTTAAAAAGATGCTCCCTTTTGACACAAATATTTCAAATGACAGAAGATCTACCATATCCTCACCTCTACTTTGTGATTGTTTTGTGACACGCGTCCTTATAAATGGGAGTCTAATTTGTAGAGAAACACATCATTTCCTTCGGTGCTGTGCTCCTTTCTTTGCAGACTGCAGAACTTCATGCCTTGTGCTGACTACATTCCCCACCTTCATCTAAATGCTTAAAATGAATGTGTTTCTTCACAGGATTTTGTTTTCAGACCATCTACAAATCATTTCAGCTTCCCTTTGGTTTCCTAGATGAGATTCTAGTTGGGAAAAAGGAAAAGAAAAAAACAACCCGACCCTGCTCAAATTGAATAAGTGACCTTTGTAGCCTTTATGCACTCTGAAAAATCCTACTTCTCCCTTAAGCCCAAGGTGGAAACCTCATGTGAGCCTCTAACTGCTTGATGCTTTTAATTAAAACCCCAACTCCTGGAATCAAAGGACAACAAAAATCTCAGCCTTCAGAAGAGCTCTAGCCCTCATGGTAAGCAATAAAACTTGAACATATGAACTAAACACCACAAAAATACAGCCTCAGATGTAAAATAGTTTCATGATTTTAGACAGCTGAATCACATATTTGAATGCCTAGGACTAGAAGTATACTATTACTAACTAGAAGAGCAGGGATCTCCTCCAGCTGGAGGCTTACCATCATCTCCTGGAGCACAGTGGCAGGAGCTTCCCAGCAAATCCTGCAGCTCAGCAGCCAAGTTCTGAAGCAGAAATTCTTCTTGTCCTCACCTGCTAAAGAAGACGAAACTCTAAAGAAGAAGCTGGAGATCTCTCTGTTTTTATGTGGAATGCGTTTCAAGAGACCAGCTTAAGTACTCTCCCATTCTAACAATCTCACTTTCTAAAAGCAAGACTTTCCTCAAGGAGAAGAAAACCCAACAAAGAGAACTCTATAGACATCATGACTCAAAATGAAATATCTAGCTTTACCTTCCTGAGAGTCCTTCACCATCTGTAGAAGATGGAAGCTATTCTCAAAGAACAAAGCAACTAGCAAGCTCCTCTGAAAGGGCCTCCTAGCCTAGAAATAAAGTAGGCATAGTTGAAACTAATCAGGTGTTCCCAGGCACATGTTCCACAGCTCAGGACTCTGGAGATTATAAACACCTATCAGCTGCAGCTCGGAACTGAGCCTGTTGAAGCAGTCAAGGCACTATGCTCAGTGAGAAAAGGATTTTGGCTGAAAATGTTATCAGGTAAACAGATAGCTCTTACACCAGGTCCATGGCAGAGCTTGGAACAGGCTTCAGCTTTCTCAGTTGCCAACTAATGCCCTGTTATCCCCAGCAAAGGGAGATACAAGCCAATTCACTGGAGATTTTCCATTCAAACGCTGCCTGAAACTATTTACACAGTAACAAATAATTGAAAGCAGCCAAACAAACCTTTCCCCTGTCCCTCCACTTACACAAAGCAAATTCTTATTCCTGGTAGAAGCACAAAGCTCTGCAGGGCATGGGGGACTGAGAGACAACTGCTGAGCAGCTGGGCAAGTAAGAGATTTCACTGCTTACCAACTTCATGTAAGCTCAAGATAACAGCGCTATTAGGTTTATATTATGTATCAGTAAAAATACTAATTACAGAGGCCCAGACTTGAAACGGTTTCTCAGAACAACATGCCTACAGCTAGCACACGGAACGAGCGTGCTTTACAAGGATACACATTCCCTACTAAACAGAAACAAATACACACAGTTATTATCATTTAGACAAGACAAAAGCTGCCGAAGCCAAGGAGATACCATCAGTGCTCAAAAAGAGGCCTTTATTGTTTGCTACTAATTGCATGGAAAAAGAATTCACAGACATTTCAAAGCAGCTGCTGTCTTGTCCTTAAAAACGCCTTCCACTTAGAAAGGAAGATTTTCATTTTAACAGCCTCCAGAAGCTTTTATGGCTTGCTACTGTCCAAGACCATTCAGATGTGTTATTTCTGTATTGATTGTGTTGTGATGTTCAGCAAAAAGGTCTAAGAAGCTAAGAGAAAAGCCTGTTGAGCCTGTAACTAGAGAAATTACTATTTAAGTCTCAGCAATTTCTGTTAAATTAAGGATTACTTCTCCCCCCAACACACACTGGCCTTGTTAATTTTACTGGTAAAAATCTATGCAGGCTCAATTGCTCAGGAGACTGCAACTTGATCCTTTGAAGCTACAGGTTCCAGCTGCTGTAAATCATCTGTGGAGTGAGGCTGATCTACATTAGCTGAGAATCTGGACTGCTGTGGCTAAGTACTCCCCATCCGGCTTAATCAGTTCCCCCTTCTGGAAAGCCCTAAGGATCATCATTTCAAGCTGTATTTGTCTCTAAGACCTTTGTAATATTGATATTGTGCATACGGCCAGGAATCTCTTACCCACTGCTAGGCTGGGCACTGTCTCAGTTGTGGGTGAACTTGCTAAATAAGGCTCAGGGTGCCCACCTGTTTTGCAACGTCCTGCAGAATTTTTAATTTCAGAGGTTTCTCCAGCTAAATGTCTTTCTTTTGAGGTCTTGATCCTGCTTTTATCAGCCAGTAAAACTGGCAGCCGTTATTGTGTGCGCCTGACTGTTAGGAGCTGGCATCATTGTATTTGTGGCATTAGATGAGAAAAACAACAAAAGCATCTCACTTCTTTTGTGGAAAGATTTCACTTAAATGTGCTTTTCATTTTCTCTGGTGGGGAATAGAGTCTGTTTTTCTGTCTCTAGATCTCCAATTAATATTTGGCCATGAGTTTAAACATCAAGAGAAGCTTTGCTTGGGCGAGGAGTGAGTAAAGCTAAGGCCTCATCTAAATCAGCTGAAGGGAAATATAGATCCAAAGATATGTCAAGACTTGGGAGACTGGGTTCAGCTCTTTGCTCTGTCATAGACCCTGCTTTGGTGCCTAAATAAGCTACTCAAGGTCAGATTCAAAATGGGATGTAGGCAACTACAGAGGGAAGGAGGCAGAACTGTAATCTGGAAAAAGCTTACGCACAGGCACTTCAACCTCCTTGTTATCAAACTTGGACAGGCATCAAAATAACAGTCATTAAAGGACCCAACTTGGGACAGCCAGGCCCAGTTCCTGCACCTGCCTAAGGGGATTCAGACATGTCTGCCATCTCACCGGAGCGTCTGAACTGTCTCTGTCCAGAGGGACTGAAGAAGGGGATCCTCACAGCTATGTTACAGCTGCGTCATTGTGCAAAAATTATTTTGGAAATTGTGTGTAAGGAGACTGTATCCATACTACTGTAGTTAGGGTATTCATCAGGATGCACCAGAGTGGCTCCTGGTTCATACCCAGAAGCAGGTATATTCCCCAAACAATATCCCCAGGCAGCACATTGCAGAGCTAAACTCCCTCCTACTGCTTGTCTTGCTCTCAAATTATTTCTGATGCAGGGAATAGCTTCAGTGTGGGAAGGAAGGGAAAGGGAGATTAAACTTGGATCTTCCTGAATACATAGCAGGCTGCTAAAGCACTGTGAAGAGGGAGAGAAGGCCTCCTCTTCTTCTGGTATTTTAAAAGACCTGAGGGAACCCTACCAAGCACTGGGAACGTGGTGGGAAACCCATTTAGAGGAGAACATGGCTGATGATCCAAAGCCAAAACTCCTCTTTGGAAACCTGAGTGAGGTAGCCAAGGTGTACAGTCTAATAGCTATCCTTGTTCACAGCGTTTCTTAGCCAGATAGCTCAAATCAGAGACATCCAAGAGTACTGATTTAAGGCAGCTTCTTTCTCAGTAAGTTGGCTATTTTGGTTCCCATTTAGAGAGGATGAGCCTGTCCTATATATGTAGGCTCCTCTAAATGGAGGCTAGGTGTCTAACAGTGTTCTGGATCCCATATGGGCACCAGATGACTGCAAGGTATGTGCTGCAGTACTGTAATTCTTTATTAGATTTGGCCTTTAGTGCTTCAGCTCTCCATCTGCAAAATCGGGATAAAAGCACTTCCCTGTTTTGTAGCTCATTTTCATACTCATTTGTAATTACTACAGAAAGATATTCAACACTGCAGCACTTTCCCAGAGCAGTTACCAACGTAGTTAAGCAGGAACAAAGCACAATATGGATGCTTTTAATCTGATTTTATAAACTTGACACATAACTTTTGGCATAACTCTGTAAGGAATCGGTTAGAGCTTAAATGACATTTCCATTTCACTTCTAGGGAGATAACTACATATCTCACAGCAATGGCTAGGTAAACATGCAGGCAGCCTTGTACTGCCAGCCACACAGCTCACAGCTTCATTGTTACGAGTGCCCAAGAGAACCATCTTATGGGAATTTAGGTGTGATTAACCCCACTGGATACCAATTAGCTCTTCCAACCACGTGATCTATCAGAGACTATCAGTGACTTTGATTTTCTTGAAGCATCACACTGTGAACTGCGGTGTCTCAGGAGTTATTACTCAGGTGTTCATATGCCTCTCTGTCCCAGGGAATAAAACTACTTATAATAATCTTATCATCTGTCCTTAAAGATGTCACCTCTGTTCATCCAGCTCAGCCCACACATCATGTGACACATGTGGATCAGCCATCTGACATGGTTCCTGCTCTCAGGTCTCCCTCCTAGCAGGCTACTCCTGCATAGCAGGGACAGCTGCATGGGATGCTGGTCCTCTTAAGCCACCCACATTAAACTTGGACCGCACAGCTGCAGTCTGTGCAGGAGCTCCAGTGCAGATTCAGCAATTGGCTTTCAGCCAGATGTTAGGCACCCAGACAGCTTTAACCAGCTTCTAAACCACACAGCAGCAAGGCTGGTTTTCAAAGCATGGACATGCTCACGTACGTTAGTCTGGGCAGCAAACTGAAACTGTTTTGTACTGGGCAGGCACAGTTAACATGCAGTTGTCTGCAATGGATTGTGCATATGAGCCCTGAGGTACCTGAGCCACTCAAGCTGGTTTTGAAAATGGAAGTGAAGTTCCTAGTCTTGAAGGACATTATTAAAATATTACCCTTTGAGGTTACTGAAATTTTGTGGGATCTGTGAGCCTTCCTATTTGTTCAAGGTCTCCCTTGACACGTACAAGAGCAGGGTGTTAAAAGTAATAATACTTAACCCAGTAATTCAGTTGCTGTCCTTGCTGTTCTGACTGAGCAGCAATTTTCATGTATGTCTCAGGGAGGAGGAGCCCCTTCCTTTCCTCTTTGACTCAGAGCACTGTGGCAGAGTCAGGGTGCGATCACGGCACGACCCCCTCCCCACGCACGTCACCTTCACTGACAGTATAATATAATACATCAGACTCTGAGCAGCAGCAGCTGAGGCTTAGGCCCCTCTTTTGTTCAGCTACTGCAGTTACGAAGATGAGAAGCCTCGCGGACAGAGGGAGCCCATGGCAGGAGGCTGTAATGGCTTAAACCACCTCCGTGAGATTCACCAGAGCTCCTTCTGTCAGGGAGCCCTGTGTGCTGCAAATGAAATTTTCATGAAACGCTGAGCAAGCCTCATTAACATCTCCCTGAGAAAATGACAATGTTGGGTAGCGAGTGGTGCCTCCATTCAGTCAGCTTCTCCCACCAGCCCAAACGCTGTTCATCCCACTGTATGCTTATGCCACAGGACAGTTTGTTCCCTGTGAACACAGGGCAAATCCCACCTGGCAGACTGATAAATCGTGAATGGTTTGTAGTTGTTAGAGAGACATTGGTTCTGACTGAAAATACAGAGACATTTTGAGGGTCTGAAATAAGTTATTTGGACACTAAAACTGTATGTGCAACTAGCAAGACTTTCTTTATCCTATGGGAACATGTAATGAATTAGGTGATACCTACGACTGAGATAAAATACTGTTAGTTAAAAAAAAAAAGAGGGAGGTTCATAGGTGTAAAATTCTTTCCTTCTGTCTTTTTTTCTTTCCTTTTTCTCACTTCAGAAATGAGAGACAGCTTTTACAGCTGGAAGACAGAGAGTTTTGCACATTAGTAGCCACACTGAAGGTCAGAAAGTCTGACTTGCTCAAGTAACGGCTGAGTACATTGGATCTCATTTCATTTTATTACAATGGCAGAAGCAGTGCTGATCAACAGTATCATATTTCCTTTTCTTCAGCATAAAAGATGAAGTGATTGTTCCATGAGACAGCAGCGGGGGAAGGAAACTAGGAGAGGAGCAATATACCCAGCAATGCACTCACTACACCTCTACCTGTGTTTTGTCCTTCCTCAGTTCTTCCTCTCTTAGTGCTAACAATGGGGGCTCTGAATAACTCCTTTGGGGTTTTGCAGTGTTGCCCCAAGGTATTTCAGGGTCCTTTTTATACTAAGAAGATAAAGGTACCTGCATCATGAGTGCCTTCTGCATGGGAATACTGGGGAAAGTGGTACTTAATATTTCTGTCCTGAATGCACCTGCATTAGGACTCTACTGTTCACCAAAAAGATGCATGTCTTGTCTGTCCTATTTTGTGCAATACAGTGTTGGACATATCACTGACTGACTCTCCAGGGATAAAGCAGGAGGAATTCTCCCTCCTAGAGGCCACAGAGGCTTTCTGAATCTTCCAGGTTAAAATAAGGTGGGGGAGGCCCTATGTGAGTGAGGCCAAAGGAACTGGGATGGTGACTAGAGGAGTAAACTCCACTAATATGCTTGAGTGGCTCCCAGCCCCTTAAAATCTGAGTACCTTGCAGTATTTCTATGCTGCAGAGGACTAGTATCCACATTTAACAGCATGGAAGCAGAAGTGAAATGACTGGACCAGGAGACTTAGAGGAAGCCTGCAATGTAGAAAGAGTTGAAAAAGATTTCTGAAATGTGAGGTTAATTCATTTCCCACTGGGCCCTTTTTCCTCACTGATTCTCTAATCATTTTCTTAAAGACCTTCAATTCTTCTCTTCTATACTGTAATGCTGTTCCTGAGATAAACACTGTGTGGTCCCTGCTGCTGGGGCATAGACGTGTTGCCCACAGATAACTGAGCAAGAGGCAAAGAGCTCAGGCAGTGTCAGTTATTGGCTTGGTCTTACTGAGGACAAACAAAAAACTGTGATTGCTGGAGAAGAGCAATTATTGTTGACAAAATCTGGATGGGCCTCAAAGCATACACTAACTTTCCTCTGTACACTCCTTAACATTTCCTAGCATCAATTTCCTGCATGTTAACAAGACTAATAGAAGCATAATAGGGATGCCACTAATAACCCCACACTGGTGTTCATTCAAAACTAATCAGACAGAAGTAAACCTGCCCCTGAACACCAATGCAGAGCTCACAAGCTGGTCCTAAGAGCAGCAGGCACTACTTCTGCCCAAAAGGAGCTGTCTTTCCTCCTGCTGCTGCAAGAGGGTGCATATCAAGGGAAACAAGTAGCTGTAGACAAGCTGTATTTCTTCCTCTTAGCTTACAGAAGAAGCAGATTTATACCCTGGCCTGCTCCATCCCCCCGGCACATGCTCACCTTAATGCTACAGCAGAGTGAGAAAAGCAAAGGATTGGATTCCCTACTGGTGTAAATCAGCCTACTGCTACAGCCATGATAAAGGTTTTGAGCAAATATTCAACTTGCCTGTGAGTCCTAAGAGGCGGTACGTGCCACTTCTTGGAGCTTTGTGCTCCAAGTTCCGATCCACAGTTTTTCACCTCCTATTTTATCAAAGGCTTTAGAACAGTTCCTTAGGGGGTATCTACATGGTGCAATGAAGTGTTGTGGAAGGATAACAGAATTATCCCTGGACTAATGGAGTTATTAGGAACAAAACAGCTACATCAAAAAACTGCTCTGCCAGGGTGATTGTGCTGACTGCAGAGCAGGGTTTATGGGCCCAGCTGGCATGCTACGGCAATACAGTCCAGCACTAGCTTGTGCGGAGCTAGCTCTCGTCTCCCTGTGTTGCCCTGCCATGTCCCATCAAAGCCCCTCGAGCAGCTGAATCCCTTCGGGCTGTTGGGGCCTTTCACTTGATTGCCCTTTGTTTGCCTTTCCAGAAGAGTGTGGGTCTGTCACAGGACAGACAGATATGACACAGGGAAATCTCTGCCTGGAAGCAGAGAGGCAGCAGCTGGGAGTCAGGGTGCCAAGGGCATTTAAAATTATGCTAGACACTTGTGTTCAGGCACCTACCTGCTGAGGAGTTTTCAGATGTCAGTATCCTCAAGGTACTTTCAGCAATGGGAATCCAAACTTTAAATTCTGTCTGTCTTGGCCAACTTGCTTGACAGTCTTACAGCAAAAGATCATAACTTGAAAGAAAAATAAAAACTATTCCTAAATAGCCCTCCCTTATCTATGAGCAGACTCAAGGGGAAGGGAGAGAGGATGCTATTTAGCTCGTTTGTAAGTGAGCCTTGTCAAAGCTGCAGATAACCAGCAAAGAGGCCAGCACAGGGAAGAGTACACATGTTCCTGCGAGTGAGAGGTAACTCTTACTCGGAGAGAGCATCCTCTGAGAACTGAGAGCTTTTGCCTCAGTGACCGCTGCAATGGCTGCTGCCTTTGCTGAAAGGGTCAGCCAGTGGCCTGGTTTGGTGAGTTTGTTCATCAGGAACCACAGCAGGACCCAGATGCTTGTATATCACAAACCCCTGCACCATAATTTGCACTTTTAAGTTATTATTCACCTGGGAAGGAATTAAACTGTGGTCTGAAAGTGAATATTTTTATGCAAAATACCAAATCCTGCAGGCTTCCGCTCACCTTCCCTGCTTCTGCAAAGAGTTGTGCTGGGGAGCATGCACACCAGAGCAGCTGTAACTGTGGGAAAGAGAGGTTTTACATCACCAGTGGGAATTATCCTGTTGTATCATCTCCTTCACAATGTGATTCTGCTTTTTTTGTAGGAGTGGGAAACATTGATTATACATTTATGCTGAGTTTTGCCACTGCTAAAATGCAAACTGCAATTTTGTCACAAAATGCAGTATTTCTGAATTATTGTGCTTTGAAGCCCCAAAGGAGCCCCAGAGGAGCACTTCTGAGCATTCTTTTTATTTTAGATTGTTTGCATTTTTCCTCAAGACTAGTCAGATAGATCTAATACATTCCTGATGTAGCAATTTGTTGCTGTTTATTTTTTTGTCAGATGCCCTACACCCACACACACAAACACCTTTCAAATTTCTCATCAACTTTTATTAAGCTATTCCTAAACCAAAGAATTAAATAGATCTTTTTTTACCAAAACGTTAGATAAGCACGCCAGACTCCAGCTGTCTGTATTATATCATCCACAACAGGGAACAGAGAAGTTACTCTGTGCAGGTGTTCAGCAGCAACAGGAACTGCTGCTGAGAGCAGCCCTAGGGCCAGTGGCTGCAGACAGAGCAGGAAGGTAGAGAGAAGTAGTTCCTCCTTGGATATTTTCCCTGAGTTCCTTCGCACCCCAGCAAGGACAGCCACAGAGTCAGGGAAGAAATGCTGGAAGAGGCACTGTCCTGCCTCCAGGAAGCCGCTGATACTCCCTGTTTACTGGCAGATGATCACTGCTCGGTAGGAGCCAGGGGTTTCCCCACAGCTGTGCTGCACTGCTGGGCTTCTGTTCACACTGACCCTGATCCAAAGTTCTCACTGAAGCCAATAGCATTTCTTCCAGTGACTGCACAGGGTTTTGGATGTGGCCCATTACAGCCAGTAGCGCTGGCTGCAGCCAAAATCTTGGCTTGTGTTTTGCAGGCGATGGGAATAGATGATCACAGTTATTCTTTCTGGCCATAAAATCAATGCAATATCTTCTTCTGATATTCCTTGCCTCTCCCTAACAGAGAGCACTTGTTCTGCTCTATTCCTGACCAAGTTTCCTGGGAAATATTAGATTTCATATCGTTTTTTCTCATTGAAATTTTCTCACTGGGATGCTTAGACAGCAACACATTTATATCCAAGGGATCCTGAAGAGGTTAGCCAGAGGTGATTACGTCTCAAATGATGTTGTACTATAATTGCTCAGGATATCAGCTTAAATGAAATAATCTGCACAGGAGAGAAGAAACAGTAAAGCTAAGGAAGGAAATTGCTGCCATAATTACTAGAGTATTTCTCTTTGAGGTATTAAAAAGAAATGTTTATAACATAAAAAGCCTGCAGAGGATGACATGTGGCAACTACAGACTGGATGGCAGAGCCTCTCTTACCTTACATCAGCTGTAACAAGCTTCCTGAACATAACTTATACATAAACGGAGGGTGAGAGTAGAAGGTAGGAGAGTAGGTAGAAAATAGCCCAGAGTGATCATCTAGCTCAAACACTTTATAATTAGTTACAAAAATGAGAAGATATGAGACAGGTACTCTCCTTTAGGGTCTTTTGCCACTGAAGTCATTCAAGCCTTCCTATCAACTTCAGTAGTGGCATGACCAGACCCACAGCCAGCAAGGGTAAGAAGGATAGCAGTCTTTCCTTACAAACAACTGCCTCGCTTTTTTCTTTGATCATTTTTGTCTTTCTCCCTGCCAGATTGTCCTGAACAAAAAACAATCTGAAGTTCTCACAGCTAGACCAGCCTTCCTGTTCTAAACATAACAATGCTGTACAAAGTTCTCGTTTCCTCACCAGCTCTTTTACTATTTCCAGACATATGCTTTATTGGAAACTCTTTGGAGAAATGCATTAACAGTGGATTTGATATTTCAAAACCTCTTGTGCTTTAACGTGCAGTTACATAGTTGTGTGAACCTCACTAAGAAGACATGCATGATTAAAAAACCCCAACATTCTAATCACCCAAGGGAACATTTCCTGGTCTAGAGCCCTCCTGAACCTGCTGGACCCTACAAATGGCCAGACATTGGGTCATTTCAGGCATCAAGTAAAGCCCTGAGATTCACTGTTTCACAGTCCCTCTTGGTACAGGGGATTACAGGATTGCATTTTATTCCTGGGGTATGTCAGTGTGACAGGATCCTGAGGAGGGAATGGATACAGGAATTTTTCTAACCGAAGTATCAGTGCCAGTGATGCTCTTAAGACATGAAATCCTCATGGACCTGCCAGAGACTTGCAAGGAAGCTGCAAGGCAGATCTGTTTTAACCTTTTTCTTCAGATTTTGTACAACTTCCAGCAAGGTGACCAGTGACAGCAAATATATTGGAAATTCCTCAGTCACAGGATTACTCTCCCTTTTTGCTCAAGCTGCTGTAGCTTTGAAACAGCAAATTCTCAGGGAAAAGCACGGTTTACAACACAGACCAACAGAAAAGACACTAGAAATTGATAAGCAGCCCAGGTGAGGACCATCCGCTTCTCTTAAGAGCAGAGTGACTAATGATTGCTGCCCAGCAGGGAGGTCACTCTGGCCTAATAGATGGTGTCAGGACTAGGTGGGGATGCAGGTGTATCTAACTTGGCAATCAGAGCTAATGAACCAGGGACACCTTCATAAACACAGCCCCCAGTTGTGCCCTGTGCTGTCCTCTTTGTGGATTTAGAGGAGCAGTACAGACTTGTTATTGTAGCAGGCAGAAAAACAGCCCAGCCTTGTTTTGCCTGTTTGTGAATGACCCCCATATATGGCTGCAGACCCTGAAGGACTTCTGAGATCACAGCAGCATCTGTGGAAGTCATGAGCACGGACCACCTTGAACTGAAGAAAGTGGGCATGCATACCAGGTGATGAACAGCAGTGGTTCATTAGCAGCCCCCAATGTCCTGGTCTGATAGGTGCTGGTGTATGATTCATGATTTAAAATTCTATTTCATTAAAGTAATTTGATTTGGCTGGGGTGGGGGGCAGTGGTTGGTTTGTTTCAGACTTTCATTTTATTTCAGCAGAAATACCAGGCAATGGTTTGCAGGAAGGAAGGAGAAATCCTCACAGCCATTACAATGCAAAGCCGTATATTTAGGTTCAGTGCAGGAAGCATTGCAGACACTGGGGGCAGGTGCTTCCCTGAAAAACAGAGCCACACAAGCCTTCACTCCTTTACAAATAAGATACATAATCAACTATAACTTCTTCTCCCAGTAGGGATCCTCTGTATGCATTCTTCTCTGTCTCTTATCACTTCCAAGTCCTGCTCTGTTGCCATACATTAGGCCTCTCTAGAATTTCTCCTCACTCTCTTGCAGCAATTCCAAAGTACACAGAGCCTAGAGCAGGCACGAAAGATGCATTCATTCCTCTGTGCCAGCTGTATTTAATGCACAGATCCCATCCTGCTCTCAACACAAAATCTTGCTTTTCTGCTCAAAAACACTGGGAGCAGGAGCTTTCTCTATAAATACACATTCTTCAACATATTTGTTTAAAGTTATTATCCTGAATTGGAGTGCCAAAGATGTAAATTCATAAGTATTTTCCTTACTAGTACTTGACTTGTATAAAAATTCCCGAATATGTTTGAAGCCATGGTATGATGGGCACCATATAAACACACTGAAAGAGAACCTGTACCTGAGCCAAACAGACAAGACATAGGGGGAAGAAAAGAAGGAACTGTTACCCCACTTTACAGAGACTTGGAAAGATTAGCATGAATTGTCCAAGGTCATATAGAAACTCTAGGGAATTGAACCGAGACCACTGCAGTCCCAACACAAAATCTTAATTACCAAATCCAATTTTCCACTTTTCCTTTCATATGTTTTTTTCATACATTAAAACATTTCACATAAGCTTCTTTTTTTTTCCCCAGGAAGAACAGGAAAAGCAAAGGCTGCAAGTTGCCCTTGTTAAACTAGGTTGCACAGCCAAACAAATTTAAAATGATATCTCAGCAAGATTTTGCAACCTGCCTGTGACAAATAAAAGGACTTTCACCCTGAAAACATGTGAGTGCTCAGGAGGACTAGCTGAGCAAATTTAGCAAGGCTCCTAATGAAAGAGCTGAGCTGCAATATGTATATGCATGAGTTCATGTATTATTTAAACCATTCTGATCAGAATAAGCATTGTGAGCACAGTACCGAAAGTGTCACTAGTGTTCACGCATCGAATAACTTGCCCTCATAAAGGTATAACAATGTGTTCATCAGTTTTGTTTGTACTCCCAAAGCACTAATAGCATAAAGAGAAAATAACCCTATATGTTGCAAAAAGCACATAAATATAAATCTAATTATATCTTTCCTTGAAATTATGACCAAGAAATGATGATGCTCACTGAAGTATAACATATGAGACCAAGTGCATTCCCAAGGGCCTTTGTAAAAATCTGCTTCTATGCTCAAGTCTAGCTTGGGATTTTAGGGATTAAAACAAATATATCATGCTAAAGTTGGTCAGCCCGCCTCAGTAACCTAGTGGAAGGTCCTTTCTCTGACAGGTAGGAGGTTCAGATGATATTTTCAGTGATTCTGTTACAGCTCACCCAGTGCTTGCTGCCGCACACCACGCATCTCTCCACAGATGCCCCACAGACTGACAATTAAATCAGAGCACTGATGGCTACCTGGGAAGACATCCTATCCTCAGTGGTCCCAAGGATGACTGTGCCACATGAGATGGTGGGGAGGGTGAGGAAGGAGAGAGACCACAGGAGGAAAAAAAATGGAGGGATGGGGTAGTTCTCAAGGTACACCAAAAGCACCCCTGCCTATGCCCACACAGACTTTATCAAGCAAAAAAATGAAGTCAGACAAACTGAAATCAGGGTGTAAAAATAAACATAAAAACCTTCCACAGATTTTTTTATTGTACTCAAACAGTTGCCTCAGTGAAGATTTCTATACTAAATTGACTTATGAGCTGTGATCTGAGTCTTTTGGATTTTTTTTTACCCTTTTACATGTTAGTGAATTGTACTTTCATGTGGGAAACTTATGCAGCAGCCTGTTCTTGCTGGTAAAAGTGGCAAGACTCCCACTGGTTTCATTCAAAGGTTCAGGCTGTTAATGATGACTCAATCAATCAATCAGTCAAGACATGAGAAGCTGCAGAGAGAACCAGAGCCAAAATTGGTCTCAAAATTCAGTGAGCTCATTTGTTCTTGTGCAGTTTCATCAGCTGAATCAGATATGCTCTCTGGAGTAGTGAGGAAAGATGCATATCTAGGACTCTTCGGGTAGGTATGTGTGGTAAGCACAGTCACTTGGTTATGTTGCTGCAGTTCCTGTATATCAAAAGTTTCAGAAGAGCACAATGCAACAGGGTGGTGCTGGCTCGGCACTAGGACAAGAGCAGATGCAGGGGGGTACACCAGGACAGGAGAGGTCAAGATGGCTAGGGCACCAGGGGAGGTAACTCCTGTTTTGGGGGAATCCAGAAATGGCAAATGAGCTTGAAATGGGCAGTCAGGCTAGGGGTGTTGAGAAAGGCAAGAATGAGCTACCTTGGAAGGAGGATCTGGTCATTCACACCAGTGTGAAATCAAAATTAGAGCTGTGTGGTCTATATTTAGGAGGGGAGACCTAAGACCTTTCTCCTCCAGGAAGTACTGTGGGAATTCACTTATCCCTTTTGCTTTTTACGGATGACAGTTTAAAGGATATTACTAATCATATTATGCTACCGGTAAATGCTGGACACATTTACCTTCATAGTCTATGTTATTATTGGAAGGGGTGGTAGAAAAATTATGACTCCCATCTTTCTCTGAAAAGATCTACTTGCAATTGTCAAGCTTTTCTCTTCTTTTTTTTTTTTTTTAAACCAAGACCTTGAAAATTATCTTATGTACTAATTACATTGAAGCGGCCCATAAAGTTTGAGGAAGAAAGGCACAATAAATGTTTATTTACTCTGCTACTGTAAGTTTCACTAGATCTGTTCCATTTTCCTTCTTTAAGAGCTAAATAGTAATAGATAATGCAAAGACATGAAGGAGGTATTTATAGCACAGAAAAACACCAGGCTTCTCTATAATGCAGGAATGCTTAAAACTAAGTGAAAACAAGCTAAACACTGAAAAGGTTTATTGCAGGTGCATTTAAGCTGGGTACGTGTAAAACAGTAGTTTACTGAATGGAGCAAGGTATAACTGACATAAGCATACCTACATTATTTTCTGTCTGCAGGTTTACTGTTATGTAGAAGAGCTTGTAGTCTTCAATATCTTAAGCTCAGAAGGGAAGAAGCTTTAAAAAAGGGAGGAAAAGAGAAGAATACAAAAAGCTACCCAGTACTCTATCCTACTGCGTGTTGTTGTCTCTGCTTTTTCTTCCATCTCTAACATCCTAAATGTTCAAGGCCAGAACGTTTAATCCAGATGCTGCCGTAATCACATAAATGACAGTTTAGTGCATTCCAGTGATGCCGTTCAATGAATGAAATGCTGTTTGTTTTGATCAAGGCCTTATGAACTTTCCAGTTTAAATCAGTCTTGGGATTACAGGCTGTATATGTTCACAATTCCAAGGCACAAGACTTGCTTTTTTTGTTGCCTCTCTACTCTCCAGAAGAAAAGGCTGGCCTTCGTTCTGTACATACCAGTATTTTGCAAGGTATTCACACTACATAGAAAGGGGAAAATTTATGGGAATTAAGAGTAAGGCTCAGGAAACTTGCATGTGATGACCAGCTCTGCAATAGGCTTCCTTCAGGCAAAACATAATGATGCAGCATGGACACTTTTTCTGGGCTTAAGCACTCTTTACATAGCTATCGAATGAATCATAGAATTGTTTAGGTTGGAAAGGACCTTTAAGATCATCGAGTCCAACTGTTAACCTAGCACTGCCAAGTCCACCACTAAACCATGTCCCTAAGCACCACATCTACACATCTTTTAAATACCTCCAGGGATGGTGACTCCACCACTTCCCTGGGCACCCTGGTCCAGTGCTTGACAACAGTGAAGAAATTTTTCCTAATATCCAATCTAAACCTCCCCTGGCGCAACTTGAGGCCATTTCCTCTTGTCCTATGGCTTGTTACCTGGGAGAAGAGACCGACCCCCACCTCTCTACAGCCTCCTTCCAGGTAGTTGCAGAGAGCGATAAGGTCTCCCCTCAGCCTCCTTTTCTCCAGGCTAAACAACCCCAGTTCCCTCAGCCGCTCCTCATCAGACTTGTGCTCCAGACCCTTCACCAGCTTCGTTGCCCTTCTCTGGACACGCTCCAGCACCTCAATGTCTTCCTTGTAGTGAGGGGCCCAAAACTGAACACAGTATTTAAGGTGCAGCCTTACCAGTGGGGACAATCCCTTCCCTAGTCCTGCTGGCCACACTATTTCTCATACAAGCCTGGATGCTATTGGCCTTCTTGGCCACCTGGGCACACTGCTGGCTCATATTCAGCCGGCTGTTGACCAACACGCCCAGATCCTTTTCCTCCAGGCAGCTTTCCAGCCACTCTTCCCCAAGCCTGTAGCGTTGCATGGGGTTGTTGTGACCCAAGTGCAGGACCCGGCACTTCACCTTGTTGAACCTCATACGATTGACCTTGGCCCATCGATGCAGGCTGTCCAGATCCCTCTGTAGAGCCCTCCTACCCTCAAGCAGATCAACACTCCTGCCCAACTTGGTGTCATCTGCAAACTTACTGAGGGTGCACTCCATCCCCTTGTCCAGATCATTGATAAAGATATCAAACAGAACTGGCCCCAATAGTGAGCCCTGGGGAACACCACTTGTGACTGGCTGCCAGCTGGATTTAACTCCATTCACCACCACTCTTTGGGCCCGGCCATCCAGCCAGTTTTTTTACCCAGTGAAGAGTACGCCCATCCAAGCCATGAGCAGCCAGTTTCTCCAGGAGAATGATGTGGGAAACGGTGTCAAAGGCTTTACTAAAGTCTAGGTGGACAACATCCACAGCCCTTCCCTCATCCACTAAGCAGGTCACCTTGTCATAGAAGGAGATTCTGGTGAGTCAAGCAGGACCTGCCTTTCATAAACCCATGCTGACTGGGCCTCATCACCTGCTTGTCCTGTACGTGCCACATGATGGCACTCAAGATGATCTGCTCCATAACCTTCCCTGGCACCAAGGTCAGACTGACAGGCCTGTAGTTCCTCAGATCCTCCTTCCAGCCCTTCTTGTAGATGGGCATCACATTTGCTAACCTCCAGTCAACTGGGACCTCCATGGTTAGCCAGGACTGCTGATAAAGGGTGGAAAGGGGCTTGGTGAGTACTTCTGCCAGCTCCCTCAGGTGGATCCCATCCGGCCCCCTAGATTTGTGTGTGTCTAAGTGGTGTGGCAGGTCACTAACCATTTCCCCTTGGATTATGGGGGTTTCGTTCTCCTCCCCATCCCTGTCTTCCAGCTCAGGGGACTGGGTACCCAGAGAACAACTGGTCTTCCTATTAAAGACTGAGACAAAGAAGGCATTCAGTACCTCAGCCTTTTCCTCATCCTTTGTCACTATGTTTCCCCCCTGCATCCAATAAAGGATGGAGATTCTCCTTAGCCCTCCTTTTGTTGCTAATGTATTTATAGAAAACTTTTTTATTGTCTTTTACAACAGTAGCCAGATTAAGTTCTAGTTGGGCTTTGGCCCTTCTAATTTTCTCCCTGCATAACCTCACGGCATCTTTGTAGTCCTCCTGAGTTGCCTGCCCCTTCTTCCAAAGGTCATAAACTCTCCTTTTTTTCCTGAGTTCCAGCCAAAGCTCTCTGTTCAGCCAGGCTGGTCTTCTTCCCCACTGGGTCGTCTTTGGGCACATGGGGACGGCCTGCTCCTGCCTCTTTAAGATTTCCTTCTTGAAGAATGTCCAGCCTTCCTGGACTCCTTTGCCCTTCAGGACTGCCTCCCAGGGGACTCTGTCATCCAGTCTCCTGAACAGGCCAAAGTCTGCCCTCTGGAAGTGCAAGGTAACAGTTCTGCTGATCCCCCTCCTGACATCTCCAAGAATCAAAAACTGTATCATTTTGTGATCGCTATGCCCAAGACGGCCTCCAACCATCACACCACCCACAAGTCCTTCTCTGTTTGGAAGCAACAGGTCCAGCAGGGCACCTGTCCTAGTTGGCTCCCTCACCAGCTGTGTCAGAAGTTATCTGCCACACACCCCAGGAACCTCCTGAACTGTTTCCTCTCTGCTGTATTGTATTGCCAGCAGACATCTGGTAAGTTGAAGTCTCCCCCCAAGAACAAGGGCTAGTGATTGTGAGACTTCTCCCAGCTGCTTATAGAATATTTCATCTGCTTCTTCACCCTGGTTGGGTGGTCTATAACAGACTCCCACCATGATATCTGCCTGGTTGGCCTTCCCCCTCACTCTTACCCATAGTCAACCCTATTGTCTCCATCATTAAGCTCTAGACAATCAAAACAAATGTTTCTTTCTGCAGCAGCAGAATCTCCTACCTCAGTCACTACTAAGAGCTCTGTGATGAAGGACTGTGAATAAGGAAGGGCAGCTGGAGAGCAGGAGCATCAGGAAGGGGCCAAGGACTAGGACATGGGAACCAGGGGAGTCACCAGAATCGGTGCAGAGACAGGCTTTAGGATCCCCATCAAATCAGCCAGTAGCCTCCAGCGAAACACATTCTGTCCACACAGGGTGACAAGGGAGTTGAGAATATTAATAGGGCTAGCATTTTCATTGTTTAAGGGAATGCTCCTTTGGTGAGTGTATCTACAAGAAAGGGTGAAGTAGCCTCTGTGCCTCAAAAAAAATAGGAGACAAATTATTTTCCTACTTCAGCTTGGGCCATGTATTAATCATGGAAGACTTTCCAGATGGAAGATGCTGGGTATATGCAAAGTCTTGCCGCAATTAAGTAGGGCTTTTTAATTAAAAAAAGGCAAAAACCCCCCCTGTAATGTGAGCTGTATAGGCTCTCTCAAGAGGCAGTGGAGAGTGGAATTTAGGTTTTCCCAAGGCAAACATCTAAAATGATTTATATATTACCCTCTGAAAGGGCTTATTTCTATCAGATGACTATAGAATAATCTAGATTTGATTTTTATCATGTGGATATTGAAATATACAGTAAATTTCAGTGAAATTACTCCTCTTCTACTTTCCAAGAATCTGTGTGTCTATTTCCATGTTTTTAGGGACCTTAAACTATGGAAAGGTTTAACTTTGTCAGTACTCTGACAACTGAATGAAAGCTGGAGGTATTCAACACCTGAATATTCATTTTAATAACACACAACAGTTTGAAAGTACAAAAAAGCATGGTTGAACTGTATGACTGAGATAATGGAGAGATCAGCCTCTTTCTGTTTTTCTGTTGTTCCTTAAGAACATAAAGAATTGACTAGGTTTTTTCAGTTTGGCAAGAGTCAGTAATTCAATAATATGCCATATAATGATGAATATGCCAGAGAGTCAGAAATCAATGACAGAGAATGCAAAACTTTAAAGAGTTAGTGAATTATTTAGGTGTCTCTCTTAATTGAGCATTTTTTCCAGGCGTGTTTTTGAGTAGCTAAGTGTGTTTAGAGAGCTAGCTATTTTTCCTCATACAGTCTCTGCATTTATTTCTTTATCTGCCTAAAAGTCTAGTTAGCTGCAGCTAAGGGTACAGGCAGAAGATTTAACATAGATGAGTCAGGATGGCTTAACAAGTTACCACCTGTCTCCTCAGCTGACATCATTCTCCATCACAGGGTTTGTTTTGTTTTTTTTTTTTTTCCCCTGAAGTCAAGGCAAAATGCATGAACCTCAACCTCATTCATTATTGCTTAAGCTAAGACACACAGCTCTTCAGGCAATCTCAGAGCATGCACACATGTAGATACAGTGGCTCAGTTAATACATAATAGCTTTAATGAGCTTCTGTAACTCAATCCCATCCTATGGCCTTACTCCAACACAGAATGGCATTGTACTTCAGTAATTTAGTTCTTCATAGCTGCTCTGCTAGCTTTCATCCTGCCTTTGCTTAGACAAAGCCAATATGAAACTGTCCTTGACAGAGCAGTATTGTTCTAGGGATATGCTCCTTTCTCACCCTGTACAGAAGAAGACAGAAGGGAAGAAGCAGCCCCAATATCAGCAATTGGAGCTAAATTAGATACAGTTACACTAATCTAATGCTTTGTGCTTGTTATTTTATCCCTAATTTCTTTTTAACCTCTCTTGCCACAAGCACATTTTGCCCAGTATAAGTAGCTCCTCTGCTAGGAAATGTGTTGGCACAATTTATGAAAGTATTTCTGCATCACAAATGCTAGCATGGACTGGGTCTTAGTAAATAAAATAGAACTTACGGCCAGCTTTTCTAAAGAGCTCAGCACATAATAGCTCACATCACTGCGTGCTTTTGAAAGCTGGACTGCATTAAGGTGTCTGTACAGGCTCAGGGTTTGAAATAACTCAAATCCAGTATTTATTCTGCCTTAGCAAGAATAGAGATCCTGTCTCTTTCATAGAGAGAGGAGGAGGAATGAAGGGCAAGGAGGAAAGAGAAAGGTGAGATCGCACTCTTTCTCTTATATACCTTGTGTCTTACACATATCCCCAAAGGAAGTGGAGAAAAAAGCAGAGCGAGTCTGCTTTGGCAGGAAGCAGCTAATCCAAGATGAGGCAGTTTACATTATCTTTTTTACATCAAGACCCTTGGGAAAGTCCTATCCTTTCATTAGGCACAGCCCTTTCTATTACTGTGAAAATAGTTACCTGCTACCCCTTGGTTAGAGATCTGCCTCAGTCCCTAAACAAGAGACGGGCCAAACCTTTGTGCCACAGTGCAAAACAAAACCAGAAGGACTGACTCAATTGCTGAAGATTTGGTACATATTCTCCACTTGTTTTGACTTAAGGGGTTGTGAAGCACCGCAGAAGCTTCTTAGTAAAATAAGGCACTTTCCCATATTGTGTTTTTCCTGTTTACCTTTTAATCCTACCAAATTTACATACAGCAGATTTATCACAACCATTTTAGTTCAGATCTGGTCTTGCAGAGGGACCCAGTTCATCTGTAACTTGGTACTGGAAGTGCTGTCTGTTGCTGTAGTAACAAAGTAGTGTTATATACCTTCAAGAATCAGTGCCGCAGAACTGCTGATTTTTCTAACAAGGTAAAAAAAAAAAAGATAAAAGACCCTTTTGATTACATCTATCATTCTTTGTGTTGTAGTGCTGTAACAATGGAACTTTAATGTTCCCTCTGGAATAAAAATACGAGAAAGCAGGGCTTTCTCCATTGTATGAGGTTGAAAGAAGGTCTGAACTTTAAATCCCAGTGACATGGACATATACTGCTGGGTTCAGTTTCATGTTGGTACCATCACAAAAAATTGCAATGAAGTCTACAGAGTTATGCTGACATAAAATGCCTCTGAGCAAGGCTGGAATCCAACCAACTAACTTCTGTAAAGTTACACCAGCTATATACCCTGGGCTAACCTGAAGACACATATCCTGGCTCACCCTGACACAGTACTGTCTAACTCTGTGATGGCTCTAATGTTTGGTAATGGTCCAGTGGTAGATATAAACATTTGCTTGTAACCGGAGTTTTGTTAACAAAGAACATCTTCCTTTCATTTCTACTTTCATTTCCTACTGCATACACTGGAAAACTGGATAATCAAGAAGGTTCCTATTGTTGAAATGTGCAAGCTCAAACTTAAGTTGAAAGTAAATACTTAAGTATTTACTACAGTGTGGTTCTCTCCTTCCTTTCTCCTACTGAACATACCAGCACAGCTACAATTACACTTGCATGCACAGGGGACTGTGTATATGCTTAGACAGACATATGCTAGTACAGGAAGCAACATCAGTTCGAGCAGTAGATGCTTTAGAAATGATAATTTCTTTCCACATTTGTATTTACATGGGTTTAGGTATATTAGGAAAAGAAACGCTTTCTAAATGACAAAATCATACTAAATAATGACAACATGCTGGTGAAATTAATCTAGACAATTATTTAGTTTTTAACTAGGACAAAAAGGTTGGAAGAAGAGACCCTCTCCCTACTCTGTTATTATTAAAATAAATACTGTTATCTTAGTGAAAGTCTTAGGCTTTGTAGTCTGGTTCATGTACTTGGAGTGCTTGGCATGGACACTACTGTAGCAACAGAAAGAGTGACTGGACGGTATTAATAGGTTTGTAGTTGGTATTGTTTTTTTAATGACCCTTTTGTGTAAATTTTCACAAATGATTTTAAAACTCCAATTAAAATGATTTAATATTCTAATGCTCAATTATTTGAAACCTAAGCATTTGCATCATATAAGAATTTGAAAGATGATTACAACAACTCAAAATTGATATAATTTGATTGTTCTTTCCCAGCCTTAGGAAAGAAAAAAAAAAAAAAAAAAGAAAAGAAAAACCAACCAAAAAAACACACCCCCCCATAAGGGAAAAGCATATGCAGTGACAAAAGCACTTCTCTGCATTTCAAAAATTCCTGGCAGATGATAGTGGGAGTAGTAAAGAAATGTGGCTGTTCAGTGAAGAAGCTCCAGCTGACAGTGTTCAATAAGCATCTGAAAGAAGATGAGACTTCATGAATCAAATTCAAGTGGAGCCCTAGGACCACCCCACAGTGGAGACTAAACATGCCCTATAGGAATGAAATTGCTAGTGCTTTGCCATTGCCTCCAAAGGAGTTCTGCCTCTCTCCCTGTGGCAGACCACTTACTCCCCCTCACCGCATCCCACAGGCCAGGTTAGGCATGCATGGTGCATCTTCTGTCTTGGGAGCGTGGCAAACAGGCCTGAGCATCTGCAAGGCAGCTTGCATAGAGGTATTGAGCTGACATTACGCTTGCCAGCTTAAGCATGGATGGCTGTGTGTCTGCAGCACCACAGAGCTACGAGAAGCTGGGCAGCTGCTGAAGCACCTAACCTACAGTGAGCTCAGGGCTGCCACAGCCACACCACTACAAATCCTAGGCTGCTATCCTAGATAGCACTAGATATATCCTAGATAACCACTAGCTATCCTAGATAGCTCCCTATCTAGAAGGCATAACTGAGAGCGCTGCAAACATCCCCAAAATGTTTACAGAACTGCGAGCCTTACAAGGGTACAACAACAGCAAAATCTCATTGTTGATATTCAGCACTGTTTGGCTCCTTTCCTTCTTTTCCTTTCCTCTTTATTTTCCCAGACAGTTGCAACTACTGTGGCTGGTGACCTTCACTATTTTGCTGTTCCATCCTATTATCACAAAGTCCTAGTGTTGGATTTTTATTCCGCTTTCACTACATAGCATCTGCACAATTTTTGAAAACAATTTTGAAAATTGAAGTGTCCTGTTTGTACAGTCCCCATTTTGTTAGG
Organism: Mycteria americana; assembly: GCF_035582795.1. Classification (NCBI taxonomy): domain Eukaryota; kingdom Metazoa; phylum Chordata; class Aves; order Ciconiiformes; family Ciconiidae; genus Mycteria; species Mycteria americana. The sequence continues at coordinate 112,438,696 of NC_134367.1, forward strand.
GTGCATTATTTATTGCTGTAACATCAGGACTTTCACATCTCACCAGTCTGCTGAACTAAAAGTGAGTTATGAAAGCCCATTAAGGACTTTTGCAAAAGTAAGTTATGTATCCACACCAGCCTATCGTCCATTTTAGGAAATCAGGTTGGTTTGAGGTTCTTTGGATTGGCTTTCCTATATTCCGTGTTCAGGATGTTTGTGCAGGGCTGTATCCTTCCTCTCGGTCTCCTCTCTGTGGCATTTCCTAATATGCTGATTTATTTGGGGTGCTACCTACTCAGGATGAAATCCTTGCTCATGCTGAGGTTAATGGTTTGCCTCAAACAGAGTATATATTAATGCCAAGTTTTGCTTTTAAGACAGGGACTTTGCTGGTGCACAGCAGTGTCCGTGTAGTGGTTCCCGTGGATGAGTAATCACTGAAAGTTTTCATGTGGGGAGCAGAGCAGCATAACAGGTTAAGACCATGCTCACATGCAGGTCTGGCAAAGTGGCCTTCGAGAAAGGCAGCGTGGGAGATCAGGCACCAGGCTGTTGCCACAATTTTATTCATACACACTGAAACCTTCACCCAGGATGTGTGGTAACTCCCATCAAGACTCAGATCAATAATAATTCTAAGTTTATTTTGGAATTTGAAGTTTCTAAAATTCCTGAATTAGCTTAGATGATACCAAGAGCTCACTTAATATGTCTAAAAACTCTAAAGTCATATTCTTATTGCCAAATTGAACTGTTCTCAGCTGAAACTGAACTGTTTCTGAACAAGCTTATGTTAACAGAGAAAGTTTCTTTCTATATTAAGCAATCAAATTTACTAAAGTGTAATAATAAAAATAGATCAAGACAATTTTTGGAACTTAGGCAAAAAACCTATAAGCAGCCACTTAAACACAAATACGGTCACTTACAAGAATTCAGATTTAGAATTCTTTTATCATCAGTCCAAATTGTCAGTCTTTGATGCCTAACACTTCAAAATCTAATGCCACCTAACCACTAATTGGCAGTCAGTTTGTGCAACCAGACTAAAACTGGTTCAAAGAAAATCCTGAAATGTGGAGGTTGGGTCCTCAGCACCAACTGCTTTGCCCTATAAATTTACTCTTATTGAGCCATACTTGCTGGTGCAGATGTAGCCTTAACTTTGACTCAAATCCTGCAATCCTTACTTAGGCAAAGCTATTAAAATAGATGAGAAAGTGGTCTAGGTAATGACTGTTATATTTGTGCTATCAGCATGTTGAAAGACTTCCCTAAAAAGAGCCTGCAGACAGATATAAGTGAACTCCCAAAGACACAGCCTTCAGGAAAGCTGAGCATAAACTTGCCTTTCCCAAGCACCATGCACCAACAGACCAAAATTTAAATAAATTAATTACCTGAAATTCTTCTGCTTACTGTATGGGGATTTGCTAGACAGCATAAGACAAAGCCTGCTTGCTTTTTTTTTTTTCCCCTTTCTCATACTGCAGTATATTCTTGTCCTGTGCCTTGGACCTCCCCTATAAATCAAATAGAAGTCAGTAAAAACTCAGAATGCAGGGAAAGAAGTGGCTCTGGCCTTTAAATTCTGCCCTGATGTGACTCCTTGCTTTGTATTGGTTGCCAACAATGCCTGAATCTAAAGGAAAATCTTTGTACAATTAGCTCACATGTGGTGTGAAGGGTCTGGCAACTACAGCAAGCTTTGCACTGGCTAGCAGGGCAACCCTTCTCCCAGGTGGGACTGACAGGCAGATGTAACAAGCCTGCTACTTCTCCATGTGTAATCAGCAAGGAATAAAATCCACCTGTGAGCCTGAAAAGCTGAGTAGCAGACGGTGGCAGGTGGGGTGGGATGGGATGGGATGGGATGGGATGGGATGGGATGGGATTGGATTGGATTGGATTGGATTGGATTGGATTGGATTGGATTTCCCAGGGGAGCTGGGGGTCTGTGTTATTATTTTCTTCCTTAAGGTTTTTACATCTCCTTGTGCTGAAGCTTGTCCATCTCCCTATGGTTTAACAGAGCACGTTGCTGGATCTCACCCTCAGTCAATTTTCTGGTCCAAATCTTTGAGATCCACTGTCTCGGAAAATTAGGGATACCCATATCGCTGTGGAGTGAGTTTAATGCCTGTGGGATGATTTCCCTGCCTGGCCTCCTTCCCCAGGCACAGGAGGCCTGAGCTGCTTCTCTCTGGCATGAAGCACAGGCAGGAAAAGCTCTAAAGAAACACTAAACTAACTGCTAATTAAAGTCCTAAACTCTCTATGCCACCACCTTTTTGAGAAACCTTTTTTTTTTTCCTTTGAGGGATTTGGCAGCTAAGGAAAACCTGGGCCTGCTCCAGCGTTGCCAAGCCATGAGCGCCATGGCAAGTTCCCCATCCAGTCCTGGTTGTGAGACCCTCGCAGCTGAATTTTCCCCCATTTCTGTAGTCACAGCGGGCCGGGGCCCGCAGCCCTCGTTTCTTCCCTCCTCACAGCAGCACATCCTCAGAGGGCCGTACTGGCTCCTGAAACGCCGTGCTTGCCAGGGTAATGCGGCTCTGAGGGCCTCAGCCCTGCCCCAGCTGTAGGAGCTGCAGGAGCTCAAAAAAAAAAAAAAAAAAAAAGAGGGATGCTCATACCTCAACAACCTTGTCTCGAGCATTGGCTGGAGGGGCCACGCACCACCACACACTGGCTGAACGCTGCCCATTGTCCCCGGCTTGCTGTGGACTCAAAAATGGCCCTGGGACCATGGGGTCCCACCAGGCGCTGACCCACCATTTTGGCAGAGTGTAACTCAGGGCCTAGTGGGAGTGAAAGCAGGGGCAGCCTTTTGGGGACATCAGGGACCGTAATCCCTTCTTCATGTCCTGGCCCTTGCTATCCTTCCCCAGAGCACAAGCTGAGCCCATCCTGGCGTACAGGGTTTCCCCATGCACCTCGCCCAGCACCCTGCCCTTGGCCGCCATTGCTGTGCATGGGGAGCAGAAAGCCGCTGCCGAGCTCAGGTGTCTGCTGCACCCGGGGCCCGCCACCGGTGCGAGGTGGGACCTCTCATTTCTGGACCGCGTTCAGCTGCCGTGCCCGAGGCCAGGGCGCTCCTGAGCAGGACGGAGGTTTCTCCCCCAGACCTGCAGCCATGCAGCCTGCTCCTAGCCACAGAGCCTGCTTTCTGTTCCATATGGCGCTGGCTGTGCTGCCACATGTTTTGGGAGCCACTTAATTTGTCTCACGAAGCAATCTGCTGTACTTTTCCCAGAAAATGTATTTCAATTTCAAAGGGAAAAGGCAGGTTTATCTGGAAACAGCCAATCAGCTGGTCTGCAGCAGCTGTTTGTGTAAAACCTGCCCAGTCCCCCCGACTGGAGGGTGCCTTAACAGCAACCGGGCCCCCGGGCCTGAAAAAGCCGATGCGGCCACACAGCACCGGTGTTTTGTCAGCCTGCTGCATCCCAAACTGTGACTAATAGAAGTATTTTGCTATTTATCATCCAATACATGCTTACTGGTTTGTAATTGGACTCGCTCGTAAGAGTCCGGTCAACGCGCCAGCAGTTATTTTTGGCTGCCCAAATTCCATTTTCCTGTGCTATTTGCTGCAACCAGACCAATGCGTTCACATTTTGATAGCCGTGTTGTTGGTTCCTGCACTTGCTGACAAACGAGCCAATGTCTTTATTGTTTACCAAAAGGATGTTGTTGAGGATTACTGGCCTGGATTTTTAAACCTCTCAAGTGTATGACAGCATGAAATTACTGTCCTTAAAGGCAATTTACTCACTGAGAATCCCACGCTCTTTGAAATAACTCTACCCCTTATGTCACCATGTTTTTTCTTTAAAAAAACCCCAAAGTCTACCACAATTCAGCCCCACTGGAGGAGCACTGTCATATGGAAATCTGCTTGTTGTGAACAACAAATGAAGGTATTTGTATGGTAGTGAGTAACTGAGAAAGGCGAGGGGCCATACTGTCTTCTCCAGAACTCAGAGTTGATGGCTGAAGTCTGTCAAAGACCTCGAGTAGGAAGAAGCCTCTAAAGTAAGCGGGTAAAGGACTGGGTGAGTTCTGGCCCTGCACCTCACAAAACTGAGCGGACCTGTATCAACGACTTTTTTTTCTTTTCTGAAATTTCTAGCTCAAAGCTTAGCCCGCGGGTGATACTTCTGGTTTCAAGGAGAGCAATGACCAACCAAAGGAGGAATAGACCATCCAGACAAATCAGAGGCTGGCAGACAAGCATTCATCAATTCATAAATTGATTTAGATGTAGTGTGGATTTCTCTTTCTCCCCACTCCCATGAGGGCCAGAAACATTTTAACGCTGAAATACTTACAGACTCTAACAAAGTGGGGGCTTTAAAACAAAGCAAGTAACCTTCATTCCAAATAAAATTGTACTGACAAATCTGGCTTACCCCAGCACAATGCTTCCTTCCAAGCACCTCTAAACAGGACTGTACTGAACTTAGAAGCAAATTTCTATAACCAATATGAAAATCATACCTAGATACCCAATTTAAAACTGTTTTGCTGAACTATAAAGAAGTCATATTGGAGGAATTAACAAACACAGTTGTCATTTACAGCCTACACGTGTGCTCTATTTCCCTTATTCTAAGTTGCGTTTGGGGGGATTGTTTAGTTTTTTTCTCTTTTTTCCTCATCTTGTGAAGGTTTTTTAGCTAACTTGGTCACAGGGATGATTGATTATGGAGGCCACCGCTTAAAGTGGTTAGCTGATGATGGATGATGCAGGTACTGAGAAGCCGTTAGGATTTTGGTGAAAGGGAGAGCACAGTATAGATGTAAGAAAACAATGAACAAATACAGCGTAGAATTGAAAAGTGTATAATTAAATGTGGGGGTTTTTTTGTTGTAGAACAAAAATCACTATAGTTATAGCTCCTTTAAATGTGTATAAAGCATTTTCCTAAATGGAATGTTCAGTATTTATTTTGAAAAACTACAGAGACACACACACACACACACACACACACACACACACACACATACTAATCCCAGTATAAAGCAGTTTAGAATGTAAGTTTAACTATAAATTGTTTTAAACCAATGGAAGATAGGGGCTGTTTTCTCCAGATATTCCTGAACTTAAATTACCTAAAATACTTCAGTCTGTACCTAATTAAGCAGATGAATAAATCCCATTGAAGTCAAAGAAGCTACTGATGTGATTAAAGAAGATACATACTTAAATTCTATTTGGAGTTTAGATCCAAAAGCTTAACTCCATCCACATTCAGCAATACATTTAGGCAACTTTAGACAGTTGCTTAAATCAATAGGATTAGATGTTTGCTTGAAGTTACCCATGAATTTAAATGCCATGCTAAATAGGAAAGTACTTATGTAATGGATTAGCTCCGGTTGAAATTTTGTAATTATCATCTAGGAATGTTTTTAAGGACCTGAAATATGTTCATTTTTCCATTTAATTTTTAACCATCTTCTAGACAAGAGAAAATATTTTCAGTTTTAACTTTTCATCCCATTACCTTACCTTCTGCCATCTTCTTTCCACCAGAAAAAAAAAGTGGCAGAAAAGGAAGGGAATTCTTTTTTCATTCATAGGGGGAGGGGAACATCATTTTAATTTCTTGATTTTTTTTTTTAATCAAAGGTAGAAAATTTCAAATGAAGTAATTCTATGCAAAGCCAAACAATGCATTAATGTAACTCATACTTTTCTAACTAGGCCAGCTGAACACAAGACTTGTAGAAAGTTTTCACTTAAGTGTACAAAGAGCTCTGATGTCACTTTTTCCTGACATGAATGTCTGTAACTTCATACCAATTTACCATTTTTTTTCCCTACTTTATGATGAACAGGTACTCCAGATCTAAGAGCAAGAGAAGAAACAAGACAGCATTTGTATTAAGAAACATTTTTATTAACAAAACAGTAAATTCCACTTGCTTAGCATTTCCAATAATGAATAAATTGGCCTTGCAACAAATAAAAAAATCGTAAATATCTATCACAGAAAGCACTATAAGGTTAGGGGCATTGGGCCTTTCTTGGATGTCTTAGGGTTGAAAGTTTCACACGTTATTTAGTGTTTTGTTAAAAAAGGCAACACAATACAGTCATAGAAATGAAGCCATCTCAGTCAAACAAATTAGGTTATTATAGAGAAAGGATCCAATTTTATGTTAGGTAGTTGGTTTATGTAACTGTTTGTTTGTTTGTTGTTGCTGCTGTTTTTAAACAAAAAGGAATTTTAAATCCACTTGCTGGCACTTCTGATACATCCATATTTGTTTTTTGTTAAATTATGAAATTAAAGAGGAAAAAGGAGAACCTTCAGAAACAGTGTTAAAATCGTGTTTGCTTATTATAGTAGTAGCAGATCTTTTTTCCCTTGATGTATGGATTTAGTTAAAGATTAATCTACGAGACTGCCTGGAAGTTGACCTGACCATGCTATTTCATTAATGCAATCAATACCAAGCAGAAAAGACCATTTCATCTCGCCCAAACCATATTCCGTCATGTCCAGTCTCCTGTCATCAGATTATTCTTGTTCTTCTATGTATCTTCAAGCACTGAAATCTGAACACCACCTGGCTTTCAACTTCTTCTTTCCCCCCTCCAGCTGAAGTCTCTTGCTTCCAGCAATGACCTCCAGTATACCTGACCCTGCCGTTCCCTGAGTACAGCTGTCTTGTAAAGGTGGGAGAAATTACGAATGCCACAGGTGAATAACAATCTAAGAAATTAACATCGGATGGATTTTGTGAACCTGTTCTCATTTTTGTGTTTTCAATGCTAATGAAAATAAGAAATTGTTTTACAAATGCCACATGACACACCTTGATGTGGTTGGCAACCTTCAAGAGAGGTGTTTTCATGTCAGCTACATGTATTTTTAAAGTGCTCTGACTCCCAGATAGATAGCTGTACCAGTTTCCAGCCTTTTTCATCAGCTACAGTGAATAACACACAACAAAACATTTTGTGCCTGCTGTTTAAAACTAATTTTAAATTCCTCCTTCCTGTCTGTAAAGTGTGAACATCTATATCCTTCCCAGGAGGCCTTCCAATGATTTGGTTGATTTCTATTGAACTACCCTCTTTCTGTCTAGTATATTCCCTTTGAACTTCCGTGTAAATAAAATGTTACGCTATGATTTATTGCTGTGAACCTAATGAAATAATACTAGAAAAAAAACTTAACATGTAAATTACAGCATTATATTTAATATGTTTAACTAAAATGCATTCATGTTTTATATATGCAAGAAAAGCTATGTGTTACTTTAAAACATGATGAACTTATATTTGTCTGGTTATGATGTCTTGCAATACTACACAATCAACTTAGCTAAAAATACTTTTTCATATGTCAAAATGCCCACCATTGAAAAATACTATCGTGCACCTCAAGATTATTTCCTTTTTGGAGAAAGGGGTAAATTCTACAGTAGAATCAGCCTGGATAATTAAAATGGGTCTTTTTAGATCTTTTACCACCCAATGCTGTAGTAGCTGTCGTTCATATAACTGAATGCCAGATAAACACTATATGATACTTCCTAAGATTCTCAAGAAACTCATCTTTCTCATAATTTCTTAAGAACAAGGTTTCTGTAAGGCAAACCATGCTCTCCAATAGTGAAGCTTTGACTGGAAGCCAAAGGCCAGTTTAAGTCACTAAATATTTAGCTAATCAATGAATGTATATTTCTAGGAAAATTGGCCATTCTGATCAACTTCATTGATGCATATCAGGAGCAAGAGATGGGGATAGGAGGGAGAAGACAAATTACAGTAGAGATATATTTTTGCTTTCTAGTCCACTTCTTTCATACAAACTACTAAAACTTAATTGCAACAGAATAGAGGCTGTACAGGTAAGAAAAAAATTAGCTGACTCTTATATACATTCATACACATCCCCCTTAGTATAACCACTACACTGTAAATTAAACAAAAAAAAAAAAAAAAAAAAAGGGGAAGAAGTCTGGGACAATTTATAATGGCTGCAAAAAAACTGAAGTATGTCTGTTGCTCCAGATGTCATAAAACTCTCTATACCTAGCAACACTTATAACATTGAGTTTACCAAAAATGGCTGAAGAGCAGATATAGTTTGCATTTTCTATACAACAGGCTATAAAACATCACTTATCACAGTCCAGAAAGCACATATAGATGTGTTTTTATATAAACATATGTAATAACATATTAAGCGTGCATGAAAATTTCCCAATGATTGCATCTATGCCCTCTTGTTTGTTTTTTTCTTTTTTTTTTTTTTTTGTGGAAATGTGCCTTATATTCCAGATTTTTGTTTTTGTTTTTGAAAATAAGGCCTCCGTACTATTTTCCTCACAACCAGAAAGGGGCTTTTTGAAAGTATTTCTACGTAAGTCTTCAGAAAAGCCAGCACTTTGTTTCAAATGCAAGTTTCCAATCACTGCTTCACTGCACCAGACGGCAAACTCTTTATGTTTGCTTGTTGAGTCACGATATATAATGACAGTCTTCTCTGACAATAAGACTAACTTACTTCTCAAGAAAGCGCTAGCACTTTGGCTAAATCCAGAATCATAGGTAGCTTCTTTTTTCTTTTTTTTTCCTGTTTTGTTTTTTTTTAATTTGTTTTGTTTCATATTGTGCCTTGATGTTGTAGTAATACTCCTTGCTTTATGAATGCGTGGTGTCATCATTGTCTTTCAGAAATGTTCCAGCAACATAAAGACAGGCAGAATAAATGAAAACACTGTGGATGTTAGGGAATTTATCAGCTCCTGTTTCTGAAAAACAAGAGCACGAAATGCTTGTTTTTAAAAACAGTCTTTCCTTTCTGATTGCATTCCCTGTCTTTTTTGTTTGTTTTTGAATGTGCTTCATAAAAAGTAAAGTAAATAAGTTTGTATTATGTCTCAGATAAAATGAAGACTATTTCTATACAAGCGTTCTTTTAGATGTTGAGATCAGACATAGTACTCCTTATCCTTATTTTTCTTGTTTTTGTTGGAACTTTTAGCGCTGTTGGGCTGTTTTTCCTTGATCACAGCCCCATTGGATTGTGCTGAGTTACTGATGTAGTTTCGACTCTCATCTACGTGATACGATCCTTCGTCTCGATTCCTGTACTTGTACATAGCATACAGGAGAATGAGGATACACAGCGCCGCTGCTGCCACGATCCCAACTACCATGCCTGTTGTGCTGCTGGATTCACGAATCACCTCGGACGAGCCAGGGTACTCCCTTCCTCCTCCTGCCCTGGTAGGATTTGCTGTAGGTAGATAATGAAATAAGGGAGAGGTTATTATCGAGTTTGCACATTGAGGAGTTAGTCATATCTACCTGCTACAAACATGCATCTTCTAATTGCACTCACTAGGTCAGGACTGCCTATCAACCTACCCTACTCTACTGGTTCGAAAGCATTTAGGTTTGCAGCCCATTCCGTTTTCATGCCTGTCAGCACAAGTAAACAGGCTTCTAAACAAGGAAACGGACAGCAAAGAAAAATCTCATTTTAGCCTTCAAAAGTGTAATTTCTCCAAATGCTGTTATTAAGCAAAGAATGCCTAAATAATCTGGAATAACAGGCGTGCCACAATTTAAATGCCAGAACATGAACATCTGGGAGGAAAGGATCTCCCTCTCCCACTCCCTCCCTCTCTCTTTCTCATCTTCTGTAAAGAACAAAAAGTGACACTATAATACTTATTGAGAAGACAGTGATAAGACAGACTACCAAACAGAATGGGGGAAAAAAGTCAAAATTTCCCCTAATAATAAATGATAGCAGCCAATAAGTTGGCTACAAATAAGGTATCCTCAGCTCTCCTTTAGCCTTCCCTCAGCAAGCTTCTCAATTTCTCCTTTCCTTCTAATATTTTTGTTTCTTTTTTCCCAAATGAATTATATTTACTGTCATTACTTTTAGAGAGCTATCCAACTCTACCTTCTCTTTTCTAATTCACAGAGTCTTCCTTGAATATGGCTACACTTTAGAGCCATACACTTTTTCAGTCAACTTCTCCCATTCCCTCTTTTCATCATTGATGCCAATACCAGACATTCTTTCAAGCAATGCTTTATGCCCAGAAAAAACCTCTCAAATTGCCAGAGCAAGGGCTCAGCCTTCTAAGAACCCACCTCTCAGGCCAGACTCTGGTCTTTTCAGTTGTGATATGAACTGAACTGACCTATGTCTTCAGACTGTAAAGTCTTCTTGATAGGAACTATTGTGTTGTCTGGCACATTTTATGCCCTTGCACAGCCATGTGGAATGAAAGCCTAATTCCAGGAGGAATTTCTAGGTTAAATGTTCACAGCACACACAACGCTTATGCATTTCCCATTATCTCCTTTCTTTATTGCATTTTCCAGTAGGAGGAGAGGCAGATCTTTGTACAGAATTGCTTTAAGTGGCAATAGCTGAGATGGATCTTCTTCTGTAACTTAGCAAGTGTCATGGACAAAAATGAAGTCACCTGGGTCTATGCAATATTCCTCTAATTATACCAGCATTTCCAAACTCCTCAGAGGCTGTGTAGCCTCAGCACTGCCAGTCTTGGCTGAGCTCAGGAGCAAGAAAAGAGCAGTGAGTGAACCAGGGTTTCCCACTGAGCAGTGCAGAACACTCTCATTAAGCATCCAGGCTGGCTTATAGAAACTGCATTTTAAATCATTATGCATGGCTAAAAATGCAGTCAGCGAAATATAAATGTTAACTAAAAGTATTATTAAACACTAGTTTTACAATATATTCATAATGTTAGTTTTATCAGGCCTTGCCTACAACTAGCATTTTATTGAAGTGTATTAGAGAAGCGTCTTGCTCAAGGCGCACAAAAGCACACTATGCCCCATAGTCACTTTTTTTTGCACTGTAAAGACGTAATATGAAGATGACGATTTTAGGGATGCTACATTAAAGGTAATGCCACTCAAACTATCAACACTGGTCAAAAACCTGCAACAAGTTTGGACAACCAGAATTAAAAGCAGCCACCAGCTACAGACATCCACAATTGGCCTATGAATAATAAAACACAGCAAAAAAGCCACAAACCCCAAAAAGAACTAAGTTCCCTCCCCACCTTGTATTACTCATCATTTATTTATTGGTGATCTGTGTTCTTACTGTTGAAACACCACTTCCTGGCAGTTATCCCACATAGGTTTAAAGAAGGTGACATTTTATTTGGCTGAAAGAACAGAGGCACCACAGTAAGACTCAAGAAAACTGTCATTCGTGTCAAATAGTATTTTAACTTCTTTTTTTTTTTCCCCTCGGAAAGTTCTTAGTTGTTATGAGTTGGTACAATTGGTATTTTCTATGACTACACAAGAGATCTTGAAGTTTCGCTTCAGAAGGCTCTAAGATTTTTTCTCATTTCAGGGTAGATGCTACCCTTCTAAGAAATGTGGTCTGTCTCAAAGTAGTCAGTGACTGGTTTAGATCCTGTTTTTTCACTGTAGCTATTGTAGAAAATGGAAATTCTTTTACATAGGGTGTCATTTATTGTTTTACAAGAGACAATGCATTGTTGCAGAATAAAGACTCCTGAGTATTTCCATAGTGAATGAAAATGAGACAAAGTCTTATCTTACTGTATATGATTTCAGGAAATTAATTTCTGTCTGAGAAATAATAGAAGCAACTGAATAAACTCTGTCAGTACCTGATGGAATAACAGCTGCTCTTTCTCTTTAAAATACAGACATTTGGGCCAAATGCCATCAACTAACTTTACAATTAATGTCTACTAAATGACACTTAACAGCTTGCTCAGAGGAAAACATTCTTTTAACATTGCAACCTAAAAAAACATGTAAGGAATATTTTTCAACGTTACCTAAACTCCTGCCTTTCACCTGATGGCATCCTTTTATTTTTAAGAATGTTTTCACAATTATCTCATTTATCCCATCTGTCTGAGGAATATTCAACCACTACATTAATGTTATTTAAACTTACAACATTTTCAAAGCATCTGTTGTTACATTTGTTTGGACTTCTGTAAAAGGAGCAGTTCAGCAAGGGAAATGACTTCTTGCTATTTTTCTTCCATTTACATTAAAATATGCTTTTAGCCTAGCAGGGCCTCTCAAGACAAACGAAGGAGGAGGAAATAAGAGGAAAGTTTTCTGAAGCACATGGGTTTGTCTGTGAGCATTTTAGGTAGGAAAGGCAAATGGAGCACATGCTAAAGCAAGTGTCCTATTCTGAGACAGGGAAGAAAAGGCCACTGGGAAAAGGCCAGCCCACACTTCTTCTGAAATCCATAACACTGCTGAAAGAGCTACCTTCTGTTTAAGTAGGACCTTTATTTGACTAAGACTGGAGTACCCAAGGGGAATTTACCTGGATTTTTTTTCCCCTGCAAGACAGGAACTTTTGCAAGGGACAACAGATGATGTCAATGGAGAGCAAGTGAAGATTATAAGGTTACAGAAATCTTGCTCTTTGCTTCCCAAGTGTTGGGAAGACGTGATGCAGTTTTCTTCCCAGCATATTGGTAGCTGAACCAGGCAGAGTCATTGCCTCCTGGCACAGCAGCAGAGGTATGTCTATGGGTAACCTTGTCTGCGACTCGGTTGTAGTCTCTGTTAGTGTCTGCAGCATCAAAAAGACACTAACTTCATCCCAGATAAAGTTTCTTACTGTAAATGAGAAACTAAATACTTTTAGGTGAATGTTAAGATTAAATGTCATAAAAATGACCCCGATTTTTAAGAATGAAAAGTCATGCCCCAAAAATCCTGAAACAATCTGTAATAAGTTGAGGATGGTTTGATTAGGAACAAGATAAAATCATGAAGACTGTGATTATGCTCAGACCATGCCATAACAGTGAGAGGAAATAAAAGTAATCTTGTGCTGCAATTATCCCTTCTTAAAACAACTTCTCTGATGCACAACTCTTCCTCTGAACAGCATACAACCAGCCTTTTTGGATTGCCTCAAAGACCAGCTTAGAAGAGACTGATTTTTAAAAGCCTCTTCTACCACTTATGAAAAACTTTTCATGAAATAATAGCAATTGAGCACAGTTTTACATTGTATAATAATGGATTAGAAAGTTATTATTCTTGACTGTATTTCTAAGTGGTTTAAAATTTAAAGGGAAAACTCTGACTATTTTCAGTGCCCGGTTTTCATTAATACTGTGAAAAGAAAATTGGAATTGCAGGCTCCCATGGTGTTGGTGAATTGAAATTATCAGACTTAAAAACAAAACAAAAAACCCAACAAAAGGCCCCCAAACCTGTTTTCTTTACATTTATGCCTTCCCACAAACTGTGAATAGAAAATTACTCACAAGACAAGAATGTTTAACTACTGCATTTGCAATGAGGCATGAAGGCAATTATTTACAGGACACATACTAATTTTCACTCTGTGCTATCATTGTAGACCTGTTTGTGGTCGACTTTCTGTAGCATTGTTGGATTCTGGTGAACTGGTTTCTGAGCTCACTGCAATTTCAACGTCTCATTACAACGAATACATCTGAAGAACGAATCTCAGTGCTTCCTCTGCTGAACTGGTGGGTTATATGCAGCCCAACTGCAAAACCAGGATGAGGATCTGCTGTAAACTTGTGCAAAAGACTAAGCTCAAACCCACCCTGGTCTGAATACAGGGGTATCTCAGCCTGCTCCCTTCCTGTGGAGCCTCAAGTGGCTCTTGAGGGGAGGCAAGAACTGTGGCTCCCCAGGGGACATCCATCAATGCCTGAGCTGTCATAGGAGGGAAGGAGCATGAGGTGGTTCCACATGTGGCTGCTATAGTTCAGTGACAAACTTTCATCAGACTTGGAACAGCCTATATCCAAAGCCATGATCTAATCCACGTGAGAGAGGTACCACAAAACTAGGTGCATTGCTGAACACACACTCTACGCTCCTTGATCGTAATGGCATCATAATTAAAAGAGAACAGGAGCTGAGAGCTGCACACACAACACACTGTGATGTGGTGGAGAGGTGTGGTGCCTACGAGCAGAGTAGCTCCATTTGCCATCTCAAACTCACGCCACTGCATTTGTTCTAAGAAATCTGTCAGACGCTTACTGAGCTTGAGGGAACAAGACAATAACCTACTTTCAAATGTGTTTAAGAGAGAATTATTAAGGTATCTGTTCTACTCTTTAGTGCGCAAACCCAGGTTCTTTACTTCCCATAAACTGAAATCTTGATGGTTCTCCGAAAGAAAGATATAATGCATTAAAATACCTCTGAAGTGACGTTAACTAACTTAGCTAGTCATAAAAATAGTCTAGCAGTGAAACACCATCCACAGCTAAAAAGGTTGTTTTGCTAAGAAGCTAAATATTGTCTCTGCACAGAATATAGTGTTTATTTCCAAGTGCAATCATTTGCCATATATTGACTTCATTTACAAATCCTACCAACTCCTTAGGACTGCAGGTTTTGCAAGTAACATTTTTTTTCCTGTGGTTGAGAGGTGGGAGGGTTGTTGTCTCAATCGTCTTTAAATGTCAACATAAGTCTAAAGCGAGATAGGTTAGTTGGTAGCACAGTGCCAATTGACAGAGCATACCGAATCAATGGGTTTTATAAGTTAATATGCTCTGCAGAGCTGAGGGGAATATTTCACACAGTTTAATAAGAAGCTTTTGCAACAACATTTTCCACAAAACTAAATTTAATTTTAGCCAAAATGGAAAATGTAAACCAATATATCACGTAATGTTTTTAGCAGTCTTCATCACTGTGCTCTTACTCTCTTTATTAGTATATTTTAACAGTTGTATTGCTCCACTTCTAGTATTCCTCCTCTCCCAATATGGATCCTTTCTCCTTTTACCAGTTCAGCTGTCAGTCCTACCTCTCCCCACTTCTACATTTGTCATTCGCCTTTGCACCTCTGCTTCTTTCTTTTCTACATGGACTAATTTATCCCGTCTTTGTGTGTGTTCTGGGAAATCTTTGGTAATTTGTTACTTTGCTTCAGAAATTGTGACTGATCAGCAGAGTCAGTGGGTGGTCTAGATTTTAAATTGAAGTATTCCTAAATGGGAAAAAAATTAAATGCTTTTGCAAATAAGATAACGTAAGGAAGACAAAACCCAAGTATTACACTACTGATAGCATGTTTTCAAGCTAGAGCTAAGCTGCTGTAATTGTGGGGAACCAGTTCCGACAGCTAAACCAGCATCTTTTGCTCAGTTAGTTGCCTGCAGCTCTAGCTCCCTGAAGGCTCAGATGAACACCAGTGTTACGGCAAGAAAAGGGTAGGGGTACTGAAAACATAAATTTTTGGTGGCAGCTAACTGTAAGATTGGCTTCATTGGACCAAAACCGTAGTGTTAGCAGCAGTGACAGTTGGGCCCCACTGAACTTAGCGAAAGCTTTGCCACTGAGCTTCGCAGGACCAAGGTTTCATTGCTTGCTATTTTTATCATCTCATTTTAAAAAGGCAAAAAACGCCAAACCCAAAGCCCAAACCACCTAATCTAGGAACCAGTTTCCTGCAAGGGAACACCGAAACATAGTTGTAAAGATTGAGGAATCTGATGGCTTGGCCTGCGCAGCAAGGAATGATTCTTGCTCATGGAGCTGGAGGTGTGGACACCTACATTCATCTTTGCAACTGTGGGTGATTCCCTGACTGTCTTCCTTCACTAAGCAGCTACTACATGAAGAGATAAATGTCTGTGCCACAAACACTGTATATATGGCTTGAATGTTGGAGCTGAAAGCACACTGCATTCAATTTGCTCTAAATACTGTCATCAAGTCAGATCCATTACTGACAAAGCTGATAATGTGCCTGGGAAAAGAAGGGGCCAGGCTTTCCAGACATCCAGAATATACACGCACACACACTGGAAATGCTACAAATACCAAACTATACCCGCTAAACAAAGGCCTAGATACAACTTGCAGATATAGCTACACTTGTTCAGCCTGAATCGTCTTATTGCCAAGAACTTATATGCTTCTCTGGGGGTGGGAAGAGAAAGATAAATGGACTTCAGGATTGATACAAATTGTGTTCTTTTTCTCATGTTAAAATTATTAAAATGAATAAGACCACCTTGTTTTTCTTTGCTTCCCTCATCATACTGTATAAAACAATACTGGTGTCTCTGATGTTAGCACAAGGAAAAAGATTGAGGTATCTATAAAGCTTTGTCTTTTGGAATATGATTCCCATGTTCTTGCTGCTTTCATCTTTCCTTTCATTTATCCCTTTTCTGTAACTTTTTAAAGGGTATGTTCACAATATGTGCTGTATCTAGATCAGAATCTACTGGTTAGGCCAGAACAGCACGTCAACACAGCAGAACCAGGTTTCATTCAGGTCTTTATATAGTTTGAAGGAGATAGCCTAAGGTTAGACTATTTCAGGTACATGCATCCTCATTACAGGTTACTTTTGCCTTGAATTTTCCCTGCTTCCATTTATGAGCAATACCCTTAGAGAGTACCTAGTTCTCAAACTTGTCAGCATTCACCTGCCACTTTGCAGGCTGTCAAATGACTAGTCACACACTAAAAAACCCCGATGTTTCCACAGAGGTTTAAATTAGGTGTTAGCAAGTAGCTGAAAATTAGCAGCAACGGTCCTCCTACTAGGTATGCAAAAGATAATGAAAATTCACACTGTACTGATCACTAGAAAACACCAGCAAAAAGTTTGCCATTTGCCCTTATCTTCTTTGTTTGGCAGCGGGGTAAGCAACCTTGTTTGCTGCCAGCAGTCTGTTAACATGGTAATTAGTTGATAAGCTGCAGCTGGCATACACCAACTACTTTGTAACACCATATTAATTGAATTTATCAGGTATTGCAAATGGTTAGTTAGAAGCACAATGGTTTCCTTACACACCCGTAATTCCCCTGTTTGAATACAGAAAAACTGAGCTGCAAAAGAGCACTGGAATAGACAGTGCCCTGTGTCATTTAACTCGGAGAGGCAAAGCACTGGCCTCTGCCCTGTCCCCTGCATGCAGTGCCGCCAGCTTCCCTCTTCCTTAGCAAAACTGTATTTTCCCTCTTTGCTAGGGGTGGCTGCCTCAGATTCCCATCTTTCTGTCTAGTTCTACCTCCAAACAGTAGCTGAGGTAAAGCAAATTTCCTGTAGAATTTTAAGGACCTGATTTAACGTCGCGTTGTTCAAATGTGGTATGAGAGAAAGCCTTGGCATAGAGCTTGAGCAATACGATGTTAATTCAGGCCAGTATCTTGGCTATAAACCTTTTTATACCTTTGCAAAATATTCTTTCTTCTACTACCCTGTCCATAAAAACAAGGATGATAAATAGTCCTGAGGGAAAGGTTTTTTCCCACAAAGAGAGGCAAATTCTATGCATATGTATTACAAAGTGACAAGAAGTAGTTTCAGTATTGCTAGTGTCCACAATACAGCATGCAAGAAAATATATGCACTAGACGTAGCAAATCAAACCAGAATGAAGTGTAGCTCAAGGAACACAATGGGCTTGCATTAATCAAGGCACCAGTAGCACACTGTCTAATTTCAAACAAACTAGAACAACTCATTTATTTATGTCAAAAATCTATGTGCAGTCTTGATTCTACGTGTAAGCTTGATTCAAAGGACCAATTTTTAGGATTATACACTTTAACTTAGGATTTTTAAGCAGATTCTCATGAAAATTAATGGAACCTGTTCCAGATTTAATCGGCTATTTACTTTATCCTTGTGCAAGCAAATCCGTTGCCTTTCCAGAATTCCTTATTTAATAAGACAAAAGTCTCACTCAAGCCACCAAATTACTAAACTATTTCTGGAAACCTCAGTTTTGCAATTACTAATTTACTTATATTCTGTGTTTTTCAACCAATGTCATGTGAAATCCACCCATGGAAAATGTTCTGAAAGCCCACATAATCTTTATTTGGCTTTAACTGGTTTCAGTAAATCTAATGTTTACAAAATAACCTGAAAACCAAATTCCTCTCTCAGGATGTGGATTGGGACAGGTCAGTGCTGGTTTTCTTACAATTCACTTGTGTATCGTGTTTCTATCCCAAAGTGGAAAGACCATCCTATAGAAGCAAAACAGAGATTGTTCCCTGTCGGAGTTCAGAAAACTTCAACTGGCATGATCAACATGGGCCACATAATGGATAAGATCTGACTTGGTATTTTAAAAAAGAAAGAAAGATTATTAGCATCTAAACGAATGATATAGTTTATCTATTAAAATATACATTAAAAAATCCTTCATGACAGTTCAAAACCATTTTTTTTTTCTGGGGGGGGGGGGGGGTATTTTACACCCTGTTCTTCAGTTAAGTGATTATTTGATTCCAGATTAAAAAGATCTACACCTTTTTTGAAAATGGTGGAAACATCTCATTGTAAAGCCTGTCAGAGCACACACATCTTTATTTCTGTGGCTAACAGCTAAGAATCACAAAAGATTTAGAACTGCCTAGAACCTATTTTCACATATTAGGGATACATGCACAGAAACTGGGACTTAATTAGTTGTATTATTGAAAATCTTGAATACTAGTCCTGAAAATCAGGACTGCTTTGTTTAAGAGAGCATGGTCATAGATCCAATTTCTTTTTTTTTGGTGTCTGACAAAGCCACTGCATTAGCAGTCAATTAATTCTTTAAGGTCTATATAATACCTTATTCAGTAATTTTTCACGTTGTTAGATTTATTTCTTTTTTTTTTTTCGGAGTCATTCTGGACATATCTCACTCTCCAGTTAATGTTGGCATGGTCTGTAAGGCAGGTTCTTTATCTGGGAGTAGCAAAAAGAACAGGCCAAGCAACTGCTTATGTGTTAGCAACAGTTTTTGCTATAAATTTTTCTAGGGAAAGTCAGGAAGGTAGGCCCTCAAGAGCGTACGCATATACTTATGGGGAGGGAGAGAGAAAACAAGAGAGAATGAATATTACAAGGATTGTGAGACAAGTAATTTTCCCCAAATAGCCTCAACAATGAAACAAGACCATATTCCTCCACCTCGGTGTGTGCTGAATGAGAGTAGACTTCTCCTGCTCTCCTCCAACCCTGCCCACAGAACTGCGATGCTTAGCACTAACCTGCTCTCCACTCCCTTCCTCTCACTCACCTTATCTCATGCAGGGGCTGTACACTTGCGTCTGACTAACATATCACTTCTACACCTGAATAAAAGGACACTATATTCAGACAACCACTGAAAAATCTAGAGATTTCCACCTAAGTCAGTGGGGATGACACATATGGTCCACATGCGTTTGTGAATGAGTGATGTGGAGTGCCTGGTTTGCTTCTCTGCATTCACATCCCAGTCCCGGTATTGCAGCAGGATGACGTGTTTCAGCTTTGCCTGTAAATACCTTCAGAACTGAGTCACAAGTGGTGTTTTACATCTTTAAAAGAAAGAAGAATAACAGAGCCTTCTTTCATGGGCCACCCCTTCAGGAGCATCGGGTAATGTGCCCATTTTTCTTGAATTATTGTTTTTAAAATGAGTAAATTTCTCCATACTACTAGAAATGTTACCATCTGGTTTTGTCTGTGCTGTGGAGACGTCTAACTCCAAACCACTGAACATGTAACAGCAGTACTAATAACTGTCACTTAATCAATTTCTCTGAACTGTCTTTTCATGTTGTCTGCATATGTCTGAAGCATGAGGTAGAGCTTTAGGTACTGCCATACAAATAATAACCCTAGTATTTACATCATGAATGTTTGCCATTCTTGTACACATTATAGAAGTGAAAACATCCAACTTTAGCAAGAATATGAGTGGAATATGAATACACCCTCACAGTTCACACACAAGGAAATCCGTTCATCATTTATGCACCAGTGGAGAAGGTCTTGTGCAAGTTAACAGAGAGCTTTGTATGATTTATAGCAACCTGATGTCGATATTTCTTACCAGTTTTAGAGCATAGTGAGCCGCTGATATTACATTGATAGAAAACCATTATGCGCAGGAAAAACGTCAGCTCCCCCGTTTCCATCCATATTCTGCATTCTGATATGTTCCTATGACTGTGATTGCAATTAATACATGCTAGAAAGCATTAGCCTGTGCTGTCAGCTCTAGGCTACGTATTAAACCCCTCTTTGAATTACATATGTTTGGCAAGGAGTATCTACTTAATTGTTCACATTTAAAAGGCATGTTTAGCTAACAACAGCTGCATTTTGTCTTCAAGTGTGCTTAAAAAATAAACTTTAAAATAGTTTCATGTTGGTCACAAATCCCCTATACCAGTTGAGGTTATACAAAGAAAGCACGTATGAGAGTGTGAACACCACCACTACCACCAAAATTACACAGAATGCATTTGAGGAGTCAGAATTCTCTTAAACTATTGAAAAATGATTTGTTAGAGTGAAAGAAAACCCTTCCTTTCAGCACATGCGATTGTTTTCAGCTGCTCCCAACACTGGGAATGTATGAGACTCCTTAGGACTGGCTGGAAAGCTACAATTCTGCTCAGTATTCCTATGTTTCAATGATGTGGCTAGCAAAGAGTAAAGATCAGTGGCGGTACAATGGATCAATCATCATTTTTAACCTCATTTTCTTAGATAATTTAGGAAAAAAATATTTGTGATCAAATTCAAATGAGAAATGCCATATTTGTAATTCACAGTGACAGACACTAAGAGCTCAGTCTATTGACAAAGAAGTGGTTCAGTTCGCAATAAAATAATTTGGAAAAAGGCAACATTTGCTTTCTGTTGCTTTGGGGGGCTTTATGATTTATAAAAAAATCAAATAACCTTAACAACTATTTTAACTCCAATTACAGGAAAATTCTTCTATATCTGAAGCCCCTCAGTTCCTTTATGTATAGACATGGTAAGTGCTAATATTTGGGAAGTTTGTAAATAAAGCATAATTTTCACCCTGTAGTAGCTCATACAGACACGTCTATATGTATTTCAGCTAAGCATTTTAAAAGGCTGATTCAAGGCAACCCAGCGATCTTTCTAGTACTGGAAACGCATATAGAACTACAGCATAATTGGACTGAGGCACAAATATTCCCTTTATGTCTCGAGCCATAATGAACACAGTAGCTCTGTGAACTAACTGTAATTTTATTTTTCTTTGTTTCAGCTCCTTGCACAATGAATTCCATGAAGTGCATTAAATAGGGCACTTGCAGTGATGTATAAATTATAGGAGCCACTTCACCTCCTACTGCAATGTTATCTTGCTGCTAGATGCACCAGGAATACAGTGCAATAATTTGTGACAGCAAAAGAAGAGCAAAACTTCTAATAACAAGCATAAATTATTTGCAGTCCATATTTCACAGCTCTGCCCGTTAGAAAAATAGGTATCAATTCTGGGACCAAAACTAAACCATCACAAAGTGTCTGATGAGAACGTACGGTTCCTAGCCATCTCCATCTATCCCATGCGTGTTATCACACAGCAGGGGATGCACATATGCAGGAAGCAGTTTGCATGCAAAGCCCCATACTGTTCTGCTCACAGGTAACAAAGCCTTCCCCAAGCAGTGACTGAACTGTAAGAGTCGTCTTAAGTAGCGGCTTGTTTGCTCTCTCTTGGCTATACTGATGCTTTGGAGATCTCTGACCGATGCAGCTGTTTTCTGCCATGCAATGAGCCTGACCAAGACGTAGGAAAATCAACACATGCTCAAAGATCAGTCCATAAGCATCTCACCTATTATTGGTCCTTACTTAATAATGTAGGAAAACAACTGATCCCATTTCTCCCTCAGAATCAAGAATCAGGGCTAAGAAAGGTAACTAATGCTACCGGTTGGTATACATCACTGAACTCTGTCCTGACTGTTCTTACTCGATTTACCTACAGAACAAGTACAGGACAAGATCTGATACCAATCAAACACTGCCCTGAAAAGTGGAACCCAAGAGCTGCCAGACAAACGCTGATCGAGAGACGATGAAGTATTTTATTTGGTTGCAACGTGTGAACTTTTGTTGGTAGAAAGACACTTGTTTGAACCTGAAAAAAGCTTGTTTCTACAAGACCGTTTTTTCACTTTGAAGGTTGTCTTCTGCTAAAACTTCCAAGACCAGTGAATACTGTATGTTCTGGCTTTAAGACTGCCAAAACCCCTATCCATCCCATTTCTGCTGGGGCCATCAGGAGAGGTTTTGAACCTAATTTCTACCTTAAACCTTTGTTGAGTCCCGAGTTTGAGAAGAATTTAACTGTAATTTGCAGAAAAAGAACTGTTTGTGCGTATGCTAAAAACTAAGACTTTTTCCCTGGTCTAGATTTCCTTGCCATTAAACTCAATGATTTCACCTCATTTGACCCACTTTGGACCTCTGTGCATTTTGGAACATTTCAATAGCTACAGAAGTGGCTAGATAATCGCCAACAAATAAAATACCAGCCCAGTGTAATGGGAACAAATAAGCTGTGTAGCAGAAATGCTCCTTGAAACTCAGCAGAAGTCAGAGCTCTGTACAGAGCTCAGGAAAGGCTGGAACAGCAGTCCTGACGTGCAGAATGGCAATTTGTTCACCTGTGGTTTTATAACTCTTCACGTAAAATCAGTAAATCATCCCAGGTTGGTTTTTTTTTTTGATAGGCTTCCACTAACATTTTTCATAACTTGTCTGCGAGACGAAAAGGCTTTATTATTTCCTCTATGACATGAAGCTGTTGGAAACATAAACTATTATTTTGTTTTTATTATTATTATCATTATCATCATCATTATTCTTCATGTTATTAGTATCTAGAGCAGAAGAGGGGAATGTGGAGAGACTGTGAAAGCAATATGTATTGCTTTACTATACAAAACATAATGCAAACAAAATATGTTGACTAAGTTTTGCATGCTAATAAATTTGTTATGACTTCATCCAATTACGGCACATTTAGCAGTTTGTATATCACAATGAAATCTGCAATTATAATTTTTGTGACTTTATGTTCCAGACAAGTTGATGGGATTGCTGCTTAGCAGCTCCTAATCTGGTCTACGTTTTTATGTCCCATATGAAATTTGTTGCAAATTGCATCTTTCCATTTATTATTTAGAAGACAGGTGCACAGAAAGCGAAGCTGGTGGTGGCAGACTGAGCCTTGTTAGCCACCACAAACTGCAACATATTTATCCTAGAAAAGAAGCCCTATTTTAAGCATAAATCTCACTAATCAGTAAAATCTAGTTAATCAGTGGTTTCTATGGTATATAGGTTTACCATATTCAAAGTGTTTGTTGAATAGGCTCTCATTTTGAGCTGAGAACTTTGGTTAGAAATAGGCATATTATGGGCAATGATCATGTAAATGTACATTTATGGCTCTGTCAATAAAACTGAATGGGCTCTGGCCATCCCTTAAATGTATTCTTGCTATAAAACTGTTGACCTGAGAGCTCTGAGTATGCTGCATCGTGTCTTGTGCTGGCGTGGATCCCTTTGCTGACTGACCATTAGGCAGAAAGAAAAGAAATCTAACGGGATGCCAGGTTACGGCCTCTGAGGTGAAAACATACAGAGTGAAATTGTCCTAATCATCATGTTTTCTGCCTCCTAGAAGT
The DNA here is from genome assembly GCF_035582795.1 of Mycteria americana. Classification (NCBI taxonomy): domain Eukaryota; kingdom Metazoa; phylum Chordata; class Aves; order Ciconiiformes; family Ciconiidae; genus Mycteria; species Mycteria americana. The sequence continues at coordinate 112,462,193 of NC_134367.1, forward strand.
ATCTGCTAGGAAACATAAGCTTCACCAGCACTAGTGAGGATGTTAAGGAGTGGCTGCGGAGAAGCGACTCTGGTTTGTGAAAAGGGTTAAGGGGAAAAAGTTGAACTGAGCCGTGGGAAGAATTTAAATGGAGGGACAAATCCTTTTGCATCTCCTATCCCAAAGGAAAAGAAAAAATCATTAATCTGTCACTATCGACAATATTATGCTTTTCTCCCTTAAGTTCCAGCCTACTGTTAGGAGTAGCTCAAATCCACATGGAGACTGCAGTATTATTGTGGTGGAGCAGTGCCTACAGGACTATTCACAGAGAAAGTTTATTCATAAGACTAAGTGACTAAGACTAAAACAGCTTATAGAGAGACAGATATGCTAGAAGTTATGACTCCAGTAACCCCTTTGGTTCATGTTGTTTCAAATATGAGAAAAGGACAAGGCCAATGAAGAGGGAGGCAAATTAATAGCTTTTAAGAGTCGAGAGTGGGAGGACAAGTGACATTTTGATGTGAAGAATGACAGATAAAATGATCCAGACAATTGGGATTATGGAGAACATAATTCCTGTGCCAATTCATACTTTTTTTAAAAAGCAGTAGTAGTTGGAATCCAAGAAATGAAACAGTAAAAACATTCTCAAATAAACATGAGAAGTGGAGCTGGGTGATGGATGATAAGCTAAAATAGGAGACCTGAACACCAGGATGTAAAGCTAATGGCAAGGTTTTGCAGGAAGATTAACGTTCACATTCCCCTCCTGGCCCACAGTTTGGATAGAAATGATAACCTGCCAGAAAGCTTCATTTCACCCCTCCCGTTCCTGCACCCACCAGCTAAATGACTGTGCTTGGCTCCAGGACTGCTGAGCATTGCAGCCCCAGACCTGAAGTTCCAAACAACCCCAGAGAAGAATTATTTTGAAATTTCATTGGCTTTCAGCAAACTGTAAGGCTGATGTAATGCAAATACATTTCTAATACAACAGCTGCAATCTAACAGGGTTTGGGAAATTTTTCAGTGGTAGGTAACTAATGTATTATTTTACACGTACTTTATAAAATTAAAAAAAAATTAAAATTATCTAGATTTACAGTAGATAAATTTAATGTATCTATTGAACAGCACTGCCTGAGTTAACTAAGCAAGGAAGCAATTGGTATGGATGTGTTCAGAGCCATTTGAGCTACTGCATTGACTCGTACTGGGCAAGACACAGTCTTGTTAAACTCAAGAATCTGAAAATAAGAAGGAAAGAGCAGAAAAAAATAATCCTGGAAATTAATTTTCAAACTTTCAACAAATGAATTCTCATCACAATTCCCAAATATCTTCCTCATGATGTCTGGGACTTCTGCAAGTGAAATGTCTTCCTGAGAGGTGTAAAAATGTGTAAGGTGGGTGTACCTGTTGCTGCTCAGTTTGAAGAATGGTCATTCCATCTCATGGCATTTTGAAAAACACTCTGAAATCCTTTTATTGGAAAGCAAAAGAAACCAACCCCAAAATATTCTCATCAAATCTATAAATATCTTGGTTCCTGGAAGAGCTCAAATGCCACCCTGCAGGTCCATCAAACACTGAAACAAGTCATAAATGTCTCTGCCTTTACTTAAATTTGAATGAATAATTTTTGCATGTGGGTATTAGGCTATGTGACTTCAAAAAGGAACCACGCAACTGCATTTGAAGCAAAATTTGATTTGTTTTAAGGCTATGTAGACATATCCCCTGCCCCAGATTTGAGTGTTGTACTAAGATGGCTCTCAGTTGTGATTTGCATTCATATACTAGCCTCAATTTTCACTGATTTCTACTTGAACTAAATATGTTACTGCACAACAAATTGATTTTAATTCTTTTACTATTAAGTATTATAGCAAGTACCGAAGACTACCAAATTGCCTAAAACAACTGACAGTAAGTGTGCTACCGAATATCACAGAATTCAAGTGAATAAGAAAAACTGAGATATATATGGTAGCACAAGCTGTTCACTCAGGAAAGGTAAAAGCTAACCCAAGCCAACAAAGAAAGCAGGAATAATTCATTGGACATCTGAGATTTTTTGAAGGTTATAGAGTAACATAATTCTTCAGATTGCTATTATGAAGTTTTGCATTCCTTTCACACCTGTGATAAACATTTGGATTTTTAGAGAAGGTATGTAGTATTAATTGAATACCAAGGTAAGTGGGAAATTATATCAGAGAGAAAAATTAGTACCAAATCTCCATTATTCAGGGGGAGTAGGAAAGACATGGCCAAAACACTACAAATTTTTTGTTCCACAGAAAATACTAGAATGTCAAAATTTTTCATTTCTAATCAGAACTGAAACATACACTCTGAATAGTCTTGGCTTGGAAAAAAGCCATAAGACAATTTGAAATTTGAGACTGTTGTATTCTATGTCTTCAGGTTTTTACCATCTATACAGTATTTCATACCATAAACAGTAATTCAAAATGAACTCTGCTTCTACTACTGACATAAAATGACACTTGAAATATGGTACTTTCATCTTATTTGGGGGAAATGCTTAAGGCACAAGCAATTGCAACACCTTTCTCCTAAATGAAGTTGTCCCTTCTTTATCACGACAACACAGTTGCAGGGGCTCGAGAATGCCCTTCCCAGTCCAGCCTCAGGTTCTTGGTCAAGCTAGAACCTTCCTCAGATCATGACTATCAACATGCTCCCATCCGTTGTCTTTGAAAAATGTATAGCAAACTCTCCCTCTCCACTAACACTGCCGTGTGTAGAAAGGCCCCAGTTCAACTTCTCCCTGCTATGTAAGAAAGGACTGTCCTGCTAGATGGGACTCTGGGGGACTGGAGCATGCAAATATGAAATAAAAGAAAGTAATAAAAAAGTTGACTAACCTAACCCACCTGAGCTCGGCTCACAGGGATCGATGTCCTCATCATCGCTAGGACATTCAGCCGAGGCCACCAGGATGTCATCTGTGGTCTGCAAAGAAAATAAAAGTCAAATAGATACATTTTAATTGACTGAACATGTTGTGAAATTCTCACTGGCATTTCTTTTATTGCTTGGATTTATGCAAGGCCCAGAGCATTCCAAACTTAATATGTAATGGCACAGTGACACTCTCCAACTCTGTATTAATGGGACTTTGCTTTTCAATTCGCACTTGTCATTTTTTAGAAGGACTGTGTTAGATAACTGGTGCAGGCACTTAAACATTTTAACATTTTTTTGTAATAAGAACAGAAAGTAGAAGGATAGAATATGTATATTGGGGCTGCTGGTCTTCTCTCTTTATCTCCAATATCTCTACTATGAAATTGCTGAAAACACTGAGAGCATTAAAAAAACAAGTCAAAATATTGAACTGCCTGCAGCTGTTAAAACTATCAGAAATGTAGTGATGTTTTCTCCATTAACCACACTTGCTTTCTCAGATGTAGAGCCAAAAAAAAGGAAAAGATTCAAACATAACTCTCATTGAGTTGAAAACTGTTACATGAAAAGAAAGTAAAGGACAGAAAACAATAATAAATATATGCAGCATTAGAAAGTACCATCCTATTTTCTTAAATAAGTGAAAACATTCTATTTTCTTAAATAAGTATTGCCTCAGTACTGTGCTTAGGTCCGAGGGCCTCTAGCAACATCTGTCCAAAATGAGCTTGGACAGTTCTTTGTATAAAGAAATCAAATAAATCAAGACAAAGGAGACAAACCAAGGGATGTATGATACAACACGCTATAAAGAAAAGAAACAGGGGATTCCTATCTACCTATCTTACAGTGCAAGAACAAGGAGATACTCAAGGAACCACTGAGGCAATCAATCTGAACCTGATAAAATAAAATACCTTCTGTTCAAGCCACCTCTGAGAACAGTCATTTAGAAATGTAATAAGAACATCCACAGTTATTAGGGGAAATAATAGCAGGGAAATATAAACTGTCATGCTCCTGGTCATTTCTCAAGCAATTACTAATGAGGTTAGGAAGAAGCTTTTCCTATGGGCAAGACATTTCATAACTGTCCATTTCAAGCTTCTGTTCACCTCACCGAAGGAAATACACAGAGAGAATACGAAGACTACATGATACTGAAACAAGTGGCTAAGGATATAGCAGGCAAAAAGCCATTCTTGGATCCCTGTATGATACATATGCCAGTGAAGAGATACAACCCATTTCGGTCAATGTGAAACATTATTTTTAGGGGGTCTTTTTGCATGAGTATAGGAGAGGGACATTACAATACATGGAAGTTTTACATCAGTTTAAGTCTGAATATGTAATAATTTTATTTCTGTACATTATGGCCAAAGCCTAACCAATGTTGTTTATCATTATTATTCTAACTGAAGTTTTAAAGCAAAGCATATTACAGTAATAGGCTTTTCTTTGTCACGCTTCAAGAATATTAATAAGCATATGCTTTCAGCACTTCTGTGAAGTAGGAAAGTGATACAGGAATATATTCATTAACATGTGAGGCATAATAAAGAAAAGCCTATTATAATAATATTATATTTTACAGGTAGAAGACTGAGGCATAAGAGAATGAAGTAACTTGCTGAAGGTAACCAAAAAGGCTATAGACAACAGCTATGTTATGTCACAGTTCAATGCCATAATCACAAAAATTATCTTTCCTTATAGCTGCAAAAATTTGTAGCTGGGGGAAACCACTCTGTAAATCTGTAAGGCTGCCAAAATGAGCTGGCAGATTTGCAGTGAGAATTAAAAAGACAAAAAAAAAGTACTCTAGTTGTCCATTCTTTCTGCCATGTAGAAAAACAGAGTTATAACAAAAGCCAGCTGCAAACATCCTCTTGCATTTCTAATGCCCAATTCTCTTCCCCAAAATACAAACATTTAAGCTTGAAAATCAATATCTTAGTCCCCTTCTGGAAAAGCACCTATGTTTTTCCTAACGTATAAAGAAAAAATAAGCAGGTAACCAATAAAGCCTGCGCATAAAAAGTTAATTCTGTACTGTAAAAGCCGCAACTAATAAGTATAAAAAAGTACTAATAAGGATAAAAAAAACCCAACATGCATCTCCCAAACAGTTTCAATTTGGTTAGTGAAATCACAGCGTCATATTTTTCCTTCTGCCCATAACACTGGAGAAGACACTATACATTTATGACCTGCAGCCAGAATACTGAACATTTACCAATTGATCACTGGGGAATTGCACACAAATACCATTAAACAGAGAGCATCACATGCATACCTAATAGCCATCACAAGAAATGATGTTCTGTGAGATCTACTGGTCTAACTGGAATTTTGTTTAAGGGTGCTTTGGTACACGCGTGGATGAGTAACCCTTGTAACTTGAGCGAACTGAGGTAAAATGATCAGATTGATTTATAGAATTATTGCAGTGTCTCTGATTATTCTTGATATAGGATAGTATGGTCAGAGTTTACTTTAACTAATTCTACTTTTTGTACAGTTTGCACTGCATTCAAAATTACCAGAAAATAAACATGGAAAAATCATACACTTTGAGTATCCTAATGTATGAGAGAGACTTTGCTCAGTTACTTATAAGAGGGAGTGTCAAAACTGGCTTCCTGAAGTGACACTCATTCCAATCTATGGAAAGAGTATTCACACTTCTACAAGAACAAAGGGATGTTCTTGACTGATGAAAGTGCATGTATATTATGGGTACAGAAATGAATACTACCTTAAATAAATGTGAATACAGCACATCAAGAAAGACCTCATTAATGTCTCAGAGTATTAAAGGAAATAATGTATGTTTCAAAGTCAATACTAGATATAAAACTAATTTCCTTGCAAGCAATAAATCAAGTATCGCTATTTGAATAAGAAGGGAAGCGGTAAGATGATGTGAAAAATGTTTTCTTCAGAAAAATATGTCAGGAAGAATTCCAGTTTAAGTATCAATTAACAGATGTGTCACAACCTCCCCCTATTCTCCCCTTTCCCCAAACCCGAATACCTCTTTCCTGCTCCTCATACATATTTTTATCAGAAAAAAGGCAAAGGAGCTGTGAAAGGCAAGTGAGATGGGAGTGACCAAGCTACAAATGAAAGCCATTGGACAGCTTAACACAATTTAAAATGGGATTAAGAATTAGCTAAAACACTAGAGAATATACAGAATCCATAAATTAAAGAATACATAAATTAAAGAAATACTATGGGCCAGCTACCAGAGTTCTTTCTCCAGAAGAGCTCTGACTGACGGGAATTTACCTGAACAAAGAGCAGGCTTTAGACCTAAGGTTCTCAGACAGCCATGGGGTACAGATACATAATGCAAGATAGAGTAATATGTTTTACTTACTGCACGTTATCTTTTCCTCATGCTTTTTAATTTGGATGGGAAGATTTAAAACAAATCAGTTCTCCTAAGTGAATTGCAATTGTTGCTAGCACTATGGCTAATTTACAGGACACTGCTTTGAGCATTCTCATTAATCAAGGATTTAAAAGTCAGTGGAAAATCCCTTATTTACAGTGAGTGCCTAATAGGATAACATCCAACTGCTATCATCATAATACACATCGGATTAGAATGTCTCCTGGGCGAGTTGTTCAAATTCATTTAAGAAGCGATACTCTAGTTGTAAGAGATTTAAAAAAATATTAAAATAGCAGGTGTACAACCTGGAAGGCCAGGCAGAATTTCTTTTGATTGCATCTTCTTTTCTTTGTGCATTTTCAGAGCTTTTCAGATTCATTCTGCGGATTTGGTTGTACAATTTAAAAAGCAGTCCATTGTAATATGTGGCTTCTTAAAAAGTTGGACATCTGTTCACATTTCAGAAAAAGGATGGTAGAAAAAGCTTCCAATTAACGTGCCAACATAAAAAATGGACCAAAAAATAAAATCACATTTCGTAAAGCTAGAAGTCACTGCCTAATGTTATTTCCGACGATTATTCATGGGTGTGGCCCCTGCAGGAATAGGTCTTGCTTACATCAGTCAGGTCTGCTTGCAAAAATAAGGACTCTGGGATTTGTCTCTTAGCCAAGAGAGAGTTTAAAATATCACCAATCTGCCACCTTGCCTGAGGAAGGAAATGGTGACTATTTCAAGAAAGCTCCTGGCCAGATCAAAAAATGATGCTCTAGTCGTGGCTGAAATACAGTGACAGTCTGTAGCTATGGATAAATATCAAGCTGCCTCAAAAAGTTACTACCATGGGTTCTAAACTGGTACCAGCAATTATGGTTGTGCCCTACTAATAGTGCTCTTTGAATGCTATGTCTTTAAAAAAAAATAATTGCAAATGAATAAACAATATGGGAAAGTAATTTTTTTTTGATTATTCAGTTTTTGCATGACTGGGCATAAATACATACCATCTTATTCAGTTTTTATGTATGAAGCCTGTTATACCTGAGGGTACCCGAGAAATATGATCTAAAAATTAAATCACCAGTCTGAATTGTGCATTCATTAACAGTATAATGGATCCTGCGTATTTTCTCCTGCAGTATTCCACCAGTTCTCCTTTAAATCATAGCACCCTACAGCTACTCTGAATATAGTTTATTCCTTTCTTGTTCAATAATATACTTTATCCCATGAGAACTGCAAGCAAATCCAAATTACACGACAGCTAAAAACTAGCAGTCCTAAATTATTATATGAATTATAAACAGCGTAACCGCTTGTGACTACTGTTTAAATTATTTTAGATGAGAACTTCAACTGTGTAATCAAAACTACTCTTATTTATTTGTACACCTTGGGCGCTAAATGATACCAGCCAGGCACCGTTGTGCTTGGTGCTCAAGGCAGCCGGAAGGAGAAGGCTCTGCTCCGAGGAGCTCACCGTTTGATTTCGGACCAGGCGCAACAACTGAGCGGGAGGGTCTGAGAGGATGAGACTGAGAGGATGAGAAGGGTCAGGTGAGGATGCTACCGCTAAGCGCTAGCGCTTACGCAGGCTTTGATCTAGCAAATTTTCCAAAACGATGCTCCAAGACGGCAGGAAGGAAGGTCAGGAAGAAAGGAGGCAGAGAAAAGCCAGGCAGGGGCCCGCGACCGGCCAAGGAGATGCTGGGAACAGATGGTGCCCGGAGAGCGCTGCCGAGGCTGCGCGCCTCTCCCAGGAAACTCGGCGTGTTTAAAACCCCGTCTGGCGAGCGCAGAGGCGAGGACAGCCGGGGCGGCGCAGGAAGAGGCAGGCAGCACCAACAGCCCCGTGGCTGAGCCACGGGAGGATGGAGCACGGTCGCATCGGGAGGGGAAGTAGCAAAGAAAGTGAGAAATTAATGGGAAGGTCACGGGAGCAAAGGGGCCGAGGCGGTAAAAGGGGATGGCCAGGATACAAGGCAGTTGATATCAAGAGACCTGATTAATGGGTAAAGAATTTAATGACTGTTAATAAATTACTGTCCGAAACATACGTTCAGATGTAGGAGTAGGAAATTAAACCCCTAATTCTCTTTTTCCCCTTTTCTGAAATGCTTGGTTATCATCTCTGCTTACATTCATTTTTCCTCCTGAAAAAAAGCTTATACAAATACTTGCCATTTATTTCAGACAGAATAAGCTACAACTGATATTTAAACGCAGAGGTCTGCTTCAGCTTAGCAGAAGGGTATACCACGGCTCTAGCTGCATACCATATTTCCAAAGGTTTTGGAAAACCAACAGATACACACTACTATCTTCTTCATGAGCTGTGGCACACTTTCCTTTAAAAATACGGTTCATGCAATGTTTACCGAAGGGAGCTTAGAGCAGGCATTTTGTACTTTTGCACTGGACACTAACTTCTGAGACAGTGAGGGACTTTCCTAAAAACCATTCCCTTGCATATATTCCTTTTTTCCCCTATTTTTCTTTCAAAGGGAGGAATAAAGTAACCTAAACCAATGGGAATGCTGGCAGAAACCAACAGGGCATGAAAAATCACAAAAGAGTTCATGTGGAAAAAATCAAATTTCATTTTTCGGGACAGGATTAACTGCACAATTTTCTAGCCAAGACTGTGTAATTTAAATTTAATTTTCTGTGTATGAAGCAGATCTCTATGACTGGTTGTTGAGACAGTTGTAGAAAGAAACTCGAATATGTCACATTAATCAGTCGTACTCTTCAGCTAGCTTCTCCCTGGTGTTAATAACCTCCCATTGCATGAGGCAGTTTGCTGAGAAAGATGCCAGAGTGATCTATCAGCTCTAGATGACATGCCGTTTGGACAACTGCCTCTAAAGTTGCATTTAAGCTGCTATAGGTCAAAGAAGTACACGGGCATCAATTACTGCTTGTCCACCCACCTACAGAAAGTATTTTCTCGGCACCGTGCTACTGAAAAATGTTATTTCTGGATATGAATGTTAAAATGCTAATATCTCAAGCACATACACAATATTTATTATATCTTTTATTAACTGCTGACATATTATTACCCTGTAATGTGAAAATACAGTAACGGAAAATCAAAACACTTTCTCAAAACTGGCTCTCATCTAATTAATACCATCATGTTATTTCTTGAATCGGTCAGTGTTTGACACTGGGAGAACGCAAAAGCTTTGATTAGCAAGTTCCTCTCACAAAAAAAAAAAAAAAAGAAACGTCTAGGATACAATAACCAATAAGGCCTTTCAGTTAGTGAAATGAGTGTTGTAGAAATTGAGGTGTAGGTAAAAAGCTCAAGACGATGCCTTGGATACCCTGCAGGCCACCTCCAGCCTCTGTCCCGAATCTCAGCAGCGATGGGAACACAGCTGCCCCACGCAGCAAAGCAGAACCACCTCATTTCTGGCCTCCACCTCTCCACACAGAGGACAGAAAGTCTATCTTTCCACGTAACAACCTTAAAATCCACAGTATTATTTCCATGCAGAGCAGCATTTGTATTACTTCTCCAGCTCCCCTCCTCCTTCCAGACGTCTAAATTCTCATGGGCAAAATTGCCACAAATAGCGGAAATATAGTTGAGGAAAGGATTTATAGTAAAATAATGTCAACAAAAGTGCATAGCTTTCCTTTAAGCTCTGAATTTGAAGTTAATTGCTTTGGTCAAAGTCTTAGAGCCATTTGTCTCATCTGGCCAAAAGCAGAAGCAGAGCTGAGAAAATCCACATGCTGGCAAAGGTACAACTTTTTACCTGGACAGCTAGCCAGGCAGCACTCTGCACTAATCTTTAAAAATAAAAGTATTACTAATTAAAAATAAGTAAATAACCTAAATCTTCTCCTATCAGGTCACGTCGCTTACCTCCTGCAACATATGAATAATGTTAGTTTCACAGATGTAGGCCAAAACCAATTTCTATATTTATTTTATTTATGAATGTCACTTTTCTTGTCCCCATGTGAAACGTTTTGGGAGCTGCTGTCTGGAAAATTAACCCACTGTTTTTCCTCCCTGTTTCTCTCCCTGCTGGGCAACTAATGAAAACACACACATCTCCATCAATATATTTTTCACTGGCCACTCTTCCATATTTAAAGGCCTTGCAATGAGATATTTAACACCACACTCACTGCATAACAGCAGAGGCTATTTTGGACTTCTCTTCTTGAAACAAGCTGATCCCATGCTAGCTGTGGTTCTTGGAAGCAGAGCAAGCAGCAACCACACAGTAAGAGTATCAAGGATGGGAGTCACCATTTCTCAGTTTTCAGCAGGAGGAAGAAGGTTTATTTTTTGGAGTAATTACTTCATTACTTGATCCAAGTCTTAAGTTATAGCACAGGGTTTGGTATTTATAAAGGGAACAACTGATGTTTACCACGGATGTTGGACTAATGCTTCAAAACAGTGCTGGCTGCAATGAAGGGTAAACTCTCCATCTTTCACACCTTTCACATCAAGGCCAACTCAGCCATAAAAACCCAACGGCATGTCTTGCATGAGGAGTCATGTCAGCATCATGCACATTTTGCATTGATAAAGACCTAAATTTGTTTTGCAGTGCCAGCGGAATGGACCAGCATTTGACCTCTTGACTTGGCATGACATGGTCTTGCTTGCGACTGATGCAGAACTACAGGTACAGTAAAAAGACCAACCTGTTTCTATCCCTCCTACTGGAGATATTGGGGAGGGGTGGCTGGCTGGGAATAACAAATATATGAGCTCTGTACCATGTCTACATTGCTCTCTTTGTTCCATCCTGCCCTCTCCCTCCCTTCTGGAGTGGGGCTGATGGAAATGGGAGCTCACGTCCTTGCTCTCAGGACTCCTCTCTCCGTGCTCTTGGGAACTGCCGGCAACCCCGCAGCTCGGTCTGCCCCCAGAGCCCCGAGCAATCCACGTGAGGTTGCAGGCAGAACTAGCCAAATGGTTTCTCATGCTGGAGAAAAAAATCACAGATGAAGAGACATGGCACAAACCTGAACTTCATCCTTGAAAGTAGATATTGATACGTAACACGCCAGCAAAAAAAATCGCTGGCACCTAATTGCATAATGCCCAATATATTATTTATACTGTGCCATTTGTTAAAGCAGTCATGGCTTGGATGAAGAACGAATGAATTGCCACATTATTTCTCTCTCATCTAACTTTTAGATTCACAGTGGTGTAACAGTTCTGTTTCCAGAAATATTATTTTTGGCTAATTTTCATTCTGCGATTACAAATACTTCTATCACAGATCATACTGATCAAAAGAAGCTGTGCTTCTCTTCAACTTACCTTTTTCACCCTTATTTCCCCCAGATAACTAAAATAGGTTGAGAACAATGGACAGGTAATCTGTGAACTCTTTAAAAGTCACTTGTGCTCTCTTTCCAAGATTCTCCTCAGAACATCCATATTCTTCTCTCTTAGACACCATACTTATTACAGAACAACAAAAATGCAGTCTGATTTTTGTCTTGTTTTTACATTTGCACCAAGCCTAAAATATATGGAATGGAATGTGATTGATGAAATGCAATCCTATTATTTTCTCCTAGGCAAGAAAATAATTTTGCCTCTAAGTATGAGAGAAATGTTTCTGGGCATTATGCTTGTATGTTCTGATATAGTTTTATTTTTAGCCATCTCTTTTGCTGAAGTAAACATTTTGGTCTCCATTAATTCTGAACTCACAAAACACAGTGGAGACTTTTGCAGGTTCTTTTTCCTTTTAACCCAGAAACTCTGTGCTTATTAAACTGCAACATTACAACGGTGATAGCAAACCTTTTAATTTATATTCCTGTATTACCAATCACATGTACAGAGATTGCTGAATTTTTGGAATATGAGACTTACTGCATTTGTATTCATCTCAGAAAACTCAGGCATAGCTTTATTAAAGACTTCAAAAATTACTATTTGAGTTTTTGTTGGGGAAGTGGTGTTGCTTTTAATTGACCAGTGAGCTGCTAACATAGGCTATTTCTTTGCAACTTAATCACATCGTTTAAGACCTTTCTTAGCAAAACTTAATAAAGTTAGAGAAAAGACTGGAACCAACATTGGACACTTTTAAATTTCGGCTGGACAAGGTGCTGGGCCATCTTGTCTAGACCTTGCTTTTGCCAAGAAAGGTTGGACCAGAAGATCCTTGAGGTCCCTTCCAACCTGCCATTCTATGATTCTATGATTCATTTAGTTATGCAAATCCCCCTTATACAGCAAAGTTAGAAAGGCACTTACATTGAACTACACTTCCATCTTTTTTATACAATTACAGTGCTGCCAGTTTTACTTTGTGTGAGTATTCCCGACTATTGAATTGTGCCACACAAGAACATCTTGCTCCACTGATACCCATGGGAATTTTGGTACTGGTCTCAAAAGAGAGGAAGGCAAGAAAAGCCCTTTGCAAGGAATACTTCCTGCAACTAACACGTCTGGTCTCACTCACCATATTTTCAGGGTGGAAAAAGCTTTCTTATCTTGTTTCAAAACACAGAGCACAAAACAATAATTTTAGAAGAAATGTAGAAAACCGCATAAACCGTCAAACTGCTTTTTAGCCATTTAGGTAAACCAGCCATCTCATCTTGCCCCAGAGAGAGACAAGTGAGAGACAGAGACAATAAAGAGAAAACATGGAATCTTCTATTTAACACTGACCTACCCTACCCACACCAAGTTCTTCAAGTTTATCTGAGCATGTCTTTGACTCAAGGCAAATTAGTTTAAGTCAGTCAGAGCAGGTAAGCATCTGCTCGTATCCCTCTCCCAACCCTAGTTTTCCTTTCCTGAAGGAAAGACAAGCACCAGTCCCACTGCCAACACTTTCCTACCTTGATTTTATAATAAAGACTACAATTTAAAATTTTTGAGGGGCTACGAGGGAACATTGTTCCCTCCCAGATACATGTTACATTTTAGCCCCCAATATCACTGGGTTACACAGGTTTACTCAAAGCAGGGAAAGGAAAATTGAAGCTGGCTTCCCACAAACCTGTCTTTGAAATATGGCCTTTTCAAATATTAAGCAGTTAGTTCCAGTAGTAAAAATTTGCCTTTCTTATTTCTTTCACATTTCCTTATCTTACTGTTTTAATTTAAAACTCAAAGAACATTGGCAGGACCAGGGGAAGTACTGAGGAAATAACCTACTAGCTTTGCAGGGCCAAGAAATGTCCTACAGAGCTTCATTCTGCAAGTGCAACTTGTTAATACTAACAAGAATTAGCTACACGTGCATTGGAAGGAGACAATGCCTAATTGCCTTTCAGTTAAAATAAGAGTTTCATTAAAGCCGCTGTTTTGGAGATACAGTTAATTAGATAGTTTCTGAAAGTGTACATTTGTCACAGAGGTATTTGGGTTTGTTAATGATGCCTTTATTTCATAACTGTCTCACAAAGGGCACTCAAAATTCAGGTGAGAAACATGCTACAGGAAAGCAGCAATGCTTCGCATGCCTGGGAGATGCTCTAGGTGATTGCTGTGGGAGCGGCACGTGCTTCAGATGGCATCATTTAGCCTTCAAGAACTTATGTACCGTTAATTGTTTCCAGGCTCCAATTTTCTTAAGTAACCACTTTCAACAAAAAGCAGAGAAAGTTTATTTGCGTGAGAAAAGTTTTATCTCTGTCACTACTTTAGTGCTGTGAATTCAATATACATCAGACAATAGTACGTTACCTACACTTAGGACTCAGTGTTTTCCATTTTGAAGATCTTATTTGCAACTGCTCTTAGTTTTATCAAATTACCTATTTAAAGATACATTCCAACCCTGCTGGTACTTTTTTAAGCCTGCGTGTATCAAATCATAAGTCTACGTGCATGCACTTGTAATGAAACAGTTCCGTAACTTCTCAAACCAGGTTAAGCAAAAATGAAAAAGAGGAAGACAGACAGAGCCTTTTTTTCCATGCAGACATTGTTTACAAGCACGTTGTTAATCAGGAACCTACCTTTTTCATCACATGTATGAAAATCTACGCAAGGGCGTCAGCCTAAGAAAAATGGCAGCTCACACAGGAGGTCATTTGGGTTTGGGACCTAAAAATATGGTCTTGCTTCAGAGGATAGGTAGTGGTTTTCCAGTACGAAAGAGAGGAACTGAGAGCTGTGAGACTATTTCTCCTGTGCTGTCCATACGGCTGCTGATGGCATTTGGACAGTGAGGAGGAGTAAGTCAGACTTGAGTAGGAACGAGAGAGAAATCAGGCTTGGAACGACGGCAAGATGGGATACTGAGACGGAGGGCCAGAAACATGTGAAAGGTAACTGAGATAAGCTGCTGGAGGATTTGGGAAGAGAAATGAAACACTGTGCTTACCGTAAGGCTGGGGGTACACACACCATTACAAAGGGAAGAGAGGATGGGGGGACAAAGAGTTCCAGTAAATCAGCAAAGTGGCACATGGAGAGCTAAACAGAACAATGGGCATGGGGAGGCTTGGGATAAGGACAAAGGCTGCTGGACCAGCCGCTGGCAGGAAAAATTACAGGTTTGTAGCCATCAGAACAGGCACCAAGGTTTCAGCTTTCCACCCACTGTCAGCAGTTATCTGCTAATCCCTCTAGCAAAGATTTCAACTTTGCAGATGTCTGGTCCATGAGGAGCCATCATCTTAAAGGACTTAAGTTTAAAACTCCCACTAATCACTGTTATCTCAGCCTCAGAGATCTGCGTGGTGGATCCACAGGCTCCAGCTGTGCCAGCTGTCTGCTTCGGGGTCTCAGTTTGATAGTGCATAGTGGAATACATTTCTGCTGTTTGTTTTTAAAGCAACTGGGAAAACCACATGCAAAACATTTGATTTGGAAAATTTTAAGTGTGAAAGGGAAGGAATGCCCAACAATTAGGGGATGCCAGAACTCCAGTCTGACGTGAAGCCTTAATTCCCATGCCTTGTGCCTGCACAATGTGACGCCATCTTTAATAACATGCTGGTACAGATTAATAACAACATATTTGAATGTCAGCTGGTGTAAAGCTGTACGGTTCCAGAGAAACAAAATGTTCACACTTCAGTTGTGTATTTGGCCCATCATTTCATGTGATACCTTTTAAAACTGAAAGCCCAAACCCATAGGGAATTATCTTAAACTTGAATGTGCTTAAGGCTACGTACTAATCACTGTTCCGACTGCAACATGGCACGCTTCTGAGACGTACTCCAAAGACATTTCTGTTGTGAGGTAATCCAAAAAATATGAGTTAAAATTATTAAGTCACATAAAGTCTGATGTTTCACCTTCATTATTACATTATGAGCAATTACTAGGAATATGGCAGAGAATTTAAAATAGAATGCAAAGTGAGAAATTAATCATCCATGCACACCCCAGTTATTCAGTATGGCATTATATTTTGACAAGGTCTTTCCATTCTCTGGCAAGAGCCTATAAGTTATCTTTTCAAATTTCTTTTCATAAGGCCTTATGATTTTATTTGTTGAAATACAGCACAAAAGCAAGGAAATTTCATTTGACTGGAAGGCAAATAGAAAGAGAGTGTAAGGTTCCTCTTTAAAACTAAAAAAGATTTCATAAGACCCAGGCTCAAACTCAGATGGGAGTCTAGAAGAAGTTCTTGTTGGTGCAACTAAGACATTCAGTTGGCTCCCTAAATAGGCAAGCTATGTCAGGAAAGGCTATAATTAAACTCCCTGAGTCTGTCAGTCTTGTCTATATGGGAATGTTATTGTGATATAAATGAAGTTAATTAAAACTGGTATAACTCCCAGGTGGATAAATTTATGCTGGGGAAAAAGACCAAAAGTTTTCTGCGTAGCTTTGGAGGGCAGTGTAAGCTACTTCCAGCCAGCCCATGGTTTTCCTCTGTGCATCAATAGGAGCTGAAGCGGTCAGACTGCACTGGTTCATCTATACTATTCATGTAATGGCAGCAACAGAATATGTCAGACCCTTTACAGGGGCAAGCCATTACGCTCACGCTGACATGCTCGATGTGTCTGACTGCATAGCAATCTCCACTACACCTCAACTCTTCAGATTTAGCTCTCTTCGCTGTTAGAGCTGTGTACTGCTGTCAGGAGAGCAAACTGCACAACCAAAACAATGCAGACCAACGTATGAGAAAATCGGAATTAAAGAAGACTATTTCAGTCCTTCTGCCAGTGGTTCAACATCAAGCGTCCAGGTAGTTTGTCATTGTCAGCACGCCCAGAGTTCCTCATGTTGGACAGCCATTGAAGGGTCATGTTCAAGTCCCTTAAGCTTTTATGAGTCTGAGGAAGCTTCGATACTGTCTCTTTCCCTTCGGCAGTGTAGCACAGCACCTTAGTACAGGGAGGTGATTTTTTCTTTCTTCCCTTTTTTTTTAAACATCTTTACAAAAATGTGTAATCACTAGATTCTCCAGATTTCTTAGATCTGAACGAAGCTATAAAACTACCTTCACACATTGCCTGTCACTGATTTCTCATGTCTTTAGTATTCTTTGGTCTTCACAAGGACCCAACCTCCTTCTCCTCCTGCACTGCTGTTTTCCTGAGGTCTGTCCTTCGGAGTGTGGGACCTCTCTCTTCTCCCTCATATCACTGCAAGATCCATTTTTTATAACCTCTGCTCACCTTTGCCTCCCTGCTGAAAGACTTCTAATTAGCCCACTCGGATGATCCAAGTCCTCTCTTGCCCTCATTGCTCTACCTTTCGCAGTCATCGTTCAGACTTTACTGCATCACTCTAGGACCCAGGGTGAAATTATTTCATCTGCTGCTCTCTGTTCATCATAATGATAATGAAGTAATACTCTTCGCTTAATGTTACCCTTGTATCATGAACTTTAATATCCGTAATAAAGTTCAACACAGAGGAACGGATTTTGAGCTGCTTGGAAGGGACAGGAGTGCAGAAGCTGCCTGCAAAAGCACTGTTCAACCCCTCCCCTCCTGGATCAGCTGTCAAGCAGAAGAAAATAGTCCTCAGATGCATACGAATGTTTTACACTATGACACCAAACAGGCGAGTACTCCTTGACTGCTCTGTGAGGCACCCTTTGCCATTCGGGGCATCACTTGCTAGTTTTATCCAACAGCACAAAGCAGGAATTGGGATCCAGAATCTGGCCAAAAAATATTACATAAATTGTATTATTAGCGTCCCTCAAGAAAGCTGATATGTATGCAATGCTGTATTGCAGTGCTTTGAGTCAAAGAGCTCCTAATAAGCAAAGACAGAACCTACATCACAATGTCCAGCAATTTGAAATAAGAGACATAACAACTCTGAAACCTTATTTTGATTGATTTTTAGAGAACGCTAATGTAACATCTAAGCACTCAGATGAAGGGAAAGGCAAACTCCACAAGTTAGGTGAGCCCGCCCACAGAGAATTTCTTCACCTGATCACACAAATTTGCAGAGATTAATTGTATGGAAGGAGCCACACAATGTTGAATTTCATGATAAATGGACACTATGACAGCAAACGATTTCCCCTAATGCTCCATTATGCTTCTCAACATTTGAAATTTAATTACTTGAAAAAAAAATACAAAACGCAAAAGCCATCAATACCCTCACCATTATGCAGTATTTTCAACTTGAGAAGGCATTTTGTTTCACCATAAAGAAAACTTCAGGTGTGAACCCAAGGGAGGCAGATCTCAGACATTATGACAATGTTGCTATAGCAATTATTTGTGGGAACGTGCATCAGTCGCATTTTAGCTCTCAAGCCCACTGCTCAGCTCATGCATGCTGTTCATAACCAGAATATAAACTGCCAGATGCTTATTGTATCCTAATAAGATTTGTAAATTACTTATAGTGATGTACTTCCAATAACTAGGAATGGAAGAAGAGTTTTTGTTACTAATATTTAATCATGTTCAGAAAAACCCTTTATATCTATGCATTCAGTTAGCTATTTCAACTGCTCTCTTCCATGAAGTCAAGGGTATATAAATATATTCTAAAAGCAATCAATTACATTTTCTGAATTATTGTGCATAATACATTATTCAAATGCAGTCTGCTTTGAATAGCGGTTATTTAAGATCAGATTAATATTTGGAAGCAAAGGAAGAAAAACTTAGATCAAGATAAAATTTTATAACCATTCAGCACAAACGAGGGGTGTGAAAGTGCAATGTTCAAGTATTCTCAAAAGCCCAAGCAGCAGATAAAGCAGACATATCTGAATCACCCTTGCATGTATTTTGTCCATTTAATAATACTTCACTGCTCAGCTAAACTAAATTTTCCTGGCTACATTCATTAAAAATAAATGCAATTGCGCAATGCTTGTGATATTAATGGGCAGCTTCAGGCCTCAAATCAAAACCTCAGAGCCAAAGTATCCCAGACTTTGGGAGGGTTTAGGTCTGAAGCTCGTTCACTCTAGCAATGCAGCCTTTGAACGTAAAACTCACAGACAACGGACAAACTACCTCCGCAGACCAGACCCTCCGGGGTGCTCAAATCATATACTTAGCCAGCTAGAAGCACTTTCTTCAACCTACTGTTCTTTAATCCCCTATTAATTTTATTAATTGATCTTATACTTTCAAAACTGCTTCAGCAGCCAGAACAGGATGGGTCCTAGGAGTGCATAATTCTTAATTTCACAATGAAGTCATGGTAAGGAAAGATCCATCATGGTACAGAGTGAGTGCCCTACATAAAATGAGGCCACAGGGGACCTGGCTATGTTCTGCATTTGCTTACCAAGATGACAAAACTTCTCACTAAACTCTGTCAGACACACAGTGAGGCAGTTCCTTAACATTTCCTTCCCAGTATCTGCAGCCTATTGACTTAATACACACATATTTCAGCATGTCTTAATATTTTGCCTCAGCATAATGAAAACGTTGCAGCCTCCCTCCTTTGTTCTTTCCAGCCTTCTTCTGCAGCAATGTCTGAATTAAAGTAGGTATAAAATATCTACTTATGCAAATTACACTCAGATATTTGGGGGGATGAAAATCCTAGGAAAAAACTATATATAACTGAGTGCTCTCTGAGCAAAGCAATCATTTCTCTTGGGTTTTTTGTCTCGAAATAAATCCACGAGCCCTTTTCAACACATGAAAGTCAAACTTCTTAACCTCACCCATCAATGTGTGCAGTAGGCTAGCCAGTCCCTGTAGTATTTTTACAGGTAATAGAGCAAAGCTCTTTTCTAAAACGCGCTTGACACATGCTAATGCTCAGTCTGGAAGTACTTGCTTTGTTTTCAGTACATACAGGCTGCCCTGTCAACCTTGGGCTTTTTTATTATTTTTTTAAAACTCCAAACAATAAAACAAGTGGTAACTGATAATAATAATTAGCAGTTGTGTATAGAGCTGCTCTTTAGCTTCCCTACCCATTTCTCCACATTAAAAACAGATGAGGAGAGGACGAGGTTGACATTTAAAAGTACAGTTCTCTTGATAGGTGACAGAAATATGGACATCTACACAGTCCCAGGGGCTTTACTGACTGGGGAAAAGATGTCTAGGAAACTCATCTGTAACTCCCACCCTGTAATACGGGGGAGACTCTGACACAGAAAAAGAAGGGAGTCTGACATCCTCCCCAGAAAGCTGTGGACTAGGGAGGTATGGGCCCTGCAGAGCTGAGATACCCTCTTCCAGGTTACACCATACCCCGGGATGCAGTCCTCTTTTTTTCCTCTGAACTTGAACCCTCCCGATGCGATTCTTTCTTCTTCTGCAATATTGAAACTTACCTCCTTTTTTCTTTGTGAGCCATAATACCAGGTAGCTGTAATGCTGTAGACCCAAGAAAAAGCCTGCTGTCACGCCCTCTCCTATCCTACCATTTACTTGTAAATACACAAAATATCCAAATGCCCCCAGTCCCAGCTTTTTAAAACAACACAGAACTCAGAAAATCCTTGTTTTCCAGGATGGCAATGAGAAAGACATGTTCTCCATTAATCGGCTGCTATTTGCCTAATTCATATGGGTTTTAGTGCTGGAAAAACAAAGGAAACAAAAGCCTTCCCTGCGGTCTTAAATCCTTTTTTGGTTATGGATTTCCTTCAGGAGAAGCGATCACCTTGGTGTGCATAGCTCTGCACGGCAGCTTTATGCAATGGCTTCCAATTGAAACAGCAGGATGGAGAGCGAATGGCCGATTTCTTCACCCTAAGACCTTCTGCACCCACAACTCAGTTTTGATTGAACAACGTCAAGATGGCTTTATGTGGACAGCACCTCAAGGAAAAGGTGGGCACTAACCCACCATGAAGAGAGGGGTGGCTGATAGTTTCCAGTTGGGTAATCAGAGAGGAATTAGTATTTTGCTTCCCAAAGGCAGGACGGGGGTCCCGACCAGCGGCTCCCATCTGCTATCGAGCAGAAAGACCGGCACCACCGCTCCACTGCACCTACTGCCATTTCTCCACCATGACCGGGTGTTTCTTCAGCTTAATGGGGCACGGCGAATGCCAGCAGACGGGGTGTTTTCAGTGATTCTGTTCTGAAAGTTAAATCTGCCGTTATAAGGTTATGCTAATAGCTAAACCTCAGCTGTACGTGTCAAATTTGTACTTCCGTAAGGCTGTTATCCCTTGCATCCATTTAACAGGAGCAGACTGAGCGTTAGGCAGTTCTCACGTACACACAACATGTACACACAGCAAGTGCCACCACTGCACGATGCCGCAAATCAGGAGTTCTGGAAACACCAGAGCGAAGCCTCGAAGAGGTGTTTATAATCCCCAAATGCTGACTTGGAGATGGCAGACTTCTCAAAACGGCATATGCAATTATAGTGAGCACTTGCAAAATTTATTCTCCATTAAACATGTAGCGTAAGTATCAATAAAGATCGTTTGTCTTCTTTTCCTTTACTACCGATCTGACCTTGTTGTTAATAAAAGTAAGAAATAGCTTTTTTCATCAATATAGGAACACATGTAGATTGATATTTATCACTACACAGTCTGCTTAGAGCCCTTCCAGTTTTCTTTGAAGGATCACAAATTATTCACAACACAGCGGGGTTTCTTCAGTGATCACATCTGATGCATTTTATACAACATCCTTGTTTTTGTATTTGATATCAAACCCTATAAACCACATCATTTTATGGGGAACCTGAAATTGGATTCCTCTGCAACAGAACATTTCCTCCCTCAACTATCTGCAGCACTTTATAAAATATTTATTGATAGGATGCCTAAAAATACACATAGGCCAGCACAGCTTTAAGATGGATAACTATTTAGCAGCCATAGACTAGATTTCACACCACAGGGTTCTTATTAGGCATAGTTGCCTAGAAATCACACTTATTTTCTGACATGTGATTATAAATATTTTCGTTTAAAATGAATAATTCAGCTCACTGAACAGACAAAATTATGTATTTTTTACTTCTTCAAGGTTCCCCAGCAAAACCTGTGCTCCAAAAACATACGGAAGACCCAGGTGAACAAGTCTGTGTCTTTCTGCCTATTTCTCTTTTATTTGGAAACAGAATTTAATTACTCTTTTTGTTACACACATCACATATTCCTGGTCGAGCTTCGGCATGAAATGCAGAGACGCCGTTTTGGGCCAGGCAATTCCCGGTGCGACCTCGTGTGATGCCGAAAACTCTCGTCCCCTGAAACCTCCTGGGCTTGGCTGCCTGCATATAAATGAGCCGGGGCTCTACTCCGTAATGCAAATGGCACGGCAGCCCTCTTTTCTGGCTAATTAAGACAGTGACAAACACATTCTCACCGCTCTCGGAGACACACGACTTCCCCAGGGAAACGGGGCACCAGGTTTTGCACCAGCAACGGAGACAGGCAGAGCCACTGTCCCACCCCACCGTTACTTTCTGACCGGCCCCTGCCACGAATACGTTGGGTGCGTTTCCAGTGAAGCACCAAGAAATCACCTGCTGCTTCCACGTGTTTTGGTCCCACTGGCTTCCGCGAGCACGGATGGCAAGCGAGTGCCAACACTCGGACACCACGACAAGAGGAGAGGGCACTGTCAGCGGTGCTCCCTCTCCGCCGCAAGCGCCTGCTCTTTGGGAACCTTTGCTTGCAAGAGAGGGATCACCACAATTCCCGGTTCTTCTATTATGGATGCTGAGGGGTTCATCCTCCTGTTACTTATTAAAGTTACAAAAACCTTACCTTTCCATTATTGCACCTTATTTTTTTTTTTTAAGATAATTAATTCCCCTGGGATACAGGGATCCCCTCCCAGCGCTCAGGTTTTCCACTCTCAGTGGGGTTCGTATGAAACACGCCAAGGTACCGTCTATCACTTATAAGACTGCAGTAGGCTGAGTCTGGCTCTACACGGTTTCTCAGGCTGTACTATACTTTCCAGAAAACATGCTCCGTACGTTAAAGACGCACCTTAACATTACACAACACACCCAATCCGAGCACGCCTGCAATTAATTTGCTAGAATATTTTATTCACAAGCACATCTGTTGCAGCATATTCCACCATATTCAAGGGACTAGATAAGAGCCTGTTGTCCACCGTCTGTAGGCATATAATGCATCCATCTCGTGCAAAACAACAGCGTTGCTTTCCCAAAAGCAACGGTTGGAGGAACTCAATACTACTGAGAATTTCCGCTTGATGAGTATAGCAATCTTAATTGAGATTTAATGTTTACTTTACCTGCTTAAGCACTGAGCAAACACCAGAGAAATTATTGTGAAACAAACAAAAAAAATTGTTCAAAAGCTAATTAACAGTGGTTGAAATTTGCTCGGTTCAAACAATAACCTGCCCAAGCAACAGGCATTTCCCAGCACAGCAAATGCTTAGCCTCGCAGATAAACCTTTGAACTCGCTGTGCTGTTTCAGGCACCCGAACCACTAATTAAAAAAGAATAATTTAAAAGAAAGCGTAATCTTACCTGCAGAAGAGGAAAATGACTACATATTTAATCTTTCTCTTGTACATAGTGAACTAGAAAATAGGCAGAGTGAGCATGTGTGTGTTTGTGGGAGATTCTGTGTTTAATCCGTGCATGTCATAATGTTTAGCAAGATACAATCACTGTTTCACAGCTGCTTTCACACAGGTCACTGCTGTATGACTCAAAACTTCATTAAAGCATCAATTCAAAGACTGGTGAATCTTTCCTGGTTGTATTCAGCTTCAGATCGGGTCCTAACTTCAAAGCCTGCACTGCCTTTCCTACGTCAAGAAGGATCCCGTTCTGGAGATGCCGTGCACCGCATGCAATGGTTTTAACCTTGCCACTTTTACTTGCAAAGGACTATACATATTTAAAAGCACTAGAGATTCCATAAACTCATCATTTCTGTCCCAAGACCAAGCATTTAGATCAACCTCCCTCCCACTTACACAGCCTTATGTTTTGCAAAATAAAACTAATTTACGTCTCCTTGCTTCTTTTTAGATAGGGCAATCACCCATGACCTCCAAGAGCCTTTATTATGCTTTATTTTTAGCCCCTCCTGCTCTGCCTGATCTGGTAAGAGAGCCACTTTAGCTTCGAGAAGCGTGAGCTGCAATGCTTCAGTGCGCAGCTGAGAGCTGGGGCCAGTCCTGGCTATACCCAGGAGAAAAACAGTCGTTCTGTGACAGCAGCAGCAGCTCAGCATTAAAACATAGAAACATGCAAGCAACAAATATCCCAATTATTCCAGATAAGAAAATTATCTGCAAAGTGGAATGCCAGAATCTCACAAATACATGCACGCAACCTTCTTATCAGACATGGTATCTCATTTTCTTAAGCAATCAGGACCTCCTTCGAGGACCCATTCTATTTCTCATGATGGTTGGTCTAGTTTTCTCATTCCCTGTGTTTTTAGCTACTGGGGATAATAAGAATATGGATTAATGACTGATTTTAATGTCATGTAACACTGGCAACGTACATATAATGCGGTAATTATACAAGCAACTGTCTCTATAATCACTCCACAAGGAATCACTACCTACAAATCTGCCATTTTGCCTTTAAAAGTACAACCCTAACCTGTCAAAATCAAATTGGATTTTCATTAAAATATTGCAGGAGTTAAGCAAATAAGCTAGGGAACCATGCCTTGCAACAAATCAATATTTCATACCATAATTTATACTGTGGAGGACCAAAGTAGGAAGATATTTATGTAAAACAGGAACTTTTCTTTTGTTGGTTTTTTTTTTTTTTTTTCTTCTTTTCCTCTCCCACAGAAATCTAGTGAAGCTTCCGAAGTGCCAACACCTATAGCCATACCTAAGCTATACTGGGCACTGAGGAGATTATGGATGTTCACCATGACAAACAGGAATGCCTATGCTTGACCTACACCACTTTTGCTCTTCATCACAGGACAGATATTAAAGCACAAGGATATTTAAAAAAGAAAGGAGATGAAGAAATATTTTGTATTACCATGTAAAACGCACAGATGTTCACGAAGGCAAGAACCACTTTCATCAACCCCGACAAAAGCAGCTTCAGCATTGTGCAACAACTCCTGCATCCAAGCCTGCTCTTTGTAATGAGTGCAATTTCCCCTGTAACAGCAGCATCTAATTTCTCGTTTTCATTAAAGGTTCAACATTCTTAAACGAAAGACAATTAAAATAATTTCAAAATCAAACAGCAAAAAGCCAGAATTGCTTTACAAGCAAACTCTTCCCTTAATTGCTCTTTAAATTCATCTCCCACTTCTGCTCCCCTCCCATAATGTCAATGGGATTTAAGTAGAAGTTTTCAGAAGCAAGGATGAATTCCTCTGGTGTAATTCCACTACCTGGGTCTTTAGGTCTTACTAGGCATTACTCCCACTGCTGCCAGAGGGAATTTTGCTTGGGTAAAGACCAACAGATCTACCAGCCCCTATGTCCTCAACAGGTTCTGCAGAAGTTCAGATCATTAAGAGAGGAGCCCATGGATTAGGATTATTTGGTCAGTTGTTCCAGTATTACTGAGACATCTTAAATAAATGGACTGTTGCTAACAGGCCACTTCGGTAGAAAACATGGTTATTCTAGATGATGACACAGTTCATGTACAGAAATACTTCTCAGCTAATGGGTGTCTTCCTTAGGATGACTCTGAAAGGCCACCCCAGAGGTCATGAGACATTGTCAGGGTCGAGCATTCTTAGTCAATACTTTGAAACACAGATATGCAGAACTGGAACATATCATGTATCCTTTGTTACCCCCCAAAATGTTTTACTATTCTTATTATAATAAACAGAAAATGGTGTTGACAATTAAAAAACACCAACACTGAAGAAGGCATCAGCGACTTGAAAATTGCTGGTGTCAGGAAAGAAGCATCTGAAAAATGTCCAATAACAAGAATCTAGCTTAGGCTCTATCAGTAACTAGTAATGGAGGTCCTTATTACGGTATATAACTATGTTTATGCTTATGTTTTGTACTTGTAATTTGTTTGGGTCTTGCTATATTACAACAATGCCTAGTGAAATGATAGAAAAACAAAACAGAAAAATATGTTCATTGTTCTGCATTCCTAAACAACTAATTTAAAGGGCCAAATAAGTAGTGCTGGGCATTTTTTCCTGCCTAAAGACTTCTAATACATATCTACTATTAGAAAGGTCCATCCAAAACTTTAACACTAGAGGAGAACTTCAGAAACATACTGGGCTTTAAGACCCAGGAATTCTTTCTCAGTCTTATGTTCTCAGCTTAGGTAACTATGAATAAGTTCCTGTGTGAGTGAATGAACCACTATGAGTTTTTGTTTAAAATTTCTGTCTTGAGCTAGACGTCCCTGCCTTCAGTCAGAGGTCGCTCTTAACTGAATTGAAATTCTGCTAGCTGGAAAAGGCTATGACATTTTTCCCATGCCAGTGATGGGTGGAGACTCTTTCTATATATTGGGAGATTCAACAAAGCCATTTCTTTCTGGTTTAGAAATAGCAAGGCTAAATTTGTTTGATGTCCAGTACTTGTAGCTGATAAGACTCTTCCTCTCCCCAAAAGCAAACAGGCAATAAAAAATACAAGCACTGATCTAGGCAAGCAAATCAGCACCTGTAACTTCCCTAAGGGGGGGTGGTGGGGGGTGGTGGTGGTGGAAAGGGGGGACAAAAGGATCTTCTTCTCATCACAGGGTATGTAAGGCCACATTCATGCTGGAGAGCTCTCCAGCCTGCACCACTAACTCCTTCCCAATTAAACTCCCAATCCTGCTGCTGTTTGAGCATGAGATGCCAGAACACGTGCAAACACCCGCTCCTCTTCCTGGCAGCTGCTTCTTTTGTGGTGTTGTGCCTGACCATCTTATCAACACACACCTCAAAATGTGACCTTCCCCAGGTTCTCTCACAGATGTATAGTTTCCATAGGCTCTCCCAACCATAAATCTGTTTGCAGGTGATGGTCTGCAAGCAAAACTGGCCCAGACCTCACTCTCTTCCAGCGTCCTCCTTTTCTTTTCAGGTAACATTTTAGTGCTCTTTAATCACAGAATATCACAGAGCTTTTGCAAAAATTCCAACTCGCTATCCTCCTTCACATCCAGAAAACCCAGTCCCCACAGTGATAAGCTTTTCAGCCCTTCTTTTCACAAAGAAGTCTTGTATCAAAAAGGTTTTAAGACCTTGTTAAGCTATACATATCCCAGTCTACTTTGCATCGTTTCCTTTGCAATGTTACTTTTGACATGGAAAATGGGCTTTATGAAATTAAGGGCTCCAACAGTTTAGTTGCACATTTCAGGTTCTACCACATAATTTTCACATTTAGTATAAACAGCTTCTAATGGCCACACTGGGTGAGCAAAGTGGAAGGGATACCTATTTTATTAAACCTGGCAAAAACCCGGCTAAAACCTGACTTCATTTTAAAATCCCCAAACTCTTGTCTCCCCCAAAGCCTTATGTTTATTGATGCATCTCAGAAGCCACACACTGAAAACAGTTTCTAACGCATCTTCTAAAGGTTGGCTGAAATACATGTACAGATATAAGAAACCACTTTTAATGAGCATCATCTTTTCAATTCTCTGGTTGAACGGATCTCTGGATATTGGAAACTTTGGATCTCAGTTGCTTTATTTTGAGCTTGATATTCCTCACGTTTTCCACGCCTAGCTGTGGTAGCGAGCTGGCCTCTTCTGCTGCCCATTTATTCACAGGCAGGAAACTTTCCTTTTGTGAAATACCCCATCAGGCAACTTTGCCAACGGGTTGCTTCCAGCAGCACAACAGCACCTGACAGATAAATGCCAGATGTATTGTGAACATCAGCTGAAACCATCCCACCCTGTCCTGCCTCTCTCTTCTCTGGTGAACTTTGGCATCAGCCAACTGCACATTCAGCTACTTACCAGCGTCTCCAGGCTGCTGTCACTCCTCCCCAAACCAGCCCCATTCACACCTGCTTATGGTCCTTCTTGTTACGGCTTTGGGAAAACACAAACAGGATTTAACAATCTTCTCCAGCATCACTACAGCCCTTCCTGGGGGCAAACACACGACTCCTGTACTTTCCAGGTTGCCACCAACTGCTTATCTGTTTAATCCTGCATTTTGGTAAATCTCACTGTGATACGGAGACGGACAGTAATCGTCAAGGAATGCGTGCTGTAATCCATGCGGTCAAAGCCTGCCTGCATGTACGCTCTATTCAGGTCTTGCTGGAATTGAAGTTTTCATAAATGTAGAACAAGGAGAAAATAAAACTTCCCTGTTGCCCGCTGCAGCCCAAATCCTCTCTCTGTGCACCTGTGTGTTACCCTAGCTCTGTGGCAGTGGTATTCGGGTATCCTCCTCAGGTCTCAGAATACCACAAGCATAAACTGTAAAGTCTCTGAAGAGGTTTGTTTTCTCTTTCTGGAAGGTTAAGATGCCCTAGTTTTCTTAGGTTGTTTTTTTTGGAGGGGCTACAGGAGTTTCCAAGACTGGTTTCCCAATCACTGGCTCACACAAGAAATATTATAACTTTCTACAATTTATTTAATCCTTTCTTCCATCACCTCCAGGACTTTACTCAGTATTTACTACGCTGTTTTATGGAGTGCTCTTGAGGACGGTATCAACCGAGAAGTTTGGGGTAGCATGTCGGTCCAAAGAAGATTCTCTGCCTGAAATCAGATTATTCCAATACAATCTTTTCCCTTTGTATCAGGGCTGACAGCTATCTATGACCGTTCTCAAATACATAAGCTGTCCTCCACAGCTGAATCACTGCAGGAAAAATGGGAGATTACATATCAAATATTTTTACAACTCTGCCTGCGTATGAAAACATGCACACACATACTCACTGCACAAAAGGGTCTCATTTTGAAGGAGAAGCTGCCAATTAGCTGTCCCCACAGGGCTAATTTATAACTCCTTGTGACTTTGGCAGCTGTAGCCCATGGCTGCATGCAAGATTCAAAGTACCTGCTGAGGGACGAATCCTTTCAGAGACTTTTCACTTTGTTGTTCTAAATAAGCGTTCATCAGTTTTCTGAGCATAAAAGCACACTGGTGTGTGACCTTGGGAAGGGTGCCTTCTTCATGGGCACGGCATGCAAAGGCAGGAATCAAAGCCGGCGGGCTTGCAAGATCCTGGTGGCAGACTGATGCTTATAGCATATTGGCCGCTTTGTTTTAAAAATATACTGAAGGCAGGCTCTTGCACTGAGTGAGATCCCTTCCCCTTTACACTGATCTGGCTCTAAGTGGGGCTGCTGTGTGTGAGCTACTGGCCCAACGTGCAGTTCCAGAGGAGCAGGTATGGAGCAGGGACAGATGCAATGATGCTCAGCTGAATTTTCAGCCAGAAAGAAACAACAGACATAAGAAGCAAGTATTGCTCCCAGACATTTCAGGGGGGTGCTGGTTCTGAAATCTTAGTATAACACTCAGTCCTCCATCCTAAATGAGGTTAAAAAATAAAAAGAAGAAGAGACTGCACTACCAAGAGCAGCAGAGACAGTTACAAGATTCTTATTTTGCGATTTTAATTGGCATGAAATTGATGGTAAGGAGAGCACTGTTTCCCCTGATTTGACCTCTGCAATGTGAGATAAACAAAACTTCCCTGATAAAGACTACAATCTCAACTCTTAAAACGTATCTGGTAGTCAGTCAGCCACCTGCTTCACATAGACAATCTAATAAAATTAGAGACCTTTGGAATGAAGCCAGTGTTTTGCTCAGTTCAGCATCCAGACCTGGCCGGCTCCCTCAGCCGGAGAGATCGTGGACTGGGCACACACACCATGCTTACAGCCCAAAATCAGGCCACCAGCACAAGAAGGAGCACCGGTGGTTTGATTGCAGATGCCACCCCTGTGCATGTGCGATGGTAGTGTTCCCCGCTGAAACTCCTCTTCTTTTTTTGGAGACTGAGAGCGCCTGCTGACCGGAGCATCCTTTCCAGTATTTCAGAGCCAGCTGAAATACTTCAACAGATCACATGGAAATCAGATCCAGCAACTTAAACACAGTTACTAATATTTCCATTAGGTCTACATGAATTTACAAAGAAGAAAAAAAAAAAAACAACAACTTTTTTGGACTGCTGACCTCACTAATCGCCACAGGTCTGAGGACCATATTTGGTAGCAGTGTTTAACTTGCAGGACCACCCTATGAGGGCACTCAGAGACAAAGCTCAGCATGCATAGAACATGTAGCAGTTTCCTTAACTCCCACTCCCAATTATTTTGCAAAGGTCACAGGATATTCCTGCCTTCCTTTCTTCCAAGAATATCCTTCCCCCTCCCAGTTATCAGCACAAATACAACTGAGCATACATGCATGCAAAACCATTCACAGGAGGAAGAAATGCCACCTCCAAATTAACAAACTTTCACTGGAGCAGAAAGTCTATCCAACCCCAAAGAAGTAGCTTACTGAGTTGTTGACTTATTTCAGGTCATACACATACATGCAAAACACTGAATCGAGAATAACTCAAATGGCACCTGGAAAATGCAAGTATGATTACACTTTTTCTAACATATTTAATTATTAGACTGTCAACTTTAACATTCAGGATAATCTCAACTCAAGACACAATTTATTTGTCACTCCCAATGCCCCCTATTAGATAGAGGTCCTGTTCTGGGACATGGGTACTGGAGGAAAAGCCCAACAGAGAATATTCATGGGAAAAGAAAATTATTTTTAATATCTAAAAATAACAGCACTAATGTTTTAGTATAAGACCATGTGAAATAAAAGGCAGTTTGCAAGGCTCGCCATGAATTGAATGTGGGTTAGTTAAACAGTGACACAACTTTCTCCAAAATGCCAGAATAATGTGATTAATAACTGTTTTGCTCAACTCTTGCTTGGATCCTCAAATTCAGTTAAAACCTAGAAATTACCTGGCATATTCATAAATGAATGAGGAACATGAAGTTCCCAGAAACAGATGATGGAACAGGAGTTTCTACATTCAAGCTAGAAATACAGGTAATCCTGCACTCGCACACTGATTTGGCAAGGAAGCGGGGCCAGAAAGAACAGGGCCCACAATGCCAAGCCCTTGGCTGAGACAGATGCAGACTCTAGTCAGGCTCTGAATAACACCAGTTTCCACACTGTGAGAGAACATTGTTTAATCAACATTTTTCACAGCTTCATCTGCTCTTACTCTGGTTATCAACATGGCTAAGGCAACATCTTTCCATTTTGCTGTCTATAGCTCATCAGTAGTACAGGCACATGTCATGCACTAATAGTCTGATAAACAACTGAAGCTGCTTATAGTTCATTCAAGGGGAATAATGTTATTTTCCGGGGTCATCTTATTATTTAGTAATCTCAGATGGTTCTCTCTAATTAATCACAAATAAATGAGAATCTTCTCTTGGAACTGAAATGAATTACAGTTGAGGTAGGCTCTCAATGGGAATTAGTCACTTCCCACTGTATTTTTTGATCATTTACCCAGGTTACTTCCAGTCGCTTTATTTCCACATACAACAATACCTGAAGTTGAAAAGCTGACTTTAATCCGTGAAGCCGTCTGGATACTGGGCTATAAAAAGAATAACACAAAGTCTACTAGAGCAGTCAAGTCAATCTCGGCACAATGCAAGGCAGGAGCAAGGGTCATGGATCAGCTGCCAGAGCTCCTCATCCTGCAGTGGCTGCACACTGGAAGAACGCTCCCACTGTCATAAAAGCTGCTGCTCTTTCCTGGTTCAGATAAATCACCTGTATAGCAACCGGGAACAGATATTACAGACAGTCTGGACGCAAGAAGATTGTCTCAGACTTTTCCAGGACTGGGTTGACCATCTCAGTCACCTATTTTAGACTGCCAGAAAACAAAGATTAGACAAAGTGACAGATACATTCCTGTGGGCTTAAAAGTTGCTATTATTCCCTTTGTAACTGTCTGCTGCAGAAGAACAGTGAGATTTGAATGTCAATCTGTATCCTTTCTGCCTCACACATCATCACCAGTAACCCTGAAGGAGTATTTTGCAAAGGTCGCCTTTGCAGCCTTTTCAGATGTCTCCACTACCACTTTACTATGCTATTCCCTAGATATCCCCAGTAGAAAGGGGAATTATGTAACGATATATATTTTCTGCACACGTAAAGCTGCAAATAGAAGAGTTAGGGCTGGTAAAGATGACAATTGTCAACGTAGCTTACAGAAAAACACGGGGTCTTACTTTGTTATGCCTCTAGGTAAAAATGGTGCAACTGGCAATTTAGCACTTAAGATACAGGCAGAAAGAAACAAATTACACTGATTCTCTCTTAGCCATTTCATGCGCCCTGACCCCCGCAAGAGTTAGCAGAAACATCCTACTGTCTGTTAAGTTAGCTAGAATAACTTCAATAAATAGAAAGAGGAGTAACAGAAAGCCTCTCCTGTAAAGTCTCGTCCTAACCAAAACTGAATGAGGCGACCATAATCCAACACACACCGAACGCGCCGGGGGATATCTCTGCAGAGATCTCCCGCTGGTCCAGGCTGAGTTTAAACTCACTTAAAGGATGAAAACTACGTTTCTCAGGGCTAAGCCTAAAGATGAATAAGGGTGCAGTGCCCTAGCGTTGTGCCCTTTATGCCTAGCACGAGAGGAGAGTTATTTCTGGCACCGATGCAACGCGTGCTGAAATTGGTCACCGATGCTCCCGTGGGGTGCGGCAGTTCCGCAGTTGTCGGCGAGGGCCCGGGGCTGCTCAGGCTGTTCAGTGCAGATGGACATCCTCTATGAAATCACAAGCTACATTTTTAGCTTGGCTTTGCAAACTGCTGTGAAGCTGGCATGGGCCAGGGGAAATGAGCTTGCCCAGGTTACGGCAGTTGACGTTGACATCAACCTTGCAGAACATATTTGCATTTGGGAGTGGAGCTTACCGGAGGGGATTTTTTTACTGGCCCGCTGTGATTTTGGCTGAGCGGTCTCTCACCCCCTCCGTGCTGACACCTCGCTGCTCTGAAACACGACGGACGTTTTTACTTTGTCAAACTCCATTTTACTCATTCTTCAGCTTCCCCGTCTTTGGTGCATTACTGACATTTAATACCAGTTATTTAATATACCTGTGTTATACGTAAAGTAAAATTGTGACTTTTCATTTGCTGTCATATCCCTGTTACTAAGCAATTGTAACGTGAATGAGGAACTCAAAAATATGCTTTACTCCTAAGGGCCATATGAACTTCATTTTTGCTTCTACTGTACAATACACTCTACACAAATAATATACATTTGCTCATTTTCTATGTGCTTTCTGGGCAACACATTTCTTAAAAGCCCTTTGGTCGTGCAAGGTAAACCAGGTGAAAAGCAAAATCCATTCTCCACTTCTTCGATGCAGCTGTGCCCCAGGTGTATACTCTGCTTTCAGGGAGCCGTAAAAATTGGTAGCAGTCATAGTGCAGACACACAGCCCTGGACTTTAACCACCCTTTTCCTGACACTGAACATGCTCACCAACTTTGCTAACTTATTGGGTTTGGTTAGCAGTTAAAATAACCTCACAGACAAAATTTGAAAATCCAGCAAAACCCCTGAATGACTAAGGGGAAGCAGCACTAAACACCACCACAGAAAAGCAAAGCATCTCCCCCAGCCTCCAGTACGGAATAATTATAACAGCAGCATACATGATGGTGTATCCTTCACGATGAGAGTGAACTAGCAAGGGAGTTTTGAAAATAGATAGGAAAGGCAATAAAAGAAATCAGAAGAACTACAAGAAAGAAAAAAACAAACACAAAACTTATGGAAATTTAAAGAAAATACTTTAAGTCTTTACTTCATGTAGATTAGTTTTTATTGGTTTGCAGCCATACCACAGCCAATTTAGAGAAACCAGCGAAGAAGGCACTAACATTATTGTGACCAAGAAATGCAATTTACCCTCTGCTGAAGCCCACAACTTACTATATTCATTTCTGGCTTTGTGCCAAAAACATACAGCCAGACTCAAACCAGAAGGTGTTCCAAGGTCCTGGATGTTACAGACTATCACTGCGAGAAATGCCTTACCACCTGAAAGCTTCCCAGCCCTCCACTGACAAGTAATCATGTAGTTCATGAGACGGAATTTAAAATGAATCTTTTTGGTGAAAATACCATCTTGTCCATTTTCCACTTCACTTCTGATATACTTTTAGCAACAATCAACCAAGAGATAGCTAGGTTTAGAAATCAATTCTTATGTCCTTACCTACTCGGACTTCATACTCGGAGCTATTCAGACTTCTGCCAGGAACAACATATCAATGACGTTAAAGTCAATGACAAAACTTCCATTGACCTTAACGCTGGCAGAATTTCACCCTAAATCCACCTTTTGTGGAAACCCACTCACACTGGTGCACAAGACTAACCTGTGTGTCCACAATGCCCAGATTTCCTGCACATAGAAAACGTACCTCCTAATCCCTGGCCTTTCCACTTTTTTTTTTAAAGGCTGCATTCATTTTTTCCCTTATGCAGTCGAATGCATTAGTAGGGAAAAAAAAGCGCAGTATTTCTCGCTAGTACCGAGCTGGATGTATGAGCAGAGAACAATGATTTGACATCCTTTGCAGTGTCCCATCGAAAACCAACCAGCCACAGCACAGAAGCTGCACAGAAACAATCTCAACAGGTATTTCTTTGGAGGAACTACGGATGAGTAACTGTAAGGGTTTTGCTGGCTGCCTGTTGACGTACAGTCACTCCACACCCCTTCAAAAAGCCATTGACTGTAAGTTTTGCCCGTGGCCCCTACTCCGTCTCATCTCGATATGGTACTTAGATTGGAGGTACTAGCTGAAGTTTCACCCAAAAGGGATTGCAAGATATGATCTGAAAAAAAAGGATTAACCCTACTTAACGGCGTGTGACTGTATAGATAAATCTAATTATGCATCCCACAGGGAAAAATAAGGTACAATTCAGATGTAGACAAAGATAAAAAGAGAGAGGCAATGCAGAAAAGCATAGCAAAATACTGTAATTGTTCAAGCTACCCCACGAGAGCAACCTCTCATGCTTTTGTCAAACTCTTCCTGGGTCTGCTGCTTAGAGTAGCTTGCAAGAGCAGGACAAAATACCCTGTGGATTGAAAAACCATGGCAGAAATGTGAAAACAAAGACAGAACAAGAAAGCCAGAAATCTAAAGTTACTACTGGCTGAACGTGCAAAACAAGTGTAAAATTATTTTTTGTGTCAGAAAAGCTGATCAGTTAGTTGCTGAAAAAAACTTAGCTAATTCGTAAGAATTAGTAACACTGAAACAAATAGAATGACTAAACTTGTATTAATATACACAACTAAAAATATCATAAAATATTTCAAGCTATTGAAAATGTCAACCAAAAAGTTATGAAAACCATTCACTGTTTATTGACAAGTTCCAACTGTCAAGCTTGTCCTTGGCTAAGACTTAATTTGATGTTTTCTTCAACTATTTATCTTGATGATTTCTTTAGATAGACACAACCCAACCAAGCTGTAACACCATCTCTAACATCAAGTGTGAAGACATCAAGAGCTCTAAGGAGAGGAAACAATGGCTCTAAGCAGTGGCAATGGGTGACCCAAGGCAGAAGGGTGTCAGCAGAGTGAGAAATCTTTTTACGATACAGAGCTGCTATAGTTTACATGGCCGTTGAAAAAAACCACCATGATTGTCAGTAGCTGTGAAGAGACGTAGGACAGACGAACAGGGAGTGGTCCAAGATCTCCTAAAGGATATCTCCCATTTGGATTGCAGCAGGTTAGCTTCCCTCGCCTGCGTCACCAAACTATCCCCATAACTGTATTTTTGTTAAATCATTTACCTGGCACAGAAGCAAGTTCAGAAGAACATGATGTTTATTTTGAAGCATCAGTATTTTAGTCTTTTCTGTGCACCTGTGTTCTTTGGTACTCCATGCGGGTACCTTTCGTAAGGGCAACAGGAGATGGCTGAACCTCCTCTGCATTTCCTCTTCGCAGTAAAGCCGTGCTGACAACTCCTAACTTTTTATGTCATCTCAAATGCACAAGGTCAAAAAATAAATCCTCTTGCACTGTGACTGGGATTTCTTGCTAAATCAGCGTTACTCCAAGACATAAAGTGCAGCTGAGTTTTTAAACATTGTCCTTAGGCTGTTTGTCTCCTCTGAATTCCTGTTGAATATTGATTTTGGATTTAAAGGTCCAGCTGCCCACCTCATCAGGTTGCCCTGGTGTATACAAACTTTGACTGATTAATGGGTTATTTTAAATGCACAGATACCTCAAGGACTAAAGAACATGGACAACATGAACTTTTCTTCTCTTGCTTTATACCACAAGGTTTTAGATCAAACTATACCTTCACAGACATACAAGCTTGCCCTTCAAGATATAACCCCCAACCAGATTTATGTGTGTACTTCTTTTTTCAGACAGATCTAAGGCAAATCTGCCTAGCCTTAATTATAACCAATCTTAAAATACCAGAAAAATCGCTTAATATTAAACTTGAGACCACATGTTGGCTTTTGAGATATTCATAACTCTAGCAGACCTTATATTAAGCAAATGGAATTCATTTTGTAGATGTTATCTGGATGCATCTCTCCACAGGTGAGCTACCATCTAGGCAGGTTTAATGGACAATTCCTCAGGCTGCCCTGGCAATTATTCCTGAGCTGACCTGGAAGGATCATTAATATTAGTGAGTCAAGAGGCAATTCAATTTCCACTCTGGCTCAGCCCTAAGCTTCTTCTAAGTAGATGCTGTCAGCTGTGTCAAATTATATACGATGCCTAGGTGATGTGGAAGAGTATTAGGAACAGAGCTGGGAATGACAAACTCAATTCACAAAGTTTTCAGCCTGAACTTGAATAGTGGCCTAAGATACCAACAGGCCAAAACCATTTGGCATAGGAAAACTCTTACAACCACCCGAAATATTTTTTGGAGGGATAAGATGCTATGGGAAGAGCAAAACAAGGTATGAATTAGCCCAGAGCAGTAAGAGAAGAACTGCTTTATAGAATTGCATATTAAGAGATTTAAATGCATACGTGAAGAAAAAAAAAAAGGCTTAATGGCAGAACTTGGAGGAAGCCCAGCTACCAAATGCAAACAGGATTACACAATATACCCGGTGCACCAAAGGTACAAAGCTTTGATCCTCAGCCCCACAACTGCAGTAAAAAAAAATTAAGGTAGCTCAGATCCAGTTCAGCAGGTAACCTTTTCACAATCATGAAAAAAGCCCCCCAAAAGCATAAGTCCTCTGAACACTCTGGTTACAACCTGTAGACCGGGATAAATCTGAACAACCATCTCCCCCACTTTATTATCCTCTGATTCATTTGAAAGAAAACAAAGTATCAGAAAAGCTCTTCCCCTTTATTTTCTATGTAATAAAGGGAAAATTAGACATTTATGTACAGAGAGAAGCTGCTGCTTCCTCTCTTTAAAAGCCCCTTTACCTCTTTTGGCAACCCTCGTCCTCACCTTTGTCTTTGCTCACTATCGCGATACAACCGTCCCACCTGGTGCCAGCCCTGGCTTTGCCAGCAGAATTCCCATGGTGCACGTAGGCGTGATAGTGCCACGGCATTTTAACTCTTCTGGGGAGAATAAGGAGCGAGAAAAGATCACGCACCTCCCCAAAGGAGCTGAGCGCTCTCACACAAACACATACCTTTCTGCTTGTTTTCAGGTAATATGGAAAGCTTTGTAACCGATGCTCTTTTAAATTAGATGCCTTGGAGGTTTGTTATTTAAAAACAAACAAACAAATAAATAAATGAAAAAACCTTGCTCTTCAGTGTTAGAAACAAGCAAATAAACAATCAATATTTTAAAAATACACAAACACTTTCATTGTCATAAACATGCAGCGATTTACCCTCCCCCAAAAGATCAGAATGAACTCATTTAAAAATGAAGCTACTTTGCATTATATATACGAAATATTAGTCAATCAGGTATAGTCATTCATTTGTATGCAATTTTTCTTATCAAAGCATGCATATAACTCACAGGAATCCCAGTTGTGCAAATGCTCACTGAAAAAAAATCAAATCAAAACAGATACACACATACGTACACACACACATACACGCATATTCTGAGCCAAATTGAAAAGCATGCATGGTCAGGGTTTAAGCATCATTTAAGCCAAAATAATTGCTAGATTATTAAAAAGAAAGCAGCCTGGCAACTATATGAAGCAGTTTTTATTCATGCTTTTATTTGATTCTTCTCAATTTTCCTTTCCTTTATACTCGTTTGTAGCAAACATGCTAAAAACCATCTCTATTGTTTAAAAAAGCAGAAGAGAAAAAACAGAAGCATCCATGCTCTGGGT
This sequence comes from Mycteria americana, assembly GCF_035582795.1. NCBI lineage: Eukaryota > Metazoa > Chordata > Aves > Ciconiiformes > Ciconiidae > Mycteria > Mycteria americana. The sequence continues at coordinate 112,500,236 of NC_134367.1, forward strand.
ATCAAAGCGTTATTTTCTTGGAGCAGAAAAAAAAAAAAAAAACAACCACCAATTTAAAAGCTTTTCTGTATTTAAAACAGATATCGTGCAGAAATTTGATCTTAATATTAATGACATGCAATCTCCAAGGAGACATACTCTAATTTAAAAAAAAAAAAAGTCATTTTCAGTAATCGGTGCAAATGCCTTTTTTTTTTTTTTTTCTCCTCCTTGCTGTCAGACTAATGGTATCTTAAACCCTGCATGCTGCAGTGCTTCGCCTGTGCTCTGCATCGGCTGTGAGAGAAGAAGCTACCTGAGAGTTTTCACAGTGCCATCTCATATCCATGTCTGCCTGGCTACCCTGCGTGCTTATAGCTTTTTTTTTTTCTCCCCCCCCTTAATTCTTAATGGAAATCCTAGGAAATTTAGTCCATCCTCTGAAATCAATACTGGTGACAGGCGCACTCCCTGCCTCCGCGGGAGACGAGGATGATAAATTGCCTGCGCATCAGCCCGGCCTATCAGTGCCCGGCACACGGGCGGCGGCGGCGGCGGGAGGCGAGGCGAGGAGAGGCGAGGAGCGGGCGACCGCCGCCACGTGCCGCCGCCAAGCCAATGGCCGCGCCCGGCGCCGTGCGGCGGGGACGGGAGAGGAGAGGCGAGGAGAGGAGGGGAGAGGCGAGGAGAGGAGGAGAGAGGCGAGGAGAGGAGGGAGGCAGCCGAGGAGAGGAGGGAGGCAGCCGCCGCCACCCGCGCTGCGCTGCCGGGCGGAGCGGAGCGGGCACCGCCCCGCCCGCCGCGCTGTGGAGGGGGGAGAGGGGAGGGAGCGCCGATCCCCCACGCCCCGAGCTGGCGGAGGGGGTGGGGAGGGCGGTTTTGTCTCTCGCCGTTTCAGTGGGGTGGCTGCGGGAAGGGGGGTGGGGTGGGTGTGGGGGTGTGTGTGTGAGAGAGAGAGAGAGAGATCAACGCGGACCACCTGGATAGCTTAATCTAACGTTATAAAAGTTTAAGGTCCAATAATGAGCCTCACCAAACAAACCACCAAACCCCGCAAAATGGAAGCGTTCTCCTTCATTCCAAATTCCGCCCCCCCCCCCGCCGCGCTGACTTCTGCACGGGCACCTTGTGCGTGAGAGGCAAGCAGGCAGCGCCGGCCTGGCGAGGGGAGCGACAGGGCAAGGCACAGCGGGAAGCCCCCCTGTCACGCCCGTCTGCGATCACTCGTCACCGGCGACGAGCAGCTCAGTCACCCCGCGCTGCAAGGTGAGCGAGCTGCTGGGAGCAACCTTGCCGGAGAAAACAGCCCGTGGAAACGCGCTTTGGTCAAGCTAGTCGACAAACCCCCAAATCTCCAACTGTAATGCCTGTTCAGCAGACAACTTTTAAAACAATATAATTTCATTTTTATTTGCCTTAGCGAGAGGTTTTCGTTTTTTTTTTTTTCTCCCCCTTAACAGTTTCAGCGAATCGCGGCAGTTGTAAGAGTTAAAAGTTACCAAGCGCCCACCTTACTCTTTTTCCAGAAGCCCTCAAAACTACTTTGAATAATGGACGTCTACACTAAGGAAAAAGACAAGTGAGATACGAAAAAGTCGGGTGAAATTAACTTTGCCGTTCCCTTCACAGGAGCTCAGAGGCGGTAAGGTTGCCCTGACGTGCCTTTTCCTCTCGCACCCCTTTTAGTGGCATCATGTGTTGCGTATTTCTAAAGGCGTTTGGAACTTGCAACACCATTTGACCAGCCGCACGGCTGCATGTACATTACTGCTGACAGCCAAATCACGTGGCAGTAAAACAAAGCTAATCCTATGTCTTGATATACTTCATCATGGAAAATAAGTTGAGATGGATTAATAAGATCTTCTCTGTATGAGAAACATCTCCCTCCTCTAAACACAGAGCCTGGTTTGACTTGAAGTCTCAGTGTATTTGGTAGGCTTGTATAGCAGTGCCTAGATTTTTAATATTCAGTTGTTAAATTATAAGCATGTCTAATAGGTGTCTGTAGGTTTTTTTCCCGATGAACTGAAGAATAACAACCCAGCTAGACAGCAGCAAGGCTGCTTGCTGGACACAGGTGCTGTCTGCGTACATTCATTTGGCTGTAATTCAGCTGAAACACGGATAGTTAATGCTGAAAGAAATGCCACATGGCTTGTTGGAAGTGGCGTTACTGTTCGTTAAATGTCTGTCTGTGCTACATGGCGCTAATTAGAGAAAAGTCATTGCCCTGAGTCTCTTACACCTGCCTCGTGGCAGAACCTGACTCTTGACCCTGAGACTGGCAGCCTTCAAGACAACATGCCAGTGGATGGCGCAGAAAGCACTATAACTCACTTGTTCTACACGTCTTTGTCTAAGTTTGCTTCCTTCTAGTGTGGGCCAGCAAAATCAAAAGGTCCCCTGGAGCTGGATATTATAGTTTTGATAGCTCCCACAGTTGTAAATCTCTCAGCATTTCCACGCAGAGCAACTCTTGGCCCTCCGAGCAGCACCCTAGAAATCCCAAGATCTTGACTGTGCACCTTTCCCCGTTCTGAAGATGGCAGGGGATGCCATCGGGCCATTAACTACGCAGTTGCTTGTGCAGTGTTTTGCTGCAGGGGTGGCCATGGTCAAACCTTCCACCCTTTTTTGCCCATCCCTTCTCAGGGACCAGGGTAGAGGACAGCAAGGGCAATGCTGGTGGTTTGCAGCTGTGCTCTGACTGCCCTTCTGGCATCAGCATCGGTTTCCCTGGGTTGCCTGACAATAACCCCTGTTGGGGCTGTGTCCTCAATGAAAGGAGTTCATCTGGGGGACAAAACAAATAAGAAACCACTCCTGTTTTCATTAAGAAAATTATCTAAATGAGAATACTCAATACCATTTCAAGCAGTCCAAACAATGGGGTCCTTTCACATTCACTAAGTCAAACTTTCATTAACCCCAGCATGCGCCTTCCTCAAAGACAGAACTAAATTATCTATAATATTTTGCTTGAGGCAGTATTTTTCAGTAGTGTGATTCTATAATAATATCATTAACAGTAATGGACTATCATATGTCCCATGTGCTGTTATTCAAAGGACAAACATAGCAATGACAACAATGGTATGGAGGAGGGGTGGCAGATCCTGACTCTTCTCAAAGGCTGAGCAGATGTCTCTGAGAATGCTGTTTGGGAAGCCTTGCCTTGAAGCACCAGCAGAAATGCTGCAGAGCACAGGTTACTATGAGCTGCGCTAGGTCAGAAAGGTATAATGTACAGATTCTGGGTGCCCAGCAAGAACCAGTCTGTAAGGAAATTCCTTCTGTTGGATAATATCCTTCCATCTGACCATGTTCGGGGGTTTGGGGTTTTTTTTTGCTTTTCATGGAGATGCAGCTATATGTGTATCATGTGTGACGTGCTATGGTGTGATATGGAGATACAGCAGACAACGTGGTTAAGATTGATTTTACCCAAAGGATGTGAAGACACTGTAAGCGTTACGGGCTTAGCAGGGCAAAGCAGTTAGAAATGCACCTGACTTTACACTTAAGTACTCGTGAGTTTACGTTTAAGTAAATTCCTGAGTGCTTTGTTGAGTCAAGGCCAAGTATACAAAAAGTAACACTAAATGCAAAAAAGTGATGAACCTGAATTTGCTTGAGTACACATTCTCAAGCTGTACATGAGAGTTTTGCTGAATGTATACATTTTGCCAAATATATACAAAATACCGCTTAAAAACCTGCTTGTTGATGCAGTCAGGGATAGGAAATGAATAGTATAGCATATATTTCATAGCAAGGGACATTGTGGTAAGTATCACAAAGACAAATCTAGTTACTAAAATGCAGAAACAGCATTATGTTTGAAAAACCTACACAAAAAATGACAAAGTCCAGCATACACAACCGAGAACAGAAAAAACCAAACTTGAGATTTGATTTAAATCTAAGTATGCTACATATTTCATTAACAAGACAAGAACTGTACAGACATGTCATCATTAAAATCCTCGCTACCGCACAGAACAGGCAGTTAAAATTATTGTAATTTATCTGGGAAAAAGATCTACCCAAAAGCAAAAAAGCCCCCCCCCCCCTTTTTTTTTTGCAGATACCATTTTATCAAAAAAATTTGCACCTACAATTCAGACAGAGGTGGAAGCCTCAAGTTCTTACACTTCAACCTAAGGGCAGGCACAAATGAAGCAGTTTGAGATGAGAGTGAGACTTTTTATATACTTTAATTTCTGCATGAACAAGTAATGTACTTAAACCTTGTGTGATGAAAACCCAAAAGCATTTGATAGTTTGCAGGAGTTTATCAATAAGTGCGTATACATGCGTCCATGTGCACACATAGCTACAATTCTAGAAAGCCACTTAGGCTGAAATACATTACCCACCACTTCTAATGCTCTTAATGAACACAAAAGTTATGTGAGTTTTAAATATAAACTTCTACGCGTCCTTAGGGATTAAATTGGCATTTCAGCTTGAGAGTCACATCTCTCGTATGCTCAGGTGGGCCTCCGCTGACGCCCAGTCACCTGCAAACCCCCAAATATTGTCCTTGGGAAACATATTTAACAACTTGGAGGCATATGTGGATTTGCAGGCTCCAGTGAGTTTTAATTTCATACTCACCCATACGCAAATTCATTCCTATCCAGAGAGAGCTGGTATTAAGGAGGTAGCCTTACCCTTTTCGCAGGAGAACTGGGACAGAATTTGGGATGTCATTCAACGTGACATCTTCTTCACTTTCCCTCTGGAGACTTCTGCAAGACTCCACTCTGCTAAACTACCAAACTCTGGGAAATAAATGTCAGTGTCAACACTTTCTGTCATCTCTGTAACACTTAGTGTACTCTGCACCTGTGGCAAAATTACCCCCTTCTGGCAGGAAGTCTGTAATCTCCTTCCCGGAGGTCTGAACTTTCCCGTCATGCTGTCAGCCAAACTGCGCCCATCAGGCTGGCTTGCAGATACCTCTGTTCCCACGGATCGTAGGAAAACAAGCTCGACAGCGAGGAAAATCTTTAAGAGAACTGCCTTCCACTGCGCGAAAGGTCAAGATCCTCCTCCTTCTTTAAGCAAATGGAAGCGGAAAAACTGTCACCGGAAGAAATTATCCTCTCAAGAAACTATAATTTAGATCAATCCTACCTGTTTGGAACTAACAGCTGCCATCAGACTTTAGTCCCAAAGCCTGTACTGCCAAGAAACAAATGAAGTGTACTCTTTTTGCCGGGCACACATATATATTCATTCTCCACTTCCTATTACCTCCTACTTATTCTTCCCTACCTTTTTTCTGGTCTTTCCAAATCCTACACCTGCTTAATCAACACAGTCATAATAATACACAGGGAAAACTTGATGATATGCAGCTATTATGTTAATTATATAGAGCACGTTTATTTTGTCTCAATTGTCTCCATAAATTTCATTTCTTACCCTTGCAAATATTAACACTAGCTGATTGCTCACACCTATCTGGTTTAGTCATAACTACTCATTGCTTTTTCTAGGGTGGAGGGGACAAATTACATGGGAAGATACGTAGATAGAGATTTAGGAAGGGTGAAGAAACCAACTACTTGTGTTGAAATCTTTCCAGGGATGATTAAAAGTAAACAACTGCAAACCTTAGCATTTTTGAAATAGCAAAATTAAACATCATTGGAAGCATGTTTAAAGCTGAACACCTGTAGAAGAAAGCGGAAGAAATTTTGCTCCTAGACTGATCCTATCTGCAAAAGCAGATACAAAGAAAGAGTGTATGATACCCTTCAGTGGAAAAAAAAAAAAATCAAAGATCAGATGAGACAAACTCAGTGCAGCATTCTGAAATTTTGGAGGTATCATGCCCATGCTTTGGTAATTAAAAATAATCCAGAACGACAACGTCTGCTTAGTCACAGTGATCCATTTCGCCCCTCTAGCTACACAAAGACACCAGGTGTGACAGGCAGATAGTATTCACCCTTGCTATCCTGTGCTGGCTAGAAGGGGTTTTGCCCCCCTGTTTCAATCTAGGAAGTATTAAGGCTGCCTTAACTTGCACCCGGCTGTCCACTGTCTAAAAGACTTGTAAAGACATCATCTGCCTTGATTTCCGCACCGACTGTGCCTCTGTAAAGGTCACGAAGTGTTAAATAAACCAGCTTTTTCTTCCCCACAGGGGATTCTCATGGGCCCGCCTGCTTCTTTTGTAGGGGGGCAAGGGGAGCACAGCACAGTGATGGACCAAATCTCTTGGATTTGTTATTTTAAACCAACACCCAGTGATTTTACAGGTGCTGTTCCCGTTTCAGTGGATGTTGGGTCAGGCCCTGGGTTTAATCAGGGAACATGAATTATCTCCAGAGCCTCAGAAGGGTGGATGAGCCCCCGGTGTTTGGATGAGGATGGGGAAGGGGTCGAGCTCAGCACAGCTGAGGCAGAAGCAAACTTCGAAATTGCATAAAGGTTTTCCCCTCCTGCAAACAGCAACAGGATCCAAAGGAGAGGGGAGAAAGAGCTCCAGCGCCTGCGGCAGCACACCAACAAGGTGTGTTTTCCAGAAGATGAGCAAGAAGTTGTAATGGGGTGAAAACAGAAGTTGGGGGGATGGGGGACCAGGAGACAGAGCCCCACATCTGCCTTTCACTCTGTGCTCTTCAGCATGTCAGAGATCACGTTTTCTTCCCCCAAACAATAAAAAGCAAAATAAAGAAAAAAAGTCTTTGTGTTCTTTCCTTCTGGGTACATAATGTGCATCTGTGTGCGCACAAAGGAATAAACTGAGAACAACTGCAGACGAGGATATTCTATAAACAATAAAGCTATTTATACCATTTAATACCTTTATCAACATTCGGTACTTAAATGTTTTGATATGATTATGTATTTCAGAAATTATTTGATTCAAAGTGATTCTCTCATCAGCTTTGGCAGGGTCAGGAAAGATTTTACCCCCTTGTGTCAGCTTCCTGTATGGATAAGAGGGGCAACTGCCTGCATCAAAATGTATATGGGATGGTGAAATGCATACCATAACACACAAACCTGTGTACCAGATAGTTAGGGGAGCAGAAGGAAAGGTGAAGTCTCAGCTTCCGGCATATTTTCTCCATCTGTGACTTTGCCCTGGTCCATCAGAGCCATTTTTAGCAGCTGGGGAATTCTTTTTGCAATTTCAACATTTATAAAACAGTTTAAATCCAAAACTAACAGAGCAGAGAACGTAATATACTGGGTTTGATTGATCTGGATCTTTGGGTTTCTAAAACCTTGTTGGTTCAGAGAAGATTGCAATGAGTATATTATTTGTTTTACTTCAAAATCATACCTTTTCAGAGACACCCACATAGCTTAGAAATAGATGTGCAAATGCATTAAGTTTTGGCCTCGCTACATTTTGCAGAGTGGGAGTATAAGGAAAAAAAAATACATGAGAACGTGAAACCTTCCTTCTAAATTAAAGGTTTCATATCCTAATAAATAATTTCTTTGGCTGTTAGTAAACGCTTCCATTATCCCCTAATGTGGAGAAGCCCTCAGAGACTGGGTGTCTACTGCTGCCTCTTTAATCAGAAACCTATTTTGACTGTTCTGTCAGGTAAACAGCAGAGGCTGGGCCATGTCTCTTTTCTATGCTCCGCAGAAAAATAAAGCAGCTATTGAATAACTACACAGACACCCACAAAAGCACACGCAAGGTAATGTTGGCTCTTCACTCAGCACAGTGCTTCCCTGTGTGAAAATAGGGTGGTTTTCCCATGACCGCAGCGATGCTAGGGGCTTCCTCGAGCCTGTGGGTTGGGTTTTTATGGGAAGGATGATTGACGTGGAGAAAGGATTCAAGCAGCAGCAGCAGCTGAAGGTAGCTGAGCCTCCTGTAAGCTGACAAGGATGGAAAAACCGAGAGAGAAACCTTCAAATGAAGAGCTAATTAATGGGTGCAGTTGTGTGCCGGTTATCAGGAGGGCTCTAATTACAAGCCTAGAGGAAGACCACAAAACTAATGACGGAATTCACATTTAACAGAGAATATCTTGCTCTGCCATCAACCTCCCGGTGACAGGAGATGGAGGAGACTGATGGGCTGACAAGGCTGCTTGCATCTACAAAGCACAGGGCTGCTCACCTGCCTCTCTGCCAGCAGCCAGGTTTAAAAGGAAAGGGATTTTGCTACAGAGGAAAACCAGGCAAACTAGAAGAGTCACGCGAACTACCCCACAGTCAAATCAACCCACAGGCAAAATCAAAAGCAATGGGAACTGCTTAATTTCTGAATGAGAAACTCATATTCTCTAGAAGGGCATAACAGAACAGGAAACTGAGCCCTTGATACTGGCACAACTCTAACAAAACAAAGCAAAACAAAAAGGAATTTGAATACTTCATGAGAATGACATGATTTTCACACTTGAAGTAAATTACTGCTTTGGCTCAGCCATTTTGCCATGGGCAAGAACTATACAGAGTTATTGTTGGGGGTATTAGTTGTTTTTTTTGTTTGAAGTTCATAGCATTTAAATGAAGATATTAGAAAAAAATACGACAGGCATGCAGAGCCCATAGAAATTCATGGAAAGACTTTTGTGGCTCATGGAAGAGGCATTAAAGGGCTGGTGAGAAACCCCGGTCCCTCCAAAATCAACAACAATTCTGCCAGGATTTTAATCCTTATTTTTCAAAACATCCCGAAATCTGTCCTCTGCTTTCATACCTCTTTGGGAAGCACAGTCACCTACAACCACAAGTGAGAAGTCCTCTCGCAAACAGCGTTGCCATCACCTTGCCATTCAGCACTACGGAAGGAGGAGAGGATGTCAGCACTAACTCTCCTCCTAGGCAAGGCTCGTAGGTTTGTAGGTCCACATCCTTAAAAATTTCACGCACATCTTTTAAGATGAGCGCTGTTAGAGAAACTGGTTTGAAGGTGGAATACATACTATGCATCATTTTTAGGGAAGACCAGAGGTAATTTGATGTGTTGAACCAGTACAGAGGCATGTGATGCAAGTGGAAAGGTTTCACTGCCTACTGGTGTTCACCGTTTTTCAAGCTGAAACTCTGACACGCTATTTATATTCATTTCTATCGGTACATACCTAGTTAAAACACAAATTAGCCATAATTTTCATTTCATTATGACAAGACATGAAAAATCAAAAACATATTGCTCATCATGATGTTATTCTTCCAGTGCATACACAGGGTATTTCAGAAAAAAATTAAGGAGTTGTATATTTTTTGGCTGATTATCTGTCAAACAGTCTGCTTGTGCAGGTCACAGTTCTGTAAGCAGTCAAATAGCTCATGATGATAAACTGGAAATTACAATACTCGTGTACAAGGCCACACACAAGCATGTATACCCCTACATGTTGGAAACACCCTATTTGTTTTCTGCTTTGTTTACTATCAAATCTTCTTATTTCTCTTTCATGCTAAGAGACAAGTAATTAGAAGTCTACTAATCAATAGACCATTTTATTATCCAGTGCAGCTCTGAATAATCCTCATAATTTAACTAGCTTCTGAGTAGGCCAGCAGGGAATACGCGGAGAAAACAAAGAATTTGACAAATACCAAGGGCTAGTCAGTACAAAGCAGCTTTCAAGAAAATAAAAAAGCTACTCGAGATTAGTTTTAAGTACTGGAATCAAAACAAGCGAAATGCAAATCTGGTTTTTCTTCTTTCCTTTGCAGTAAAATTCATGGCTGCTTTGCCCCAGCTAAGCCCGGGAAGTCAGACATGCTCTGACTGCTGGAGGTGGCACCTTCTCCTGCGCCAGGGAGAGCTCCTTGGCCACAGGAGGGGTTTTGCCCAAAGAACAGAAGGAAAGGAGTACGATATCCTCCCTCGGGGCTCCCCGCCAGGTTTAGGTTTCTCCGCTGAAGCCGTGTGAAGAGAAGCCACAGCAGAGCTATGCTGGACCAGCAGCATCCTTGGGCAGCAAAGCCAGGCTCCATTAGAGTGCCTTTCTTTATGCCACTGAAGAAGTGGATTTAGCACCTAAACTCTAACAATAAAGAAGCAGGGATATACTTTCTGCCAGATAACAAAAACAGACAGTTCGTCTGCTCAGACCTCCTCCCTCTGTTTTTTTTTTTAAACAATATAATTGAATTTATTTAGCATTCTAGAAGTGTATATTTATTTAATTGAAAGCAACCAGGATAATTATTCTTTGTCTATCAAAAATGTTTTCTGTGCTTTAAAGAAGACTACAGAATAAAGAGTAGGACAATGCAGAGTAAAAACATTAATTAAATAGTCCTGAATGTATTTTCTATGCTCTTTCATTTCCTTGACAGCATAGCTGCACTATTTCCTCATTTATTGTTAATGAACTAAGTATATCCTTGCTTGGTCTTGCTACAAAATTAAAACAATAAAAATAAATAAAACCAGCCTAATGTTAAATTTAAGCCTTTATGTCCGCAAGAAATATTTACAACTCAAATCACAGTCAGGTTTAAATCACAAACTTTTCAATATTTAACAGAATATTGCTGTAGCCAATGCATAAATAATCAAATGAATAAGACATGGCAAGATGGAAGCAGACTTTTAAAAAAAGAAAAAAAAAGGATACAGATGCAAATGCTTGTGTATATATAATAAAAAGTCAAAAGCCACTATGCTTAGAATTGATATAATTTTCATGTTGAACTTATTTTACCTTGGAGTCCACAACTGATGATCCAATTTATTTCATTAATGACATTATTTCTAAATGTTTACTTAGTGCAAAATTTGGTTGGAAAATCTCTGGGTCCTGCCTACTGGCCTAAGATTTATTTCTTTGTTAAGTCTTTTTTAGCTGTTCTCGGTCATTCTATTCATTTAGCTATTTTAGGTCATTCTTGTTTGGATCCATCTCTCAGGAGGACCGTTTCCTCTGAGCAGGAGAAGTTTGACCAGAGACCTCCCCACGCCCCTTCCACCCAGAGTGATCCTACAGGAAGGCAGAGCTGGGGGAGACCTCCTGGTTCAACGGGGCTAGCCCCTTATCACCACCAGCACAGGACCCTTTTATCAACTGATCACACCAGTTCACTTTTGACTGTTATTCCTACTGGAACACCGGTCTCTTGATACCCTCTTTTCAGTCCCAACCTAACTTTATCTGTGGCCAGTTTATCTCTGTTTTCTCTCACATCACTTCAATCCTTTGGCAAAAATAGTCCTCTCCCCTCTCTGGTTCATTTATTCTCACTTCTAGTAATTGTTTTGCTGTGCTAAAAAAAGCCACGTTCTTTTAGAGGATGAAAATGTGAACAAGATCACATCAGATGATCAAGGATGTGAACTCACAGCAGTTCTTACACTCTACGGTAACTACCTTAATGTCACGCTTTTTTGAAGTACACTGGGATAAAGACACACACATTTCCAGTGGATACAGAGCACTGATGTGCTCCACGGGAAGCTGAGGTGACTGGCTGATGTAGCTATACCCTTTTTTTTCTCTTGTAGGATAGGATCGTCGCCAGTTCTCTCTCCCCTGATGTGGGCCAGCAGTACAATTGCCTTTTCCATGGCCACAACGCTCCAGCTTACTCATCCTGTTGTCATTTAGCACATTGCATGCTTTTACTTCTCATTCATTTCTAACTGATGAGCAATTAACTTGTAGCTGAATATCTTGTTATTCTTAAATATGTGATTTTGCACTTGATACTAATGAATTCATCTCTCTGCTCCTACCCCAGTCCGCAGGGTCATTCAGCTTGATACCCTCATTTTCTCCATATTGATGATGCCTCCTTTCTTTATGTCATGCCTAATCAGCACACCTCCACTTTTTGAGCTACTCCTGGGCTACATTTTTAGTGCTGTTCATTAAAGTTAGTGAGTCTCAAGGAAGAGGCGAGACTTGCAATCAACCAGCTCATCAACTAGGAGCAAAATATTGGTTTTCTATTCCTGGTAGGTTGCATCTTAAGTCCTGGCTTCATCTTATGGCTATCTACAGCCCTTATCCTGAATCAGAATTTGGGAGAAGGTCGTACCTACTGATTTATAAAGACAACAAGAGCTACAAGAACAGAGTCAGGCACAATGATAAAAAGAGAGAAAGAGGCGGCCAAAATAATCTGCAACAGTACTGCCCACACCCCCAGAAGGAAGTAGGGTAAATGTCACAGTTCCTGTAAAGAAAAGGAAATATTTTGAGCCATACCTTTATTCTGACCCACAGTGGTACATCTTGTTGACATATAAAATTGCTCCTAATAGCAAAATACATCCTCAGTAAAATGACCAACTCTTTATTTTTTCTGCAGCTATAACACAATAATTGATAAGTAGTGCAGAAGCCAAGACACATTCATACTTTATCAGACAGATTAAGTAAAGTTTTAAGCAGTGCAAAAGCGTCGTGTTCATTCTTTGCAGACTGGTGAATTCCATCTGTTAAGAATGAATTTCCAGTTGGCACACAGAAAATTACTGCACTGTTGTATAAGCATCTCCACTAAGCTTTGTCATTTATTTCTGTAATTAAAACCATTTTGAGAAAGATGTAGTCAGTTCAAGCAAATTACATGTTACAATAAAACAATTCTAATAACAATCCAGAAGTTATTAATGAATACTCAATTCTATATAGGAAAGTATTAACTGGAGTAGCTCCTGAACAGGATTATTGCTATTTTTGGGCTTTTAAATGTGTTTTCTGCACAGTATATGGCAGTTACATTTGCATAATAATCATAAAACCAATCCAGAAATGTAAATTTATTTTTCTGAATAAACAGTGTGTTAATTTATCAAGGGCTCTGAACATCCGAAATGGTGGAGCAGAGGATAAGATAATGATATGCCTTTTTCATGGGATTTAGTAACTAGAAACAAGAAGGGAACTGAAGGATGAAATTTTTAAAACAACTTCTATTGATTGTAAAAACATGGTTTACAGTTTCTTAGATCTGACTGTGTGGTGTTTGCCAGCCTCTCCTCACCTCTCCAATCCCAAGAAATGCAACAAAGAAATAATAACTGTTCCTATTCTAATTAATTGCTTAGAAAGCACAAAAACTTTATAACTCCCAGAGCCTTTCCTAACAGACTGTACTGTGGCTAAAAGCCTACTGGCAAATCACTACATACATTAAGATGACTTAAACATGTGCTTACACAAAGAGCCAGAAGGCAACTTCTGAGTAAGGGGTTTTGCTTTTGTACGTGAAGGCATTTGCAAATTCTTTATCTTTCCTTTCTTGCTTTCAGGGGAACTGTTTCTTCTTATTAAAGACCGTTGCTGCCCAGGCACCTTTAGAGGAGGTAACTCAACCAACCAACCAACTCCACAGCCATAGGAACACCGAGCTCCAAGAGGACCATGCAACTTGGTCAAAAAACTCTGGAGATATTCAGCAGTTTGCCTCAGGACAAGACCTGCAGTAAGGTGAGGCAATGGTGCAGCCCACTTTGGGCAGAAAACTTCTTCCCCATAATTTCATTGAGCTCAACGAATGAGACGGCACTAAGGATCATGACCTCATACATCTATGGGAGTTTTGACCTTTCAAGCACAAGATGATCATTCCTAGATCATTTATACTCTGACAAGGACAGGATATGAAGATAAAGCCCATCATGATAAAATGATCATGCCTTTCTTAACATTCAGAAATCTTCTGTTAGGAAAGGGCTATATAAATACACAGTAGTGTCGTTGTTTTATTACATGAAAACCTGTAACTTCTGCTACAAGATAATGTTATTTTAAAAGCACTGCACACAGCATTCACAAATGAAATAGCAAAACTCCCTGATAGCTGGACCATGGGAAGAGTGTGATACAAGAGCCACTGTTAAACAGTAAGCTCCTGAGGAGTAAGATGAGCTATTTGAGAAGGTATGTAGCTTGTAAATGTATGGGTGGTTAAACATCTTGAAACTAACATCACTCTCCTCACATTTCCACCTTCTGCTTTGGTGTCCAAAGAAATTCCTATCACCAGAACCTTCAAAATAGGCTTATCTCAACCTAAGAAGCAAAAGAAAGGTGGCTTTATAGTGGCACAGACACCTATGTTCGTGCATTTTTTCCTCTTACAAGCGGTGGCTTCTCATGAACGCCTTTACAGCCGAAACCCAAGAAGTGCGTACCTCAACCAATTATATTCCCAATGTTGAAATTTGACATGTGTAACACATTCGTCGCTACAAAGAAGAGAGCACCTTTCTCACAGGCTACTACATCTTGCCTCATAAAGACAACACTGTATTTTTATTTCATGGTAGTCCAGTGCTGCGACTGAGTGACTGAGCAGTGACTCAACAGTTTAAAATTAGCTGACCCATCCCAAACCTGAGACATGTCATTCTGCCTATGACATCAACAAGAAATGGCACCCAATTCCTTTTCTTCTCTCCATAATAAGAAGCTTTGAGGGATTATTTTTTTTGTTTTAAATAAACAAACAACGCCTTCCCAAAACAAAATCTCTAAGCAATTCTGGTTCCTCAATGACAGGTGTCTAAATAAGAAGAAAATTCATATAAAGTCCTAACTTTACACTGAGACAAAGGACAGTCTTCTCTGTGATTCTTTTAAATAAGTTAATATTTTATGGTTGCTTTGACTCAAAAGCTGTTAGACTCCTCTGTTCTCGACTCCTTTCTTTCTCCCTTTCTCCATTATTTTTTTTAACAGGCTAAAAGAAATAAAGGCAAACAAAGGAGAGAAGGAAACAAAGAGTTTACATCATTTTTGGCAAAAATGCCACTGCAGATTAAAAATGCATTGAAAGCAGAAATATATGGACAAATACAAAAGAGATCAGGTTCCATATAAATGCACTTTCACATGAAACATACTCATCAAGCCTCTCTCAGGTCTTTTCTCCCCTTTCCTGGCGATCACAGAAGGCGTCACCAAATCAACAACCTAACTAGACTGGAGTCTTAGCCTACAGGAGCGGATTAGCACCAGGTAAACTGAGACATCCATTGGGACCAGCATAGATTTCACTGTTAGGTTGCCAATACGGACTTGCTTATGAGACACATATTCTGCGCAAAGCAATAAAGCCTCCTTCTGCACCCACGCTTGTGTGCGCCACATAAAAGTCCATTCAAAAAGACAGCTACTTGTGGCATTGACAGGAGCACCCCATTTCTACATATACTGACTTAGAAGGTTTTTCCTGAAAGTTTCACTGCCGGTAACAGTCACGTCAGTGTTCCCAGGAAGGAAAAAATAAGGCTGTTATTAGTGCAAGAGAACAACAGAGCCATGGGGGATTAGCAGATGCAAGGATGCTGCTAAAGTTCAATGAGAAATGGCAACTTGAGAAATGCTGTTGCTTCAGAAAAAAAAATATGGGGAATAGGTTTCGAGGGGGAAAGATAATAATGATTAAATAGGCTAAATAAAAAGGAGAAAGGATGCAGACAGTAATCAACCAGAATTTTTCAGTAGAGGAACAAATCTAGAAGTATGCAATTAATTATGGAAAATAGGACAATTAATGAAAAATACAAAGGAAACACATATGGAAAAATTAAGAAATGATCTGTTGTGTGGGTGAGAGTGAACACAGAGAAAGACAACAATGTCAGATATAATATGCTACTAAAGCTTTTTATTTCCCCATGTCCCTTTGCTTTTCAAACTCTTGCAAAACATTACCTCATCTGTTGGTTGTTTTTCTTTTTATCCCTAGTGTGCAAACTCACATTTCTCATCTTTGTCTTTTCCACTGCAGACAACAAAATTCTTATCTAGCCAGAGCGCCATCACAGACAGACAATGTCATGCACGGCTGACTGTGTCTTCAAGTACATTTGTTTGCATTTGCTAAATACATTTTGAATGTGTTCACCCACCTCTTCATAGCAGAAGCTCAGGGAGTTGCAACATTGAGAAACGTCTGTTTTGAAATCAGTCCCAGATATATGCGCACACCCCACATTTCTAGAATGGGTTTTAAGTAATCAGAGGAAAATGGACGTGCTACGTATTGTTTAATCAGTGGATAATGCAAAAGCATCAAATATCTTCTTTAAAAGTATTTTCTATCATCTCTGTAGCTCCTAACCTGCAATTCTTTCGAAGAGACGCTTCAAACAGTAGATTGTTTCGGCATAAAAAACTTCACTAAATTCCTGCGTAAACTGGCTTATTTACTTACATATATTCTTTGTAACTTACATTTTTCTCCAAATAATGCATTTACACCAATAAAAATGCTTTACTTCTAAACTGTTGCAGCTTACTTCTGTTTCTGAAATCTGAAGGGTGTTGTAATGGAGTCAGTCCTCTTCACTGTTTTCAAACAATCTGCACCTTCAGCACTGTAAGCATGGATGTATTTACAGCTCTGCTTCCCAAAAAACTGGTTTGGGGGCATTCACTGTGCAGCAGAGTATAGTGCAAAAGATGATCACAGAAGTATGCTTGTGATCCAAGGTCTGGCACTGAGCTGCTTCAGCCTGAAGCAGAATCAAATGCACATTTCATAGCCTTCCCACTAATATACATCTTCAACCAAAGAACAGCCCATTTGTGATTTATGCCGCTGCTTCTTTCACTGCTGAACCTCTCCCACATGTCCTCATCACTTTAGGATACTGCCCTTCAAATTTGCTTTATAATGTGCCTTGTGCATTTCATAAATCAAGGCTGAACTCTTCACTTCTGTGCATTACTCCTGAAAATAACCTCACACATCTTCTGAAGTACGATTCATTCACTTGATGAAATGCTAAGATTTTTCCTTAATGTGTCCTGGTCAAATTCGTAATTATAGCACATATCCCATTAAATGTTCCATGTAATAATTAGATGGTAATAACTTGATAATTCCACTGAATAAGACAGAGAATGAGATCTGTGTGAAATCTCCTCTTTCTGGTGCGCAGTCACAGGGCCGGAATCTGACTACTCACATATAAATTCAGCAAATTCAGTGAAGTTACAAAGCTACGTTATACCGTCAGGACGAAATGCTGAGTAACACTTCAGTGACAGGAGGTTCAGACACAACCCAGAAAAAACAGCCTCTACTGCAGAGAATTTTTGAAACAGCTCAGATGCAGCTTAACCATGCCTGGTTCAACAGGGAGAACCCTAAGTTAAGGTACCTGGAGAACTCTGCTGCCCAAATTTCAGAGCAAAATTAATCTAGGTGAGCAGAAGCTTTTGCCAAGTAGAGGGGCACTGGACTACTTTTAATGTTTTTTTTTAATTGCCCAAATTCTGTCTAAACCCCATTTTTAGATGTTGGAGGCCTCTATGCCTCTTGCCCTATATCCCTTAAAGCGTGCTGTGAGCTTGCATGGTTTTTAGCAAGTTTTAAGAGGATTTGCACTGGCTTGTCATATTTTGTTGTTTACAAAAGCAAACCAAATAATTTTAAAGAGTCCACTTAGGAGTTTAAGCAAGACTTATTTGAATGCAAATAAAAAAGATAATAATGCTCCATACAGAAAAAATACCTTATGCATTGAGGGTAGAGGGGAAGGAAGAGATTAAGAAAAGACAAACCAGTGCACAAATAACTTCTATGAACAAATCCCATCTAAAATAGGAAAAGTGATATCCAAAGATTATATAGACATTATTCTACCAAACTTAATTTGCAAATATTTTTTTTTTTTGTTTCAGTGGTGCCCCAGAAGACTCCAAGCTGGAACACTGTATTTGTATTAAATTTTACAGGACGGTTCAAAACCTATTGGAAGGTTATAATTTTCTAGTAAATTATATAGTGACCTTTTTGTAATGCTTAAGGCAGTAATACTTAGGCTAGGTATTTTTCCAATAGTGGAGCATGTTTTTAATTTGGGAAAATGTATGCATAGGATTTGCAGAACAATTAAATTATTCTGCACTTGACAAGATTTCAGGAGTCGCATCTACTACTGTAATATTTTTCCCACAGAGTGCTTGCTTCACATCTACACAGAAATAGCCCCTGAAATGTCAAAGCGTACGGAAGTTAGGTGGTTGCTTGTTGACCTGTAAGATTACAGGTTGCCAGACTGTCACGGCAAGAACAACTGCAAGGCCAGATGACAATCAAATTCCACTCTTAATTACTTCTGCTGCAGAGTCTAAACATACGCCCAGCTTGTGCCCAAATCATGTTGTGCTACATCTAGCCGATACGCGTGTCAAGGGACTGTGTCCTTCATTCTCTACCAATATTCAGAGGTATCAACAATGATACATTCAGTATGGGGATTGTAGGAGGTGCTGAGACCTCACTTGATATATGTACAAATGCATGTCAACCTAGATAATATACTTGGGCATGGTAGGCAAAAAAGAACGTAAATCACTGTCAAGACAGGCTGCTATACTCCCTGGAAGAGAGTCACAGTGCTTTACTGAATCCAGGTGCCATTTTTTTCCAAATGAGATTTTGATTAAGAATTATTATGTCTGAAAGTCTTTTAACCCCAAGCCCTCATCCTTTTGACTGCCACTTCAAAACATGTGTTCTAAGTAATAAAGTAACCTCACAGAGATTACAGCCACGCAGGCATTAGCTAAATCCAACTTGAAATGAACACAAGAAGCCAATGGTATTTGTCACTCTTGACTTTCTTACGAAGTCAGGCTACATTTTCTCTGTAAATGTAATTTTTAACCTGGTGGCCACTTACGTATTTGCTATAAAGAAACAAGCATACTTTTTCTTTCATTAGTCTAAAGGTTAAAAATAATCTTGAAGTATAAACAGCAGCAGACAGTAAAAATGCTAAAGGGTATGAGAGGTCCAGAAGGTGTAACTTAGGCTAATATTATTTTTCAAAGATAGAAGAATGAATTTCTCCTAAGTGCCTGGTGCTGGAAGCTTAGCTTTTAAAAATAGACACAAAAATAAAATGACAACTACTGTGAGCTGCGGTCTTTCTCAGGATCAGTGTTCTGCCTGGTTTTACCACCTTTACACGTGAATAGATAATTTGCGAACAAGTCAGAATCTGATGACAAAATGAGCTATACAGCACCGACATTTAAAATTTTACAGAACCATTACCTTAACATGTCTCTCAAGACTGAAAAATACACTGCACAACATACACAAATCACTGAGTCACTCCAAAAATGTAAGCAGGGAGAGCTTTATATAGTAGCAATCCTATACAACCATTCAAGAAAGGCAATCATATCTGTACTGTGCCTTACTTTCTAAGACCAAATGAAGCATAGCTTCTTTTCGTATCACTCAAATTGGCCATTTTCTTTCCCACCTTCATGTTCTATTATTTGTGTCACTGCAGCTAGAATTGCAAGATTTATTTAGGAACAATACTTTATCAATTGTGAAACACAAAGCGTAGTCCAATCTCACAGCACATACGCTTTAAATAATGTTTGACACCTCATCTTACTTACAGAAGCGTAAGAATTGGTAGCCTGAATTAGGGACTTTAGTGGTAGCTATTAAACATTAAGAGCCCTTTTCCCTACACGTTCTCATCTTTTCCATTTTCTGTTTCATTTTCAGTGTTATTTTATTGCATTATTTTATAATGGGAAGACAATCGCAAGAAATCTGTCTATGATATAGTGCTCCTTCTCATATAAATAGAGAACATGAGTCAAGCAGTTCAGGCCAGTAACAATTCTCCCAGACTTCCACCACCTTTTCCTCTCAGTTAAAAAGTGGAAAGTACTGTTTTCTTCAAGCTTGAGTTTATTTGAAAAAACTTCCATCTCAAATAATCCTGCTTCCATCCCATTTACTTCATGTGGAGGCTAAAACTGAACCCACGTAGTTACTATTTAAGGGACTGCAAAGAATACTAGCCTCAGGCTATTTGAAGAGAAAAGAAAAACAAACAAACCTCAAAATCCCAAATGGATTTTTCTTTTACGTGTTCCCAAGGCCTTTTAAGCATCACTGACACAGAGGCATAAAAATGACATCTCTTTCCCAGTTGAGGGACAGGAAACTCTAAAGTGAGGTCTTTGTGTATGATTGGCAATGGAGAGCATCTGCACTCCTGCACTTGCTTGTGAGGCTACAGACCTCACGGCTAGTGGTTCATGTGGACGGGCTACAGGGCAGCTTTGCTCACCTGCTGACCCAGCCATAGCATCAGCACATTGATGGCTTTGTTCCCAAGAGCCATCTCTTTGGTATCTCCAGAACTCAAAATCTTATTACTGGTTGTGAACAAGGATGCTTTCCTTTAGGAAGGACTTTTATTACATATTGCTAGGAAAAAATACTCTAAGTCCTGTGTTCTGTGAAGGTAACTCTTCTCATACGTGTGGGATAAAAAAAACCCATTTGAGAGGCAGACCACATACCAGAGACAAGATCATTCATTAGCTGGGTTTATGCATTGGGGTAGGAGCTACCACCTAGGAGGAGTATGGTGCGCTGTTACGGGTCCAATGGGGAGTAACTGTGAAGAGGTGAAGATGCGCAGAAATGAAAAGGTTTAGCAGCTGGGGACAGGAGAAAGATGGTGAGGCAAGTTGAAAAGTTTATGTTTCAGCTTTCTGCACAATTAGCACACCTCTCTGTGCACTAATATTAATACTCTTGGAGACTATTTCTATTTTAATATTGTTTGGCAGCAATGGTAGAAAAAAAAATTAAGGAACACTTTGGCTTTGACCCTACACTTGAATCTCATGAGTTTAACTAGTAAAGGATATAAACTGAAAGACTGTCAAGCCTCTATGCCACAGGACAAGTGTTTCTAAAAGCATCTATGAAACCTGACACAGCTGGTTAGAGGAACAGACTTGTCAAAGAGAGGCCACAGAGACAGGAGCAATGCTTGATCCTGAAAGCAGAAATATATAGTAAAGTCAAAGAAGGGAAATTAAAAAAAAAAAAAAAAAAAGCCTTCACAAGTCTCTTGTGAAGTGGCTAAAATACATATAAGGATTTTCAATGGCAAGTTTTTCTCCCCACGTAACTAAGGAGACCAACCAAAATTTCTGCTTGCATTTTTGCCTATGTAGTTTTATTCCAGATGCCTAGACACACGGCTACGCACATTTACAGCACTGCAGTTCAGCAGAGAGTCAGAGTCTGGTCCCATGTGAGCCTGAGAGTGCCTGCTTTCCTTAAAACACGAGTAGGAGGCACTGGAAATCAGGCTTGAGTCACGATTCCACTTGTAACTACAGACAGGATGGTTCTTTGCAACCTCTCATATCAAAGCACTTTCAGCGTCTACAACCATTAAGACAAATATACATTGAACTGAGCTAGCCACATCAAAAAAGATGTTGATTTCTCATCTGCATTGTGTGCTATAAAGATAAGGACATCTGCTCTTTGGACAAAAATGGATGACAACCCCAAACAAAAAAGTGAGGGAAAAACCCCTGCAAAGGTACTGCAGTCTCCTTCGTATGTAAGCTCACTGGACTTCACTGCCATCTGCAAAAAATGTACAGCATTGTTGAAAGGGCAAAAATGATTAGGTGAAGCTGCTCATATGCATAGGGTTGCTAAATTCAGGTTCTTCTCATTCCTAGTTCTGATTATTATTCAAATGCACTTTCTTCTTTGACAAAATTAAGGCAATTTTTGGCGTTGTTTGAAAATGATAGCCCAGAAAAATGAAATAACATCAAATATCACTTCTTGAATGATATACATACTACATTACCAGGCTTACGTAAAAGATGGAGCATCAGCAAGGTATAAACACTCAAACCCAGTACTATACAACCATAAAATATGTTGGGCAAACCTCAAAACACCAATTGGCATACAAACTACTTGATAGCTAATAAAATATGTGAATAGAAAAAGAAGTATTATTTAAAGCACAGTACATACAAAAAAAAGTCACAATACTTTGCACTAAATTACGCAATTCAGATAAATACTGAAAATGCAATGTTGTCAAACTAACACCAAAGTTGATGCTATGGGACTAGTTTGAAGTTCAGCCATTCAGCATGAGGTATTAGAAGGAATAAATTTAGTTCTCAACTTCAATTTACAGCTTGCAGGAGAAGCTTTCCTGCAAGGGAATACATCTCTGCCATCAACTGTGGGCCATAACGAATAGAGCCAGTTCTCTGGAACACCCATGACAGGAGGAAGATTAAATCCAATAAAATGGAAGTCACCAGAACTCCCCAATTTACAACAATTGATTCATAATCTATTATATGAGGCAAATGATTTAGAAAGGTCTCTCTGTTCAGACAATGAAGGGAGTTAATATCTATAGGCTGAAGTAGCGTGCACAGTTTTTCTAGATTAGCGAGGATGACTGATATATTATTTACTAGCTTGGGCATTATTATTCTTTTGAAGCTTACATTTATGTCCAAAGACAAGCTATAAAACAGAGCCTAGCGGAGCTGTTCAGACTCACGGGTTGTTATTAACAGATGACCTTCTCGTAGGTCTTAAAATATCTTGAATATGCAAACTCCATTATACCAGAACAGCTTCAGCCCCACAGGAGAGCAATAAAAATGACCCGGGAAGTCTTCTATTACAATAATTATTCTAGATGAAAGTACCAGCCATTTGCAAAGTTTAGGTTTATTAGTGTATTAATAAAATGTTATAGCGACACTTCTGTGAAACCGTTGTTCTAGTCTTTTCTAGCACATACATGTCTAGCCAGTTTTCATTGTAAGACCTTCAGGTCTTATGATATCTGGCACTGTTCTCTAAACTCCAGCCTTTGCAAATGCGTATATCATAATGTCATTTCACTTTTTAGAAAGCTGAATTTCTAACTCTGGTCTGCAGAGTAAAACCTGACAATGTGAACTCTAAGTTACAGATACCAAAAGGCAGATTGGAAAAAAAGAAAAAAGAAAAAAAGTGGATAACGAAGTTATCATTATGGCAATGCTACAAGGGTTGCGCCTAGTTTTTAATAGCATTTACCTTGAAGTACTTCTCCTATTATTCATGTTTTGGTTGCATCACCTAAAAAGATAGGGACTTGCTGCCGAAGAAGAACCAGGAACAAACCGATGCCTGGACTACTGATACATGGAGAAGGGCTGACATTTGGACCTTTTCTGGAAACAACAGGAAACGTCCTCACAGCTGCAACTGCAGGAGGCAGCACCAAGCTGCAGGATTACTTTGGGTCTAGGCCACTGCAGGACAACAGGGAACAAGAGTTGTTTTCAGCACTCAAACAGAGTTTTAATCTCCAGACACATCCTGCCCTACTTTTCATCTGCAGAACTCTCCCTGTGTTAGTAAAAGCCTCAGCAGAAGCCAGGAAGAGCTGCAGGGTCTGTAGGACTCTTCCCTCCCACTCCCTAACTCTTCATCTCACGCGGCTTGGTTTCCAAAGCCAAGGGCTTCAGACTTGGGCAGACGAGGACAGGAACACATGCGGAAATTCCAGATGCTGTGGATCCGTGTAAACATATCAATCCTGATAGGACATTTTTGATGCATCATAACAGCAGCTGTTGAGTTCAATAAATTAGGCTTAATATGAAATATATTTTCCATTTACAGAATAAGAAAAACTGTCAATTCAAACCAAGAGTCTGGAATTGCATGAAACATAATTACCTATCCAAAAATGCTACTAAGACAAGGGAAAAACACCCTCCAAAGCACATTGTGACCTTTCAGTGAGATGATATCAAGACAATTATATGGCTGCCATGGAACTCAGACTCCCCAGTGAGGCTGATGGCACATGACCTTAACAGCAAGGGGACATCTGACATTAAAAAAAAAAAAAACAGTTGGAGGATAGTAAAGGGGAACATCATCACCGTGCATACTAGTGGGGCAGAAAAAAATTTTAAAAAATGAGCAATTCTTGCATAAACAATGCTGATTGATAGAGGAGGAAAAACAGTTTAGAGAGGAAAAAAGAAATAAGATGGAATAGGGAAAGAGACAGAAAGTCAAAGGCCATGCCAGTGCTAAAACAAAACACGGCTTTGCAATAGCTGTAGTTTGTTCAAGCAGCGTAGCAACGTAACGGATCAGAGTTTGATCCTTATTTCTGGACCCGCAGCCCTTTCACGGGTTTGTTTCCTCTGTTATCACATCAACCCCTGTATGTTCATCTCCTCTGTATTTTCCTGAGAAGTTATGCAG
This sequence comes from Mycteria americana, assembly GCF_035582795.1. Lineage (NCBI taxonomy): Eukaryota > Metazoa > Chordata > Aves > Ciconiiformes > Ciconiidae > Mycteria > Mycteria americana. The sequence continues at coordinate 112,524,230 of NC_134367.1, forward strand.
GAGCTCAAAGCTGTGCCGTCAGGAGCTAACCGCCATGCTGAGCTGGATGTGCAAAAGCGGGAGCAGGCAAGTCCAGGAGCTGCTGCAGGACCGCTGCCGAGCAAATGCCCCGCACCCACATGCACGGGGCAGGACCTAAGCTTCCTCTGCTGTCGTGGGGCGACTCTTGGGGACTCAAAGGCTACACACACACCTGAAAACCTTATTTTGGTGAACTCTTACCTTTTCCATAACGTGCCCATGCCAGCCGCAATGTTATGTGCCAGATGTTCACCATTTAACCAGTGTTAAAGTTCGAACAAATGAAACTGCGCATCAACTCAAATGCTTAGTTTACTTTATGTAGCCAGACCTTTAAAAGCAGCTTGTTTTCAAAATCTGAACAGGCAATGATTAGAAATGTGTTTTTAGAGTCTTTGGAGATCTAGATCAGGCCCTCAGCTGGGAGCTGTGAACAACAGATAATGCCTGAGGGGGAAAAACGAAACTACGGGTGGATTTAGTGTATGTAGCTTGATGCAGTGAAAGCAGGTGCAGTGACATGTCTTCATTATTACTTAATCTTTCCATCTCATAGATATGGGGATTGGGACAATGATGGGGATTGGAACTGTGGTGCAGAATACTGAACTGAGATAATCTAATTTACTTTAGTGTCTGCATCTGTATTCAAACTCAGCTGTTCACGAAGCAAAACAAGAAAATACATTTTGCCCTTTTTAAACCATTTTTTGGCTGTTTCAATTATTTAACTAAGCTCCTCAACGAAAATAAATGCCAAAACTGCTTTGTGGAAACCTCCCTCTCAAAAAAACCCCACTGAGCACAAAAATGTGAAGAAAGGCAGAAAGATGAAAAACTTATTTAATTCCAAGCATGGGCTGGCTGCATATAAATTAATCATACAACATAGGGGTGGGAAGAGCAAATCTCCCTGAGATATAATTGTGTCATGTATCACAAAACAGATTCAGGGCATACCGTGGTGGAACTGAGCGTAAGTGACAGCAAAGGTGCAGTGCTGTGGCAAATGCATTTATGATCTTAAAAAAAAAAATAAATCAAGATTTGTTGATAATTACCTCCAAAGAGAGAAAGAAAAATAACTGCAGGACTTAACAGCACCTGCTGTCAGCCAGTCTATGCTACTGTGTCCCTTACGATGAGGGAGGGGATGCTACTTTTCTTCCCGCAGAGAAGGAAGAAATGTTGTAGCATCATCATGCTACAATATGAGAAGTAATGCAAGAAGGGGATCTGATAATCAGGAAGTCATAGAAAAAGACAAAGATTTAAAGAAAAGTCTTCAGGTGATTTCAGGTGATTTTCAGAAAAGTCTTCAGGCGGAAAACAAAATCTGTTCTTTTATAGTGCCAGATTTGTATTTCTGACCATTTAAATCACAAGACGCTGCTTCAGCTTTTAGGAGTAGAACGGAGACCTTGTATTGGCACTGTAATGAATATCAAAGAAAGGAATGTCAAGAGTAACAAACATCTGTCACAGAGACAGTCTTGTAGGCAAAGCAGGATCTCAGGGCATCTTCACACGCTATTCAGTATTCAAAGAAGAGATCACAAACTGCATCCAGCCTCTGCAAAAGTCCACTAGAGGAAAGGAGCAGGCTACTTTGCCCTAATTTACCTAGCCTACATAGGAGCCAGGTAGGATTTTGCTTCACAAATTACACTGTTATTCTCTTCCCCCCAAAAAAATTATATATCCAAATCCAAGTAGATAAATTGCCAGAACTAGCTGCTGCTCCCTACAACTTTTTGCTGGGGATGTGGTCATTCACAACACGCCACTTACTTACAACCTCAGCTTGCAAATCATCCTGTGGTAAGCAAGCCTGTTCAAACCTGAGAGCACAAGTGCACAGAGGCTGCTGTGAGTGTTAGTAAAATACGTGTTATAAGCAGTCCCTTTTCATGCTCCCGTTCAATCTGTTTTAAGGGAGGTAGGCTTCCTGGACACAAAATTACTAGACTGCAGCCTGAGGTTATCTTTTTTCCACCTACAGGTTATAGAGGAAGGTTCCTCCATTAGCTTTTTAAAATTCAGTGCCTGAAAACTGAAGGCTTTTGATTAATTTGTAAAGGCAATTCTAGCTGTGCAACAGAGAAAAAAAAAAAAAAAACCAAAACACCACCTTACTCTGAGCTTAGAGTTCTCAAGATAACACCGGAATTTCATAAAACTTCTGAGTTAAAAAAAAAAAAACCAACAAGATAATGGTCTCAGTTAAATGCAACTGAATGCAGCGGTTCCTTTGTATAAAGGAAAGAAGGCATTGGCACGCTAGCCAGTTTGCATTTTGCACTTGCATTTCCTCAAATCTCAGAGCTACTTTTCAGCCCAGCAGGCAGTTAGCTCGCCCTAATTACTGCCAGGGAGGCCCAGATGCTTTTGTCAGCTCTTCAAGCACGGAAAAAGATTACCAGCAGACAAGCCAGCCATAGGATCAAGGATGGCTCCTAACAGGAGACTTGTAAAAAATCCGCTAATACTTACGTTCTCTACTGAACGGAACAAATCTAAACACCTTCTAAATCTGAGATCAAGCCTGATTATTCATATACAGGATTATCTTCCATGCTGAAGAGACAAATACAAATGCAGTCAATTAAAGACAGAGTTATCATAATGAAACTCTTTTTCATGTAATTTGGCGAGATACAAAGCCCTGCCTTAAGCAGATATAAAGACATGGCACTGGCCGTTCAGCTGACGTGCCCGCCTGCCGAAAGGAACTGCTGTGGCAAAAAGATGTGGGGTCCAGCATCGCTCGCAGCCACGGAGCGATGTTGTCTTACCGACTCCAGCGGCAGGGGAGGCTGGGGCCCAACGGATGCTGCCGCTTACCTACACGGATACTCTGAATGAAGTAAAAGCAATTACTATTTTCCACATTTTGAAATTACATGGAGAGGATCCTCCATTCTCTTGCAAATTGAATTTCACAAGCCTTCAAAGCAATTCAGCTTAAGCTTGAGAAATAGACTCAGCGGCAGTTCTTTATCCGACGGTAGTGGGGGAGGCCAGTGGCTGTTATCACTGATTTCAGCAGCTGGTTGAAGCCAGCACAAATCGCCTATCACCATACAAAATACAATTACCTCCCCCACACACACATGAAAGAAGAAAAAAACCTGTTTGTTTGAAAATTAGGACTGCAGCTTAACCTGAAACAGGTTCTTATGTTCAGCTACATGATTATAAAAAAATGACAAACCTGATTAATGCAGTTCAGGGTTGCATGTGTTGTAAATCTGTAACCATTTACTGACTTATTTTATATGGTGAAACTCACCTGTGTCAAATACAGCTTTTAACTACAAAGGTGGCCTCAGGAGACCCGAGCTGTCTCATGCCCTGTCTCTGCTGACTGCCGATTTTGAAGAAGTCACTTGATTTTGAACAAGGGTTCTGTGTCTCTGCAAAATAAGCAGAGCGATCCAATCTCCTTTGCAAAAGCCACAGAGGCACACTGATTGGAAAGGATGTGTTAAAAGTCAAATATTAGTATTATTGCCATTACTTTGTTGGGAGCATGATCCTATTTTGAGCAAAAGAACATTAGAAAATTTGGAGGGAGGATTCTCTTGTTGCCACAAAAGCTCCTTTAATGGTTAGAGCATGGCTTCATAGCACCGTGCCCACCTTCAATACCCCAAAGAGCACTGGGTGCCCTTTACCCACACTTCCAGAAGGGTGCAGGGCTCCCACAAGCCCCATGTCACATCTGCAAGTCCCGTGTAAGTCTCAGATAACCCAGGGAATCCAAAATGGCACTAGATGCCTCTGCGTAGGCATCTGTGTTGAGTCCCACGTGACGTCAGGCAACGTTCAAGTACTGGCAATATCTCAATTAGAAAACTGGTCAGCAGAATAAATGCACTGCATGAAATGACAGGATAATATTCAGGGGAAAGAGAGTCTTGTCCCAGTACAAATCTGTTGCTCTTAATTTGTCTTGTATAAATGAACATTAACTTTGGGCCTAAATCTTTGGTCATTTGCATATGCTGTAGCACACAATACAGGCATCTACCTGGTAGTTTGTGGTTAAGGGGGCTGTCTGCAAACCCAAGTGGTTTACTGCCACTTTGTACATTTGTTCATTTGAAATTCTCAGCTCAATAGCACCTACTTTCTTTTTTCTTTCACTGCTTTATCTGTCTTGGTGGTGTGGTGGTGGTAGCATATGTTAAATCTGCACACGTACCTTTGTTTAAAACTTTTCTTGCTCTTCCAGTCACAACTCTGTGTCCCTAAAAGTTAAAGGTGTCACCTTTAACTTTTAACTTCCTCTTTTATAATTTAAACTCATTATTTGGCTTGTTGCAAATTTATATATGAAGAAATAGCAACAAATATATTTTCAAAACACAGGCTGCCTCCGAGGTAGCGCATAGAAACAATTCTGTGATTTACATTCTCCTCTCGGCTACACTGATGCCCATAACTGAAGTCAATAGAGTTGTTCCACTGCGACTGAGAATTTGGCTCGATGTAGGAAGCATTCATTAAACAGTTTTGTTTATTTAGCCAAAGTCAAGGATCTGTTACCCTTTCATTTCTGTCCATTTCTGGTGCCAGGATAAAAAAAACATTTCTGATCCAACTTTCAGAGCATATTCATTTGTAACTAAAATAAAATCTTAAGAATTAGCTATTTGGCTGCTTTCAATGTTACTAATGGCTTTCTGTCCTTCTTTGAGAAACGCTTCCTCTCAAAGAAACAAAAATGTGGGAGCTCTGACAATACTAAGAAACTTGCCAGCACAGCCCCGGGAATTTGCAACAGAAGTTCATCCTCTCTAGCCCACGAGTTACAACCTCCTCTTGGTCAATAGTGTTTCTGTGCAATGTTACCTTGTGTGCTTTCAACGGGTGTTTTCACTCCAGTTCCCAGAGTGCAAGTGAAAAACCCACCACTTCCAGCATTGAATGAGCGCTTGCTGGCAGCCTTGGCAGAAAGGACTGACATTAGTAGCAGAATCAGCCACATTTATCCCAACTCTTCCTCAAAGTCAGAGCTAGGAACTTGGAGAGAGTCGTGGAAGTTTGTACTGGGGAAACCTATACCAAAATTTATATTATACCATAATATGCCATAATATTGGCAGATCTGAGGTCTACTTTTATTCATGGTTGGGTGTATTCATGTTTTATGTGCTAGCACCCCATAACTTCTTCAGCTTCACCAGGACCGTTATAACTATGGAATATTCCAAGACGATTAATTTATCCTATCTAACTTCTCAAAATGTCTTCATTGTCCAAACTTCATCTTTATAAAGAAGGGCCTCACAGCCCTTAAATGCCTTCTATTCAAGATCCTGCAGATCACTTCGCTCCCACAGGAAGTTAAATACAGGCTCTTGTGGCAAATATGGCAGCAGAGTACGTAGAAAAACAATCCTGCAATTATTCTTGTATTTTTAACCATCGGTAGTGTGGTACAGCAAGTGGCAAAAGTGGAGGAGAGCCAAGAAAGTAATGAGCCATCTTCTCTGCAGATCAGCAGTAAATGCTCTGCCGGTCACAAAGAACCACAATTAAGGGAATGTTGGCATTAGTGATTAATGAGCTATTTAAAACTAGTGAATCAGATTGCACTTTACATGCCCTATCACCTATGGGTGAGGTTTTGTAGAATGTAATTCACAGACACCCAACCTGGACAGAAATAAACCCATTCATTTCATATTCTTGTTACAAAACAGTGGTGCAGATATCAGAATCACACCGCATGTCACATCTTAATTAGAAAAATGAAAGAAAACATAACTCCTTCTGTAGAGAATGAATGAACTGATTCAGATTTTACCTTTAGTTCAGTCCTAGGCTAAGATGGCACTGGAATGGGCAGCATTATTTCTAATTTGTTTGCTCATTCAAGAAAAGACTTGAAAAGCACATGTTTAAATCCCTTCCAATTCCAGCATTTACATAAGCACGTTTAAAGAAAACACATATATTTAAATGCTATCTTGAATAGGAATTCTTCCGCATACTCAGGCCCAAATGTATCATCTGAAAAATCTCATATGCCTTATTCATCAGCAATAGATTTTATAAAATTTTCTTTTACACTACTGAAGGAAAGTAAAACAATGCCACTATTACAGTCAATACTCAGATAATGCAGCCTTAGAGCTCTACCTTACTGTTAGCATTTATAAAAAAAATCATGCTCACGCTGTGACTTTCACCCATGCCACTGCATTTTTCTCTTCTTTAACCAAGAAGGAGGTAAGGGAATGCCAACTGAGAGTTTTACTCTAACTTTCTATTTTCTTCCATGGGTGTACAAACCCTCCTTGTTACCTGATTGAAATACCTGAATACAGTTCCTTTAATGTTTCTCAATTTTTTTTTCCCTTGGCTCCATCTACCTAGGTCATATGGGGGTAGCTTCATACTGATAAACTTGCCTTGCCAAAACTTTAAAATGAAAACCTGCCATTTGGTTTATTTTGCTAGTCAGCTGATCAGCATGAGCAAAATTTGCAAATAATTCTGGGGAAATTCTGTGCTTAAAACCCAACCATTGTTTGAAATATGAGCATCTATCTTCAGAGAAGCAGAAAACAAAAAAAAGAAGCCACACCGTGTTATAAAAATGGCCATACTTGGTCAGTTTAAAGGTTCATCTAGCCTGGTATTCTTTCCTCGTAATGGTTAATAGCAGATGCCTTGGGAAGAGCATAGGAATCCGGCAAGCAGAAGCTAATACTTTCCGAGAATACCCTCCTAACCTTCAACAGTTCACAGATCAGAGTTCTCACCTGACAAATCCAAGACTTTTCACATTGTCCTGGTTTCAGCTGAGATAGAGTTAATTTTCTTTATAGGGGCTGGTATGGGGCTATGTTTTGGATTTGTGCTGAGAACAGTGTTGATAATACAGAGATGTTTTAGTTGTTGCTGCACTGGTCAAGGACTTTTCAGCTTCCCGTGCTCTGCCAGGTGCAGAAGAAGCTGGGAGGGGGCACAGCCAGGACAGCTGGCCCCAACTGGCCAAAGGGCTATTCCAGACCATATGGTGTCATGCTCAGTATATAAAGCTGGGGGAAGAAGAAGGAAGCGGGGGGCACGCTCCGAGGGATGGCATTTGTCTTCCCAAGTAACCATTACACGTGAAGGAGCCCTGCTTTCCTGGAGATGGCTGAACACCTGCCTGACCATGGGAACTAGTGAAGGAATTCCAGCCAGCATAGGAATAAGGAATAAGCATAGGAATAAGCATAGGAATAAGGAATAAGGAATAAGGAATAAGGAATGAAGGAATAAGCCCAGCCAGCATGGGTTCAGGAAAGGCAGGTCCTGCTTGACCAACCTGATCTCCTTCTATGACAAGGTGACCCGCCTAGTGGATGAGGGAAGGGCTGTGGATGTTGTCTATCTAGACTTCAGTAAAGCCTTTGACACCGTTTCCCACGGCATTCTCCTGGAGAAACTGGCTGCTCATGGCTTGGACGGGTGTACTCTTCGCTGGGTAAAGAACTGGCTGGACGGCCGGGCCCAAAGAGTGGTGAATGGAGTTTACTCCGGTTGGCGGCCGGTCACAAGCGGTGTTCCCCAGGGCTCGGTGTTGGGGCCAGTTCTGTTTAACATCTTTATCAATGATCTGGACGAAGGGATTGAGTGTACTTTCAGTAAGTTTGCAGACGACACCAAGTTGTGTGGGAGTGTTGATCTGCTGGAGGGTAGGCAGGCTCTGCAGAGGGACCTGGACAGGCTGGATCGATGGGCCGAGGTCAATTGTATGAGGTTTAACAAGGCCAAGTGCAAGGTCCTGCACTTGGGCCACAGCAACCCCATGCAACGCTACAGGCTTGGGGAAGAGTGGCTGGAAAGCTGCCCAGCAGAGAAGGACCTGGGGGTGTTTGTTGACAGCCGCCTGAATATGAGCCAGCAGTGTGCCCAGGTGGCCAAGAAAGCCAATGGCATCCTGGCTTGTATCAAAAATAGCGTGGCCAGCAGGACCAGGGAAGTGATCGTGCCCCTGTACTCGGCACTGGTGAGGCCGCACCTCAAATACTGTGTTCAGTTTTGGGCCCCTCACTACAAGAGGGACACTGAGGTGCTGGAGCGTGTCCAGAGAAGGGCAACGAAGCTGGTGAAGGGTCTGGAGCACAAGTCTGATGAGGAGCGGCTGAGGGAACTGGGGTTGTTTAGCCTGGAGAAAAGGAGGCTGAGGGGAGACCTTATCGCCCTCTACAACTACCTGGAAGGAGGTTGTAGAGAGGTGGGGGTCGGTCTCTTCTCCCAAGTAACAAGTGATAGGACAAGAGGAAATGGCCTCAAGTTGCGCCAGGGTAGGTTTAGACTGGATATTAGGAAATTTTTCTTCACCGAGAGGGTTATCAAGCATTGGACCAGGCTGCCCAGGGAAGTGGTTGAGTCGCCATCCCTGGAGGTATTTAAAGGACGTTTGGATGAGGTGCTTAGAGACATGGTGTAGTGGTGGTTTTGGCAGTGTTAGGTTTATGGTTGGACTCGATGATCTTAGAGGTCTTTTCCAACCTATATGATTCTGTGATTCTGTGATTCTGTGAATTCCTTGCTTTGCTTTGCTTGTGTGCACGGCTTTTGCTGTACCTACTAAACTGTCTTTATCTCAACCCACGAGTTTTCTCACTTTTCCGATTCTCTCCCTCATCCCACCGGGGGGGAGTGAGCGAGTGGCTGGATGGGGCTTAGTTGCTGGCTGGGGTTAAACCACGACACACATATATCACCAAGACAGAGGGATAAACTTTACATAAGACAAATGGTGTGCTTTGATGTCGAGAGGTCTATAGTAACTGTTGCTGAATAGAAATAATGTGAAAGAAACATATAGGCAATGCATTAGCTCTCCTGCTCACTGTTACCAGAAAACAGAGTATTTACCCCATGAGCTTCACCAGCATCCCTTGAACAGGGCTACTGTCCTCACCACTACCAGCATCCTGCAATTCAGAGGTGGTGAAGTCTTGTTAGGTGATCTAGCTCATTTTACTATGAACCCAGGACTAAAGAGGGGAAACCACAATACACCTCTTGTGATGTTCAATACCAAGTTAAAACCACCACTTGTTGCTTCTTAAACGTTGGTGAAATTTCAACCTACTAAGATTAACAACGTTACTCAGTGTTCATCATTATCATTTTAATATTGCACTAGAAAGAAAATGAAATTGCCATATGGTGGAATTATCATGTCAGACATCTGTTAACTCCCTCTTATGGAAAAACAAAGCACTTTTAATATATTCACAGGGTAAGCAAGCTGATAGCTATTTTTAATATATGAAGATGTTAAATTAAGTGTTTTGCCCCACATGGTAGGATTTTCTTTAGAGGTTTAACTCTAAAGGCTTACCTGTATAACACTGAAAAAATACATAACGGTCTCTGTTTCTGTGGGGACTCATAGCACTGCAAAACTATTGCAAAAGTTTAAATGCTAAGGTCAGTTAAGATTACAGAGGAGGCACTGCCACAACAGATTTGTAAAGCTTTTTGGACAGTTGATTGAAAACACTGGGCTGATCTCAGCCATTTACAGATTTGTGTCTAATTAGATTAATGTAATACACTCAAAACATTTTTTTAAACACTGGTCTTGTTTGAATTTTCATTTTGAATTTTTTTTTTTTCAAATTTGCCTGAACCTAACAATAAAGAATTAAAAAAAAAATATCAAACAGAAATAGATTCAAACAAAAGAGTTTGTGTTCCTTTGTTCTTGTTATGTTGCTGATAAAAATGGAAAAACTATTTTGGGTCATCCCAAATGATTCTTCCATCAATCATTTCATTGAGAAAAACAATAATCACATCCTGAACCTTCCTCTCCTGCCACTTGTGCATGTGGTTTTAACCATGACTGCCATTTCATAAAGAAAATGCTACAACTGCCTTTGTCTCTCATTTAATTATAATATGGCTGTTTGGATTACTCTAGAAAATATTATTTTTTAGACTATTCCTGCACATGATGATTCAGGCTACCAGCATCTACCTCAGGAGAGGAAATGTTAATGTCAATGAAATTATCAGGGAAATATTTTAAATGTTTATGCTATCCTAGTTGTAATTGGACATCACCACAAAAATGTAACTAAAAAATTACGTTTATACATTCAAATACATATGCAAATACTTGTAGTTTTTAGAAGGCAACACACATCTAGCTACCACTGCTATCCTACACTGTGGTATGATATACAAAAGTATTGATAATGCTTCGGTATGGATTAAATCAGCTAATTACCAAGTCCATCACACCTAGAGAAAATGTATTCAGACTGTTGTGTTCCATACCTCTGGGAGCCTGAAATTAAACAGCTAAGTCTTAGTTTTAATGTAAGGAATTATCAGCTTTACTGAACACTTTCAGTCTAGCTGGATCTCCCTAAAGCATTTGGTAGAACTCCCAGACACTTAATTTTAGTGAATTCATGGCCTTGTGTAACGTGGAGGCTGGATCTACACTAAGGCTGGCCAAAATTTGACCAGAAATAGACAGAAGGAAGGGGGAATATTCTCTTAGGGCTTTATACTTATTAACACCAGCACATTTGTGAAAGTCACAGGAGGATCTGGATAGGAAAAGAAAAGCAAAGGATCAACTCCTGAATCTATTAGTCAGTGGAGTCACCTGTGGCTACATGGACATCAGAATCTCACTCTTGCTGTTCCCAGCATTATCACGGCATCTACTCAGCACAGATACTAATGCCCTGCTTTAAAAACCTGAAAATAATATGCAAGTGTCATTTAAGATATGTCTAAGGCCATTTATTCTGACCTCATCCTTTTTTTTAAAGCAGGAAAATGTCAGAATAAATGTGTTCTCTATATTTATAGTGTTATGCTGGGGGCTGAGCAAAACCTCGTGCGAGCTGATGGGCATTTCAACAGCCCTGTCAACCTCTTCAGTCTTCCCTCTTGACAGAATCCACCCACAAAATCCCAAACATTGAGTATGTAGCTAGATTAAAAGATGTAGCAAAATAATATAGTACATTATACCTTCATATGTTTTGTTCCCCATGCAAGCCTTTTTTCTTCCTGGATGTGAAGGTATGTCAGCACCATGCAATCTCTTCACACACGCCTCCTCCCACATAGTTTCTGCTCTTTCCAGAACTACTTCTAATTTACCTGCTACATGTTCTCCTAAAACTTGGTATTTCCAATTCTGTGTTTCTAGATACAGACATAATCCTTAATAATCTATCTGACCATAATCAAAGCCATTAATAGATTTAATCTTCACCCCATCGTCCTCTCGCAGCAGGGAAGTACTCGGTTAATTTATTGATGAGAGATGAACTGGAGGAAGATGGTATCATTTCCCCCAGGTATGAATACAAACCTACATCTTTGATTTCTGTTTAATTGGTCAATATATCATCTCATTCTCCAGAATGGATTATAAGGAAATGGTTCCCATTTCTCAGTCTATGTTTCTATACACTTCTAGGAGAGAGTGGTATAGTTAGATCCAACTATATGGGACAACTAATGGAACAACTTCAGTTCTTCTCTTCCTCAATGCAGATGGCCCTGCCCATCATTTATGTTCCATCTTGGGAGAAACTGGCAAGTCTCACATGCTTCTTCCGTAAGTCACTTCAGAAACTTTACTGTTCACCTTTGCATTAAAAAAATTCCAAACTAATAACTTCCTCTGGCTTTTATAAGTGTGTGATATGTGTGTGCGTGTATATATATATATATATATATATGCTTGCAAAACCATACTGCAAAAAAGGGACATTTCAACAGAGAGTGGTTAAAAGAAGGGGAAACTATGCAAAGAAATAATACACTGCCTGCATGCAAAATTATTTGTAACAGAACTGCAAATCCTCTAGGTAAAGAGCACGGAGACAACTATTAGAAATTATCTGTCTGAAGCAATGCCCATATATAAACAAAACCTGAGCACCAGCTATTTACATCAAATACTGAATATCAGATGGAAGCAAATAAAGACAACTTTAGCTAACAGATTAAATGAAATAAGTCACAAATTAATTATTGATTTATTCAAGACAGAGATAGGATGTTGGTACTACCCACAGGAAAAAAAAAAAAAAAAGGCAAATATTTTTGGAATAAAACTCTATACTAACTTATTAACTGAACATAGTCCCAAGAGTTATTTCATTAAAGAAAGTGATCTGCAGTCTATGAAGCAGGCGTGCCTGTGAATGAAGCTTTGTTCTTAATAATAGTAAGTGAGCAGAAAGGCTTCACACACTACTGTCACCATCATGTTTAGAGAAACCTCCAGTATATAATACGGTTGTATCACCTACACTTTGAAAAGTTCTGATACATGTTTGATGTTCAACAAACCATGAAACAGCATACTATCGTAGATGGGTCCTGGCCAGCCATACATAAAAGCACATTGAACACTGCAACCTGCAGTAATCAACCTGAGCGCCACTCCTATACATATAGCATGAAAACTATTGCAGTCATCATTTGCACTGATACTTTGCTGCAGTACCCTGGGGGGTCTGCAAGCGGAGCGGCACGTTTCAGCTGTGCTTTTTCAGAGGTGGCTACCTGCTTTGGGTTCCCACCGCTGGGAGAAGAGGGTCACGCCCCGACTCAATCTACCTGCCTTTCCCTCAGCTCTGAGGGATCATACACAAAAGTAAAGAAATAGAATGTAGAATAGAATTATTTCATGCTTTCTGAAAGGAAATTGTGTGAGCCAAGTATGTAAAACACACAGTACTTCAGTCATAGAAATTCACCAAAGAAAACAGTGAACAAGATCCTCAGGCTTACCACAGCTTCAGTGAATGATAAGGGGACTGAACGACTATCGCTTTCTTTTCACAGGAGAACAGCAGCTCTCAGACACAATGCAAGCATTTCTATCCTGCAAGGCTAGTGAAAAATCAGTAGTGACTGTAACACCCCAGGCCTTTTCAGCCATCTCAAATGCAGAAAAGTGCGTAACAGCTATGTGACTGTACGGTTATGGGTCGCCAACTCTGCAATGGCCTCTTGTTCCACCTGGGTGAAACAATCCCATTTCTGTATAATCCTGATGTAATGAGGTTTGTTTAGTGTGCTGGGAGGCACTGAGGAGGAAGAGCAGACAGATACGGAGTACGAGACACAACCAAGCACCGCTTCATATGAGAGGGCCCTTCCTAAGAAAGCAGTTGGAAGAAAGCCTGTGAATGCAAGGGAAGTATTTCTCCAACAACAAATCACTGGCTAAATTTGGGGGTGACTTTGCTCAGTCACCATTAGATACCACGTCTCATATTATGCAAAGGGATGTTTTAGAAATATTAGAGCACTAACGTGACACGAGCAACATATTAGGAGAAAAGAAAAGCAGCATGCTATGAAAAAATGCTAGTATTAAGATAAAGTTTGCTCTACTTGAAAATTAAAATTCACCATATTTAAAAAATGCAATGAGCCAGAATTTGAGACTGAATAACAACAATTTGGGTTAAAAAACCCACATAATAAAGCAAACTTTGTAATAAATGAGCTTGGTCATTTGAACATGAAAGAACAAAATTGAAGCTGCAAGTGGCCTCAGATCCTTTTTTCCCAAATTGAACTTAAAAAGAAACTTTGATTTGCAACCAATTAACCAACAATTTAGACAAGCATCTTGAGGTCCTTTGGATACTAACAATGTTGTAATTTAATTTACAAACTTTTTTTCCCCTGTGCGTACACATTGTAGGGGGTATTTTCAAAGCATGGTTCCAGGCTTTAGACATACCCCGCTGGCTTAACGGAAATTGCATGGTTTGGCTTCCTTTTTGAGCGACTGGAAACCTATCCCAGTCAGCTTTCACACTGAACGACAACAAAGAAAGGATGTCAATGGAAGGGTGCCAGTGTGAGCAACTTCCAAGTTTCCATTAATTCTTTAAAACTCCGTTGCCAAGTCAGAGTAACAATTCACAGAATGCAATGGAGACGGCCCCCTGCATGCTGCTCTTTCTCAGGTAATACCTGTGAAAGACTAGGCTTTGCAGCATGTCTCGTGACCCAAATGCATCATACCAGGCTGGATGGTGCCTCTTGAAGCTAATCCACAGCAGAGCTAAAGACAAAGCAACCCACCCAGAAGTCGGTCTTCTCTGGACTGTGTAGTGTAGTAGATGTGAAGTATCATTGCTGATCAGGTCCAGGCATTTTTATGCCTGTAGTTTCTCAAGCAACTGGTCAAGATTTGCCTTTGGTGGCCCAGTGTGCTACAAATTGCCTGTATGAACCCCTCCTCTCTAACGAATGCTAACAACAACTAGCAGCAAGTCTTATCCTCTCAGCTTGACACAAAGCTCTGGTTTCGGAGGCAAAATTCTCCATAGACTATAAAGCTAACGACAATCGCTGTTATTTAGGAGTTGAACGGCAAGGCTGCATGCACAAAAGCGTGTATTTCTTAAGTAACTTACACATTAAGAATACTCTGATATAGTATCTACCTATAGAAATGTCTTGGATAAGATTTTCAAAAACATTGAAGTAATAGAAAAACATTAATGAGTTTGAGGGAACTTTTGAAAACCTCATCCTAAGCGCACATTCACTTTGTTTTTCTTTTTAATCTTTGCTTTCTAAACACAAAATGGGGGGAAACACGGCTCTGCAATATGCAACAGAAGACCAGGATGGCACCAGAACTCACGCAATTTGGCTTCTCTATGAGCTTAATGTCCTTGAAATCTTTCTGCCAATGACAGATTTGACTGAATTGATTGAGGGATTCAATATTTATTAAGAGACAGACAGACAAACATGCAATCACATAAGACATACTTGAAAACAACAAACCAATCAGCCAACCCAAGACGCAGGTGTGCTGAAAGCTGCATTTCTAAAGCCACCCTATTTATATAACTTCAGTGCTCCTACTGAAGAGCCAATAATCAATATACAAATACTTTGCAGGAGAATGGGAAAGTCAGATCTAATTGGGTAGCGAATACTAAAACGTAGTTAGAGAATTTTAATGTTCACGGTATCCTATTTTAATTTTTTAGAGATCCTAGTTGAGTGTCAGTATTAACAAACAATTATGTTCATTAATTAATTAAACAATCAAATTATCAAAAATAATTAGAAGAAACTAAAAAAGCACAGTCTGACAGTTTAAACAAAAAACAGGCAAAAAAAAGGGTGTGGGTTTCATGCACCTAGCTAATTTTCTATCTACCTGCAATTAAAAAGTGAGCACTTCTACAACTACCATATTTGCATAGACATCCTAGTGCAAATGAGATTCGTCCTTAACATTTGAATTCCCCAGGTTCTGTCATCTAGCGAGCATGTATGGGTACTGAGCACTGTAGTGCTGGAAGCTATGGGATTCATTTTACACTAGTGAGCATCTGTTGAGTCAAATCCTTGTGATTTACCAGACCCCTGCGGAAGGCCAGCTGATGAACTGGCCCCAGTAGGGCCAAGTTGACTGGTTGGTGTGAACGTCCAGAGAAGAAATGGCAGCAGCGCAGAGGCACAGAAAGAACCCAACCCCTGTGTATAAGAACAGGCATTGCAAACCATACGGTGGATAATTTTAAACCAAGATGGGTGGAAAATACTCTTCTTCCTATTAACTACGTTGATTTAATGATTAATGTGTCTCCATAAAATATATTCACATTTACTATCCTGTGTAAGGGTCATGTACTCAACTACCATTCTTAAAATTGAACTCTTTCCATGGAAAACACCCCTGTCTTTTTCAAATGCTTGTTTTTATTTGGCAGGTGAAGACGCTGAGCCAAGCCTGTCATTGTCCCTACTACAATGAATACCATTTAAATCTGCTGCTTCAATACACGTAAAGAAACATAACCTTCACCTGAGGTATGCCCTCCAAGGCAACTGACCAAATTTCAGCTCATCAATTTAATATGAAGTCAATTGAATTCTGCTTGACCAAAAATCAGTGCTTATTGTTCTAAAACATGCAATCATCTCACAGTGTATTGCAATTGCTGGTTAAGTGGCTTAGTGTTATTGATAAGAGCGCACTCTGATGAGAACAAAGAGGACTGCCAGAATCCCTTATGAAAAATAAAAAAAGCTATTTTGCACACAACTTTCAGAAACAGTTTCCAACGCATGAGAGCAGAGGCTGCTCTGTGGATGGGCTGTCATAATCAAATCCTTAGAAACAGACGAGAAATGAGCATATTATTCTTGATTTACTATCACTTCATTTATGATTTCCAGTTAATACAGATCCACAAAGCCATGCCAAAGAGATACTAAAGGCCTGATTGTGCTATCCTACTTCAAGCAAAACCCATACTCAAAGTCCTTTTGAAGCCTTTCTGCTTCTGCCAACTCTTGCAATTTTTATTGCAAGCCTTGCAGTACTTGATGTTTTGCTTAACATTCCGGCTCCTGGAGTTATACAACATGTGAATCTCCTTTATTTTCAATTTTAAAAGAAGTTTATCGCCTTCATGATTGAATAGAAAAACTTGCAAATGAGACTTTTAAAAAGTGTCAAAAATAAAAGAGAAAAAGAATAAAGAACTTAACTGCATCATTTTACTGAATAACTTCATAAACAGGATGATATTCTTAGACCAAATTAATGATTTCTGAGCCCCAGTGCATACTTACAGCTCACCAAAGGTTAGCAACACATAGCTGCCTATTTTCACTTAACAGAAGTCCTGTTCTTGTAACACTTAAGGTTGGGGATTTCATTTCATGCTCATAAAGTTATGCAAAATTTTGAGCCTCCTCCCATCCAGTGTGGGGGGAGCGAAGGACCTCTCCTGCAATCCTCAGCTCCCATGCCTCTGGCCATGGCTTCCCTCAAATGTCAATGGCAAAGTGAGGAGCAAAGTGGAGAAAACATCTCATCAACCACTCAGCTGGTGCTGACTTTGCACCAACTGCCCAACTGGGACAAACTGGGCAGCCCAGCCCTTAAATAGCCTGCTCCAGAGTCTACCATAAGCTATGCGGTGATCCTACAGGACAGCTGTAGCTCAGGGGCTGCTATCTGAAGAGCCTGGATCAAAAACCAGGCAGTAAACTATCCCTCCCACGATGGCTGAAAATCTGCACGTTGCTTGTTAACACTGAAACAGCGCAACGCTTGCTTTATTTCCCTCTTCCTCCCACCTCCTAATCTTTTTTTTTCCCCTCCTTACCTGATACCTTTTATTTATTCTGTAAGCTCTTTGAGGCAGGGGCTGTCACTTCCTATGTGTTTATGCAGTGCCTTGCATGAAGGCTGACAGCTCTAGGTGCCATTATAATCAAAGAGAGAGGAGGGGTGGGATTTTTAAGGCTCTAAGGAAAATGAGGCATTCACCTACCATTAACATTCAATAGGCTTTGAGTACCTTTCTCCCCTTTGAAAAATCTACATTTACAAGTATAATAATTAAGATGTCTGTCATCACCAAAACATCCATTCTTAAAATATGACACAGCCTCCAAGTAGGGAAAACCTTCATTTAGAGCAGAGTCACTAACAAAAAGTATTTTTTTTTTCAGAAGCGCTAAGACCTCATTTGTCTAAAATCATGCACAACAGTATTCAACATACTTTCTGGAAGTATCATGTCTGTCTTGTATCATATATTGCATTAGATATCTGCTGAGATGCACACACTCCATCAATTTAAGCACTAACATTGTAGATTTTTAAAAGAACATTTCCTATAAATAGAGGTTTAAATGATCTTCTTTAAGTATTGTAATCTTTAATTGAATTCAATACCTCTGCAAATGGAGCAAACAATCTCTGACTGATTAGATCATTTGCTTCTATTCTATTTCAGACACGCACTGGTTTGCAATAATGTAAGGTTTTTTCATTAGCAATTGCTGTTCAGCTGCATATTTTCTTCAGTAACCTAATTAATGCTAGAAAGGTAACTTGCTTCTTGTGCATTACAGTATGTCAATGTAGTTGACACTCTTGCAGAGGTTATATATAAATAAAAATCAGAAAAAAATGTAAAGGACAAAAATGAAAGGGAATGCAGAAATTAAAAGTAGATTTTCCATGAGATGGTGAGTGCCTTCATCTCCCAGTGACATCAAGATGGAAAGTGATTACTCAGCACCCTGCAAGATAGACCCGTGGGAGTCCTGTGGGTCACTAGCACAGAAATTATTACATGCAGGTAGAATAAGAAAACAGGTATTAATGAAGAGAATAAATTATGTCCTTAATTTGATTTAGTAGCTTCCTAGGTCTGAGTTTGTTGCATGAATAACATAGCATCCTGCAGACAAATTTCAGCTTTGACTTTGGGATGTTATCAATCTCTTCAAATCAAATCACAGGCATGATTGCAAACTGTGTTCCAGTGCAGTCCCTGACTAATTAAGTGTATAGCTGTAATGACAACACAGATCCTACCAGGCAGGATGTTTAGACATAGCTGAAGTAAACCACTGTGTATTATTAATGGCAAGAAGGGCTCAGTTATAGACTCAGGATACCATGTGCTCTAATGGCATTAACACTGAATGCTTTCCTCAGAAATGTTGATTTCAGGCTCTTAGGTACACAAATAGTCCTGCCAAGTTTTTTCAAATGGGCTGCGTCAAGGACTCGCATCAGCCAGGCCAATAGGTGAGAGAGGTTGATCTAAACCTTCCCCCTCAGGATGTGCTTTGGCGAGATGCTGTGCCCCTCTGGAGATGCTCCTGGAGCCTGCCTGAGGCTCCTGATGGTGGAACATCAAAGAGCAGGTGCTGACCGCATTGTGGGGTAGCCAGCTCAGCCAGGAGGGGTCGAGGGAATGGCACGGTTGCATTGAAGTCACTCTGCTCCAGTGGCAGCGGGGTGCTCTAAATAAATTGTGTAGATGCTCTGATAAAGTCAGTAAGGGGCACAGCTTATTTCAGGCACCACAGTGTAGAATCAGAAGATCTATGGAAGGTCTCTTTGCCTAATCGTCTCTTTCCCCTCTTCAGAAAAAATTATACCTCACTATAGTTGTTAGCTTAAGAAACCTTTTTCTTCGCCAAATATGCTATTGGAGCACCTAAAAAAGAAAAATCTTAGTGCCTAGACGTCCAAACAAGTGAGTAAATCGTACTGGGGAATATTCCTGGAAGCTGAGGCCAAACTGGCACAGCAACTATACCAGTAAACTCCCATTGCCCACAAATTGTGCCTGGGAGGTACCTGAGCGAGTGGCAGAGGCCAAAAGCATGCTGGGAACTGTTAGAACAGTTTAACTTTGTTTAATTTTAATTTAGTAGCATTCATTTAGCCCAAATTCTTCCACACTGTGAGGATGTCCTGCCCTTTGAGATGCAGATCTTCCTCTGTGCAAATTTGATGAAGTCGTACGTTTCATTGCTGCAAAATACTGAGATCAGACTAGTTGGATGATAAAATGGGAGATACTATTTAAAACAGAATTAATAACAAAGAAAATTTATGGCCTATTTAATAAAAACACTGTAGTTAACTACGATAACCAGTAAAAGAACTGCAACCTATAATCTGCAATGGATGCCACTTTTTGGAGGCAGCTGGTTCCATATATCTCTAGTTGGGTTTTATTGCCCCCTTTTTTTTTCCCTTTTGGATTCTCATGCACTTTAAATAAACAAGGAAAATGCATAAAACCTGTGTTTTTTTGATAATACAAGTCAAAAATTTTTTAAAAGCTCATTTTTAACTTAAATGTTCTGCTTCCTTATACAAAATAACAATTTTTACTTTTACATCACTGTAGTTTTCAATCTGTAGTATGAAGTGTACCAAAATACTACAGATGGAAAAGCTGAAGTGTTGAGTTTGATGCCCTGATCAAATTCCAACTGTCAGTTGAGGTTTTACACAGGAAACAGGCAACCTGACCTCCTCCTCCCAGCCTAATCAGCACGTTCTCCTCCATTCTTGAGAAAATTAACCTCATTCATCACGTCGTGCTCCCGTTCCTCCCTATGTCTCACGACACTTTCTTTGCTCCTTGTCCTACTTCTGGATCTCAGGGCGCAGCTGTCATGGCTTG
Source organism: Mycteria americana (assembly GCF_035582795.1). Taxonomy (NCBI): domain Eukaryota; kingdom Metazoa; phylum Chordata; class Aves; order Ciconiiformes; family Ciconiidae; genus Mycteria; species Mycteria americana. Next base: position 112,544,248 of record NC_134367.1, read on the forward strand.
ATGGCACAGTGGGCGCACAAGCAAGCATGTGAACCAAGTGAACATAGGAAAAGCTTTTAGCAGCGTTCCTTTTTGTTTGTTTGGGTTTTTTGTTTGTTTGTTGTTTAGGCAGAATAAATATAAAAGAATCTTCTCTGCCACAGAAATCTCCTGGTAAGTTTTAGGTTTTTAAAGCACAAACTCTGAATGCTGTTACTCAGGGTATCCACAAGATGAAGGTACTTAATTCACTCACCTGGTTTTCCCCCTCCTTTTCCCAATAATTAAATTCCCCCACATATTATACAGAGATCCTGACAAAACCTGAAAGCTACTAACTATATCACTAAATTCATGAGATGCAAATAACCTCAACAAACAGTAAACAACAGGCTCTGGAGTCTCCCAGGGTGCAGAGTGCTCTTAATTCCCTCTGCTGCCGCTCCTTCTTATGAGGAATTCTGCCCAAGATGATGACCAATCGTGAGACTAGAGAAACTGCTAATTCCTTCTTTTCCAGCCTCTTCCAACTTTTTGTCTTCACACCTCCTTTCTGTTCCCTCTTCAAACCAGGTCTCTTTTCTCTATCTCATGGATAAAATCACCATTTCATTTCATTATCTCTAATTCCAGACATCCTGCATTCCTACACTGAAAATAATTGATATAAGTCATCAAAGGAAGAAAGAGTATTTAAAAATATGCACCACTATGAAGATGGATGACAGGGCAAAAAAACTCAGCACAAGAAAAATCGGAACTGGTAAGTTTTTGCCTGATTTAGAAGAACAGCAGAGTCCTTACTTTCCCTCTAAATGCTGATCAACATCGCATCCATGAGCCATGTGTGGTACAGAACTTTTATCTGTAATTCATGCATTTCTTCAACAGGAACAATTTCACCTGCAGAGTGAACGCGATGTAGGAAGCCATACTCAAAGACTGGAAAATATTCGCAAAAGTCGAGAAAGCCAACTAACCTGACCAATAGGTTCTTTTGTCGGGGTCTTTCCTCTTCTAGCGGTGCTTGTGGCCAAAGTGGTGGTTGTTTCCATGACTGATGTGGACATCTCAGACTGCATCGCTGTGGCTGTGGACTCAGTTGTCATAGAGGAAGGCACTTCACCAACAAGTCTCACATTTCCTTCTATCACGATGTTGGCATCATTTTCTGCTGCCATATTCAGAACTTTCAAGCCATTGTAGTAAAGACCAGAGAGCTGGCCCTGGAAAGGATGGCCACGTTCCTTGCCTCCAATTTTTATGGTTGCTTGGCTATTGAAGATTGTGAGCTGACGCCCTGTGAAGATAATATTATATACATGCAAAAATGTTGACTGTGAACACTATAATCTACACAAGTGATAACAGATTTTCATGGGGTGAATAATGAGAGCAATAAACTATAAGAAAAGGATTTGACTCATAATTCATTGCTTTTTAATGAGGTGTCCATGAAATGCATAAATTTTGAGAGCATTTGCATTTGTCTTAATTTACGACGTTTTGGGATTTTTTTTTTTTTTTTTTTTTGCTAAAAGGCCAATCAAATATATTTGCAAATGTGTTTAGTACTACAAATGATACCCCTCTCCCTTTTACCTGAACGCAGGGTTAAGCTTTTTGGTGTGTGTCAAGAATGCCAGGTTTCTAATTCCTTAAGATTACTTTTTCTTCAAGTCTGCCAACATTTCAAAGTTTTTTCCACGCAATACAGCATAGGGCCTATAGCTTTAAGTATGTACATGTGAGTTTATGTATGTATAGACACATACAAATATGTATATACACACAGAGAGAGTTTATATATATGCCAACAGGTCACTAGGTCCAGTGAATTTTAAAGAATAGGTCATGGAGTAATCTGTCATATCTCTATATAAGTGAATAAAATATTTACATTTTTAATTAAATGTTTCCTTTTTGTATTTAAATGTTTATTTTCCTTCAACATCCACACTGAAAAGAAACACATGGTTCACACTGAGTGAGGCAGATTCACAGAGGCACTGAGGCACACATCTCAGAGGCAGATTCAAAAATAGATGTCTGATTGGCTTTCAGCAAGGCTATCAATTAAAATAAAAGATTTTAGATGTAAAAGCGGCTTCAGAAATGATACACATACCGATGGAGAAATCATGGCACATTTCCATTAAACAGAGAAATCCTCAGCAACAGTACCACTCTTAGTAAATAGAATAGTCACTTTAGCAGATTGGTTTCTGCTCACAAAAAGCATGCACACAACTTTAAGTTCTGTTTAATTAGTGTTTGTTCCAAAATCCCCTTAGAAGGTTGCAAACGTTAAAGGGACTTCATTTTGACTGGCAATTCATATTGCCCACTATTTAAGATACCTACAGTTTAAACAAATTTTTTTTCAGGACCATAATGAAGATATCATAACTACATATATTTTTAGTTAATAATTTAGATGCTGGAACATGTAATATAATCTATGAATGATTTATAATTTTTGGTTAATGTTTGCTATGAGTACCTTCATAGATTGAGTTAGTGGATTATATTTAACAGTCCCTTTAACCTTAAGTTAACAGGGTAAGATTATTAAACAGCTGGTACTTCTAGAAATGTATAGAAATTATTATACAAGGTATGCAAATATTACTCTATATTTTACTTTTTAAAATTTGTTTTTAATTTAGTTTTACTGAAATTTATTTTTTATGTTTATTAGTGTTACAATGAAGTACTACTTGGTTATGTTCAAATTATTTTTTTATTTGAAGTTTTAATCAATGTTTTTTACCTTTGTCGAGTAGCCATTCATCAACTACTCGACCAAGTCGATATGGAATTCGCTGTCTAGCAATCGCCAGGCGCTCGTTATCATTGTTTCCTTTAAAGTTTAAAGAGACATTTCATTGGTTAAAATCTGTAAGGTCAAAGGTTAAAAGTTAATACTTAAAGCTTGAGCTATACAGTTGCCACATGATTTTTTGAAATTTGGAATTTTAAAAAGTGCTACCTAGAACATTTCATGGTTCAGACTTTTCATTCATTCATTTATTTTATTTTAGCAAACAAAATTATTCCTATGTTAATTGAAAATTAGAAATCTGCATTTGAGCTAGGTTATTAAACTTATGTTATAGACAGACCCAAAAAACAAATTTAAACATCATCGAATGGCTTTACAAAAAATGATCATTGACCTCAGGGTTTTGTCTTTTTTGATGTTTCTTATTAACTAGTTAAACATGTTCAGGTGAAACAGGTTTAAGTTTTCAAAAGACATCCAACCTCTCACTCCAGGTTAGTCATTTAAAGAAGAAGAACACAACTCTTAATCACCATCTAAGGCACACTTACTTCTGCTGTCTAGAAATAGACCTGCTGTAACTTATTTCCTAGTCAGAAAAAAAGACATTCTTATTCGCTTCATTTAAATAAATTCCAGAGATTCAAATATATGGTACAGAACAGACCAGGGTATTCACTGTTTGTACATTCTCATAGGACACGTTGACAATGTCTTGAAGGAACACCAAGGCTTTGACAAAAGTGACTTGCTGAAAGGTAGCCTGGTACTGAAATGTGGAAGCGCTTTAAAATTTAGCAAGAGGCCATCTGTAGTGCGGTTTCATAAGTTCAGAACTAACCAGAACTCGGCAATGAAAAGCACAAACTTGTCATATTTGCAAACCGTATCTATTCTCAGTCTGTGCAGAGATCTTTGACTTCTTCAAATAAAACAATGAGATAAAATAAGGCTGGTACAGTCAGAAAAATATCAGACAACGAGGAATAATTAGCAAATAACTTAAAATATTTATTTCTAATTATAGCTTTTTGTGTTTGAATGCTATAGATGTGATCTCTCAGAAAACCATGTCTTCTACTTAAAACTTTTCTTAGGAGAACGGTAAACCTAAATATTTCCTTCAATATACAGGTTTTTGGTGGCAGTAGTATTTTAGACAAACAATACCTTTTTCTTCCATTGTATTGGTTCATATTAGTAAAGAACCTGAGAGATAAGAAGAGCCAGATGAGTAAAAAGCAGCCATTCCTAATTCAGGTCCAAATCCAAAGCCAATCTTACTAGCTCAAATGTGCATACTGTCTTTGACTTCAAAACCCACCAACGAACCAAGTCCTGTATCTGCAGTGGAAATGGAAGTACAGGATGCAGTAGGCCACGCAGTGCTCAGAAATACATTTTCTTCAGCTAGAAGGATCCTACTGCTAATGATCAAACCAAAGTATTATACAAATTCAGAAAATCAATGTTCTAGTTTGTCAGACAATTACCCCCGCTATCAGCACCACAAGCCATAACAGGCTTGCAGGGAAGAATCAGTATCATAGCCCCCAGAAATAGCAAGAGAAACAGCTTCTGTGCCAAAACCCATGGTGGTATTATGCAGATACTTATTCTGCAGTGACATGAACTGCTACTTTCCATGTTTCATGCCTCCCTCATTTGGTTTAGCATGGACATAGTTCACTATGCCAAAAGCTGATCTATTTTCTTTTGAGAGGATGTCCTTTTCCTATTCACTTTCCAGTGCAGAATCATAGAATGGTTTGAGTTGAAAGGGACATTTGAAGATCATCTAGTCCAACACCCCTGCCATGGGCAGGGACATCTTTCACGAGATCAGGTTGCTCAAAGCCCATTCAACCTGGCCTTGAACACTTCCAGTGATGGGGCATCCACAACTTCTCTGGGCAACCGCAGAAGTTGGTGCTACAACTTCTCTGGGCAAATATGCTATGTGAACTTCTACATGCATGTCAATATTAAAAAGTGCATGGGTGTATATATAAAAATATATTTTTTTTTTTCATATGTATATTTTGCTTTATTCTCAACTTTCAGAAATATTATCTGTAAGACAATATTTTACTGAAACTTTAATTTTTCTGCCTTTCAAGAAACGGAAAATTTAGAATAAAAGGCTTCAGAACACAACTCTTGTGATGTTGTGAGAATACAAAATGTCTTAAATATTTTTTCCTGTTATGATCTTAAAATTACTGCTCTTTATCCTGGGCTCCTTCACTTACAACAAACTTATGACTAAATGGAAATTTGAGAAGTACAGGAAAAACATGCAAACTGTCATGTCATCAACATGGGAACAAAGGTAAGTAGTGTTATCCTCCATGTTTCTGTTCTGGATTTGTATCTTCTATTAAAAAAAAAAAAAAATATATATATATATATACACACACACACCAGTGAGTTAATAATATATATTCCCTGACAGCCAGTTACTTTTAAACACTCATGTTTAGCTTGTCAATAAGATGTTTCTACAGTTTTTATTGAGGCATTATCAGTTGATTCACTGAATAAGTCAGAGAACACCCTATTTCCGAAAGGTTTCCTTAACTTAAAACAAATGAATCATGAGGTTTTGTTACTGTTGGGTATAGGGTTTTTTGTTATGTTACCTATATTAAAAAAAAAGGGGGGGGGGGCAGGATTCTTCTGTGTCATTTATAAGAAAAGGCTACATTGTTCAGAAGAGGTTTGCGGGCTTAAGGAATCTATTAACACAATGGAAAGAAGTCTCACGGATGTAGATCATCATTCACTCATCAGATTCACTCAGTGTTACTCACTGGATGCCTTTCATGAAGAAATGCTCCCTAGACCTCAGAAGAACCATACAGTCACGCCAAAGTGAAACACTGTTCACAACTGCATATGTTGGGATGCATTAAACTCTATGTTGTTTATTCAACCAGTGGGTGTAAATTAGGTGCATTTGGTAGCAGGACCCTCTGCAGTCACCAGCCTAGATCCCTAACACTATGGCATCTCTCTGCTGCAATTCCATTACTAACACAGGACTTATCCTAGGCAAGGGTTTATCGCTGCCTCCACTTTCACTCCTTGGCAGCTGCTCCAGGACATCTCTATGGTGATCGTGGAAACTCCTCTGGGAATTAACAGCATAAATTTCATCTTGGCCAGCTTATACATTTCTTTGAATTATTTCATTAAAAAGTCCATGCAGTACATGTGGTTTGTTTTTTTTTTTAGAATATTGCACCCTATTATAATGTGATTCTATCTATAAATTATGTTTTATACTAACTGCAGCAGCCTTGCACCACTGGGAGCAAAATACAAATGAAAAGCAAGGAAATAACCATTTGATTTGTAAAGGTCACACAAAAAAATAATTGCTGATTACATTAGCCCATCCCTCATCAGAGGAAAAGTGCATTGTCAAATGCATCTCAATTTGACACTATTACATTAGCTTAAATTCTTCTAGTATATAATATAAATGGAAGGGCTAGGGGGAAATGGTGTGGAACTTATCCAGATTTAGTTTCAAGGAGAACACATAGGTTTAGTAATGATGAAACTACTAGACACATAGGTAACTTAACAACTACATTTCAAAAAAAAAATTATACGTAGCATTGAAAATAATGCAAATGACATTAAAAGCAACAAATACCCTATTATTACATCATGAAAACCACACATCTTTTCAATAACTGCTCCTTCCCAAACAGCTGGTTTGGGTCATACACTCAGCTACAACGAATCTGGATAGCCCCACTGAATTCAGTAAAACTATGTGCATTTACTTCATCTGGTAATCTTATCCCCAGTAGGGAAAACATAAATACCACATATTGTTTTTCTCAGGAGTATTCAGTGCACATTTTTCATGCTTCCTTTATTTATGCTTGTTTTTACCAATATGGTGAACCACAAGGAACTTCTTCAGTAAAAACACTTCCAAGAAGATTGATAAATATTTTCATACTCTAAATAAACCTGTGGCTTTGAGATTTTATTTCTGTTACCCGTCTGAAAGATTAAGTGCTCTGGCAGGCATGCTTTTCAACTGTAATTCATAAAAAACAACTGATATGCCTAAACTTTAATTGTAGACAGCTATGTGACTATCCCGCATGACACTTCCTGGTTATATGGCCAAGATTTCTTTGATTTAAAAAGCTAGGTAGAAATGATTCATTCAGGATGTGCACTGTGACATTGTCTAACCTGATTGAATTCTAGAGGGCTTAATTCTTCTGCTAAATAGATAATATTTTGTCACAACACAGTGTTAATTCTGTACGGGCAGAAAGGCTTCAAGGGAATAACAATAATTCCAAAGAATCAAGGTAAGCAGAGAGGAGCAGCAAAGGTCAAATCTTTGAGTTGGAGCTAAATCTTGTGGCAAGATTGAGAAGAAGCAGTCCAAAAAAACTTCATACCTTTATATCTATAGGTCAGCTGGGACAAACCAACTATGTGAACTTCACTAATATGTATTTTATCCCTCTTGATTTATTATATTGTCAGTGCTGGAGTGTAATTCTATTTTGTTCTCTGAAATAAAGGTGTCAGTTATTGATGTGAAATAGCAGCATCCTTGAAAGGGAATAAGTAAGAAGGTTGAAAATCGAGAGTCTGTGAAGAACAACCTAGACTAGAGAATATTTTCTTTGAAACAAACCCTTTAACAGAATACAAATTTACCTTGTTAGTCTCAGTGATCTGCTAGGGAAATAAATAACAAGGTGATGAAACCAAGATCTATCTCCATTTATAAAGCCCCCTCTCCCTAGTTTTGCTCATCATGATCTTGACACTGCTATTTCTGAACCATGACTCCCTGACATCCGCAAGAGGAAGGCAGAGACCCCTATCATTCCTCCAGATGCAGTTAGGGATGAAACCTGACTGAAGTGTCATCTGCACGGCATGGGAGGAAGCCACAGCAGCTCTGTGGTACAGGGGCAAACAGTCCACACAGTGTCTCACATGGCCAGGCTAGGAAACAAAAGCACAATCTCAGCAATGGCCCATACTAAAGTTCATTCAAATCATCTATTACTGTGCACACACACTTGTGTATACAAGTATATATTAATGTTGGAATAAACTGGAGATACAAAGACTGTGGTCTAAAATTTGTACAGCAGATGATTTTGCACGTGCAGCTTGCCTCTTCCCAGCAAAAGAGGGAGTGATATTTTAAGTGCTGTCAATTGGAAGCACAAACTTTTACATGACTTGCACATAATTTTGTCATGCTGGTGTTCACACTGGCTCCATGTCCTGGCCATACGTGGATGCTTTCAGTGTCGTCATAGTCGCAGCGTAAATTGATGTTAACAATACAATAGATTCAGACTGTAATGCATTTTGAATAGCCAATATACAGGCATTCTCTAAAGCTATATTAAGATTCAAATTTAAACAGTCTTTAACTGTCATCTAAGGAATTCAGCAGCTATGTCTACATTGCTCTGTTTGACCAAGGACCCCTTAGAAAGGTCACTCAGGCGAGGGCTCCCCACCCACATGTACGCTGCAGACCCACAGTATGTTCCCAGACTTTCCATGCACGATGAGTAGGGTGTGCTAGCACATAACCTTACTTCACCTGCCACTGTAGACCTCTAGCAAGCCTTCCTCCTAACAAACTTAGGTCCTAACAAACTTAACTTAAGACCTAACAAACTTAAGACCTAACAAACTTAGGTCTGCAGCACATCCCATCATCCGATCCTAAATAGCCCTACTATTACCTGCAAGCATCTTGTCCTCAGCAGCAATCAGGAAGCTTGCCTTTATGCCTGCAAACACAAGATCACCTTTTCCATCACAACCCCCTGGGTCCAGGATATACAAGCATGAGAGTGGGTTGGATGGGGCAGAGGACAAAAGGTCCAGGTTCACCCCAGGAAATCACTGTGTTTGTGGGGGACTCCGACCCAGATCTTTGCTGAGTGCTTACAGACTTGGCCATCTGGTATTCGATCCAGGAATGAGAAAGTTCTGAATGGATCAGATAAAGCTGCGTGTCTTTTTCCGTTACTAAAATATGCCTGCTCTACCTGTTACAATGTGGAGGACAGTGAGTTGGGAGAGATGGAGGAGGATACACTGGTCAGCCTCGAAGACGAGGAGTTACATATCCAGAAGGCTGATTTGGACCTCCTCCAGTGTTCAAAGGGCAGGTAGACACACAGTTCTAGGATGTGTATTTTTTCCCATTGGACATCTTGAACAAACCTTACCGTCAGCTTGGTGAGAAGATAAAGGTGCAAAGAAACTCTAAACTTGGAGAAAGAACCTGCAGCAAATAAGTAATGAGTGCAACTCTACAATGCCTTACCTTATTCCAGAAGAGCTAACCTATAAAAAAAGAAACCATCATGAGGTATGACTTCTCCAGACTTTAAAGTGTCAAACCTGGCAAGTTCATATTAAATGACCATAACATAATATGGCCCTTTTCACCCTACAGGGACTCCCAAATTCCTTATAATGAATATTAGGTATCCCAAGAGGATATTCTGCTCAAGAATGACTGACAGCAGTCTTCATAGCAAAGTGAAATATCTCATCGGTGGCTCATAACACTGCTAAACACAAAGCAAAACTTAGGTTGCCTTAAAGAAGAATCCAGTTATCGGATTTATTGGAAGATGTATGTGGCAGTTGAGTCCCATTCCACTGATACTACAGACTGCACCAAAACACCATGTGTTCACCTGTAAGGTCCTTGTTTCATGCTTGCATATTAAACAAACTAAATCATATTTTTACAACTTTCTACAGGATAAAACTGAAAACTCTCATTAACCTCTCAGGGAGATCTGAACCTTCACTTCAAATCAACTACCTTCCGTCCTGTTTTGGTTTTGATTATTTTTCACTGGATTAATTAGTAATTAAACGAAGAGTGTGCTCTTCCTGACTCTCACTTCCTCACTATAATGCAATATCTGTCTCCGTTTATGCAGTGTTGGATTGCTTACTTTGAGAGATTGGCGTATTATATCAAAAGCAAGCAAGAGAAGATGAAAGGCAACAAGAAGGTGATAAGAAAACATAGGACTTGTCTGATAAATTAAAGGTCATATTTTGTTATCAGGAGTTTTAAAAAGATCCTTTGTTCTGCCTGTGCAGCATTTAAGGAGCTAATATTGTATGGCTGCTGCTAAAATAGGTAGGAAAATTGATAGAAATCATTAAAGAGGAAGATTAAAGTATAAAAAATGAATTGTTATAAGTACAGTACCTAGCCCCACATCACTCCAAGAGTGACATTTTGCAGTTCTCCAAGGTAAAAGGACTCTGAACTGTTTCTAAATCATAATGACACAGCATTTAAGGTTACTTTTCCTATAGAAATTTAACCAGAAGTTGACTGTAAGCGGTTTCTTATTCAATAGGTTTTCAGCAGCTGGAAAATGGAGAATATTTCAACCTCACTGTATCTAAAATTAGCTAGGTCTGAGATAGCAACTACTGAATGTGTTCTTCTGACTTTCGCCCAGGTAGCAATTAGGATGATCTTCATTTCATGTTAGCAAAGACCTGCTATATAGAATGTCTCTTGACAGAAATAATACATTATATAAATGAACAACGGCAAATCGAAAACACTGTGCTCAGCTCTTATTTTAAATTTCTATTGGTCTGTAACCCCATGAGTATCCAGTATTCAGGCAGAAGCCATCAATAAGAAAGGTCTTATTAACTACGTGCAAGCCTCCTAATTAAGTTTAGTCACACTGCAAGTTCCTAGGATGGAATAGGAGAAACTGTCAAAAGGTCATTGCTCATATCATTGCATTTTATTGTAGACAGTGAAAAGTTTTAGGTAATTCTATGTATTTTTCCATATATTATTTCTGGACCATTTGCAACAGGAAAATTTATCTGAAACAATTAAAAAAATTATTCTGGGGTTAAATTCTGCTCTTGGCTATGTGATTTATAAGAGAAAATAGAGTTTGGCCTTCAGCTGTGATCACTGAAGGTCCAGCAATTGAACTGCTCTAGCAGACTGTTTGGAGGCAATGCAGGGTGCAGTGAGGATAATTTCATGCTCATTACATGACCAGAGACATAAAAACGTAAGAAATCCAAGGCAATCAGCATCAACGCTCAACAGCACACAAACTAACTTGACTGCAACTGCAAATATTAAAAACGTTGATTTCGTGTTCTTTCATGAAGCATGAAAATGCTAGATTTAACCACCACTATGTCCCAAAGCCCTGGACCATACAGGTGCTTTGTCACACTCACTACATCTGCTGAGGCTGCGTCAGCTCGTTCTCCTAGAAATATGCATGATTACACGCAAGCCAATGGAAACAACAAAAGCGAGGTCATTATTTGGACAAACCTTTGCCAAGCAGAAGAAACCAAATGCACCCATACAGATAGAAAATGGCATTTAAGAGATAAAAATCTGTTCTGTGTCAGCAGTGCAGCAAAGAAAGTAGCCCTTGGCCAAAGCAAGCTCCAGACTTTCAGTTCTGTCTAAAAGTGGCATTTCAATTTGTGTATTTATGCCTTGCAGACATTTTACTATAAAGGAATAATCTATTTCAAATGGAAAGGTTTAAACTTGTACACATAGGGGGTTTTTTTAACGCTTTTGGCAAGACACAGAAACAGAAACTGTAAATAATAGAAACAGATGCTCACTGAGATAAAAGCAGAGGAGTGCTTTAGGACTGCAGAACTATAATGAGAGTCCACCACACAACAGCATAATGGCCGTGGGCAGAATCCCAGCAGTGATTTAGTTTTATCTGTTAAAAGGTGAAATAATCTGATTCCCTAATTATACATGAAAATAAAGCTTCACTAATATTTTCCATTTAAATTAATCTGTGATATGTAGAACGTCACTATAACTTTATGAAATACAGCTATTTTTTTTAAATCTGCAAAGTGTTTCCAATTAGCTAAGTATTTTCCACTTGTGATTATGTTTCACCTCAGTTTTTTGTGTAGTCTAACTGAGAAGACTACGAATTATTGTGAAACGTTTTATTTTCCTTTGAGATTCTGACTTTGAAGAAAATCGAAAACTGCATTGCTCAAAAGCTCTGGATTTCTATGTCCAAAACTTCTATAGTTTCCTTCTTTTGTGTTTTGGGAAGTTCTCAAAGGAGGGAAAAGATGGTTACCATAACATATTTATCACTTTCCTGAAATCTGTGCTTCATGACTTCTCATATTCTTTGTGTAAAAATGGGAGAAAGACCCACTGCTGAATAAAGCGCCTGTGAGGGGGGATAGGTGTGAGAAAGGCTGTCAGTGTTGTCACCAGCCACTCCTATGGAAAGTCCATTTCAGTGCATCCTATTCTGCAAAAGCACTTAAAGACATGCTGAACATCAACCACAGAAGCAATTCTCAAGTGCTTTGCTAAATCATGGCCTGAAAAGGCCTTTGAAGCTACAGATCTCTTCTGGGATGTTTTCAGATGACAGCTGGTGTCAAGGTAGCTTTGGGCAACTAGAAGAGAAAGCCACTGACTCCAATGCCAGATCTAACACATACGGATCTGACCCGCACCAGCTAAATCAAGATATCCCAATTCTTTAAGCTCTTGCCCAGAACACACTTTCATACGAGGAGCTACTCTGTTTCAAAGTTAATAAGGCCACATTTTCGATGGACAATGCAAAGCTGGCAGCTAACTTTTGTGTAGGTCTAAATTTATTGCCTTGATTTTCAGAGTTAATCTGGGTTGAAACAGCAGAATGAAAAAACAATCAATATTGAACTATTTAAGCGCATATGAATTTGCAAGGAAATATGTAATCACTAGTCAACTGTCAATATGTTTAATTTTTCATTTTCTTTTACAAAAATCCATTTGCTAATGCAATATCCAAAAAGTAGACTCGACTTCTACTTTGAAACACTTATGAAATTTTAAATGGGGAAAAGAACAACTTTTGAAATAAAATAGCTCTGCTAGCACAATTTACACATCCACTTTTTCTCAGGAAACCACTTGACCTTTTAAAAACACACTGAAACCCACTATGTTGAAGAAATTAGATAAGGATGTTATCATCTTTCCAGCTTTATGAATTCTAGTAGCTTCTTTAACACGAAGCACTAATGCATTATTAAAAAATAATGCAATACGCTATTTAAATTACTTTTATTTTTAAATGACGGTACTGAGAATGATGAAGTATTAAATAAACATCTAATTCTAAGCAGATAATACACTAACAGCTAAAATGTTCAGATGGCTTACTAATAAAATATTAATGCATTCCATTTTAATAAGCATATTTTCAGGACAAAATTCAGGAATCTAAGAAGGAAGGACTACATAATTCCATCAGTCCACTGTCCACCATCACCCATGAAAGTACTGCCATGGAATCGATAGATTAGATGGGAAAAGGAAACTGCCTACCATCCTTGCTTTTATTAACGTGCGCATGGATTTGCCACTGCTTCCAAAGTAGAACACTAGAACTTACAAACAAACTTCCATGGCTAAGGCTGAAGTAAATCCAATTAAGATTAAAATATGTCTAACTGCCGGGATGGATTGTTACCATTGATAAACCACAAGGTTAAAACACCGTTCTGACAAACACTGGAGTAACATCCCATTTTGTTTTCTGCACAGAACACCCATGGTGCTCACGTCCACAGAGCAATGGCAGATAAAGAAAGCGTACAGACAGCAGATTATTTTTGACAGACTCTTGCAACATGGCTCATCTCTCCAGCTCAGCTGGAAAACCTGTACGCAGGCTTACTCCATAGAATGCTCTTTAACTCAAGTCAGCTACTGGAAAAAATACACGTAACAAACTGTGAGATATCAGATAGAATAGCTAAGCAAGCGGCTAACTAATAATCGTTTTCCTAGCTAGCAGGATTTATGGATGTATAAATATACAAAGCTCAGAAAGAGAAAGATGAATGATACATTGGGACTGGGGTAATATTTTCAGTGTTCTCTTTCTGCTCTTTTGCAAGCACATTCTCAGTTTAATGCAATAGGACTGACATGTTTAGGGCACTGTATAGCTTTTGTTTAGCACAGTTATGTTTCTGGATATAGAAATTATACCTGGAAGCATTCTTTTTTTCTGGTCTGACTTGGTTAATTGCTGGGAAGGTATAGTTATATCTGCATTCTGAACACAATGCTACCATAGCATTATTCTTATATTGATAATACAGTTCTAATATAGACATAGGCATAATCTGATCTGCCTATCACAGGATATGAATATTGACATACTTGATCCTGTATTCAGCCATAAAACTATTCTTTGGTTAATTCATATCCTGTAATGGACTCAAACAGGTCTTCCAGGAAAATATCTTCTCCTAACGTGATGACACACAGTAGAGGAAAATCTCTCAGCGGTGAATTCCAAGGCTCACTGTTGAAACCATGTGCTCTATTTCTTGCATGAATTTCTTAGTTCTGGTTACGGCTTTCTAGGAACAGCTAAAGGGCACTGTAAGCATCTAGTGTTTTCTCCCCCTGAAAGCACTTATACTGTAATCAAGTAACTGCCTAGTTTTCTTTTTGACACTAGAAATCAGTTGAGATAGCACCTCTTTTGGCCTCTTGTTACACATGCACCATTTTTTTTTTTTTCTATAGAACCACAGACCCCAGGTACAGACTTTGATACCTGTTCCAGAGCTGGTTTCAAAGTGCTGTAAAGGGTGGTAAAATCCTCCCCAGATCTTACATTTTAGCCTTTTGTGCCCACAAAGCAATTTCCATAAACTCCTTTGTCACAGCATCATGTGATGTTTCATATGGAGCAACCTGGAAGATGAGACCCCCACAAGTGACTTCTCAGAATTATACATTTCTGGGACATTGTCTACATTGCCAGAACCCTCACTCCTTCGTCTTAGACCCATACCTTGGCATTTAGCACTGCTGCAGTGTGCTTTCTGCAACTTTCTTTAAATCCACCTGGCTTCTCAAGCGATCATGTTCACACACCACACTTGCCCTGCCCTCACTATTATTTACCACTTTTTTTGTCTTTATAACAGTCACACATCATCAGCAATGATTTTATGCAGACTTCCAGGCCACTTATAAAAGTGTTAGATATTTTCGAGCCCAGTACGGAACCCCACCGTACATGTTTCCAGTCAATGAATGCTCCTCACTGGTAACTATTTGTTGTATGCAATATTGAGGTTATTAGCTCAAGCTGACTAATGAAAAATTAACTATATTCACTGCTCATCACTTTTATGAAGAGTATCCATCAGCTTTGGGACTGACAATGAGATGTGTGGCCGTGATATGCAGGCTCCCCAAAGTGATTGCAGCCCCGAACACTGCAGTGCGGCACCTCTATGGATGGTAATTTGGCTCATAAAGTATGATTTATACACACAGGATACCTGTGAGCACCAGAGAAGTTAAAAAGGGGAGGAGGAACTCTGAAACTGAGCCTGAAACTTCTCTGTCCAAATCCTTCACATGTACCCTATCCTACCAGAGCTTTTTGGAATTGACAGTGCAACCATAGCACTGTCTTCAGTCTGAGTTTGTATTTTAGTTCAGACAAAAACACACATGAATTTTCATGAGAGAGAACTACAGGACTAGGACCCTAAGGTCAGATGCTCAGGAATCCTTTGGTTGAAAATTGCTGCGCTCTGAAAATGAGAGCATATTTTCAAGACTTAGCCCTATACCCAGCTACAGTTAAACTTTTACTACCATCTGTTCTTTTGAAAAGGGCGTATTAATTCTTCTCTCCCTACTGTGTGACTGTAATTTTAAAATTTTAAACCAGTAGTCTATTAATGCCCGTCAGTTCTGTAAAACAGGAAAATCAAAATTGTCTTTATATATATTTAACCCTGACAACATTGTGTTTCATTCAGTTTTTTAATGTCCACTAAACTTGATGCTGCACCAGGAAGGCCATTTAACTCCTTAGAAATAGTCCACTGAGGAAAATAAACCATTCACATCTCAATTAAACCAATTTGTAAAAGCATAATTTCACTGCCTTTAATTCAGTTAACTCCTGCTTGTAAGGGGTTGAAATCAGGATGTTGTTCACAATGTTTTGTGCTTCTGATACAGCAATGGATGTTCAATTTCTGCTTCAAATTTATTTGAAATTGTGTATACTACAGAATCTGACTCTTGTGAAGCTCATAAGGGTTCTAGGTTATATAAATCATACAAGCTTTTCAGTCTTTTTCTGACAGGTAGGATAGACTGCGAAAAAGACCCTCTGGTTTAGCTGCACCTTGCTAGGGTCAAGGTAACTCTTTGAACACTCCTGGAACACTCTGAACTTACTTTTCAATGCACAATATAATGCAACAGTCCTGTAGAATTGGTTACAACCAAGTTGCCATTAATCACAAATCCAAACTATTAAAGAAAAAGTTACTTTGAAAGTGTGGACACTGCAGTTTCAAGATGTTTTTTTAACCAACGGGGCTTACGACTGCAGAAAGCTAACCACGCTGCAGGATGAAGAGACGGGCATATGCCTTCTCTCCTGCGTTCACATGGCACAAAGCAGGGAAAGAGCGTCTAAAGCATGTACTTACTCATACGTTCAAGACAGCAATGGTTTGTGTCCTCCTGGATACCTGGTTAACGTGGTTCAGCCTCTTGAAAATTTATCTAGGACAGAGCAGGTTGCTGTTTTCCCTGCTGCAGTATGAATTATAGTTACTGTTTCTGAATTAGTTAGTTTAATGGAAGTTCCTGAACCTGAAGACATAAAGTACTATTCTGCTGTCACACCTCACAACACCAGTAAAATATGTCTGGGGACACATGCACAAATGTGCCCCAAATAAAAAAAATACCTCATCTTCTGAGAGCACCTAAAACACAATAGCACTGCAGAGAAATTAATTTTGTTTTCCATATGATAGATTGTCTGGTTGGAAGGCTCAACACCGCATTGATTTGTTCTGTCCTGAGAAAGGCTCCCATTTCAGACTGACTTCAGGGTTGGCCCAGAAGCTAATGGAAACAAACTGCAGGGCAGAAGGAACACACGGCAGAAGTACGCTGCCATACTCTTCTCTTGCAAGCTCTATCACCACCGGGAGCATTAATATCAGTCTTAGAGCAAATGCATGTGTATGCCCATCAAGTAAGGCATCTAAAGTGAGGGGCACAGTCACAACCGTACCAACGCTTATTCCCTTAAGTGTTACACAAAAGTAATTTTACCGAAGTCAGTGGATATTGGTTTGGCTTAGTGAGTGACACGTTACGTAAAGCCCTGTGTAATCTTGAACGAGACTGCTATGAGCCTACTAGAGGGCAGGCTGAAAGGAAAGAGAAATAGAGGAATCTGGTGTTCAAAACTTTGCATTGACAACATGGTGCTGTCACTGGGAAAGAGAAGAAGAATGACAAACATCTTAAGACATTGATTCTATCACAGATACCAGCATTGTATTGTTAAAGAAGCTACTGAGTAGCTAAAATTCCTTGGTAAAGACTGTGATTGAATCTTTTTCTTTTTAACCAACAACACATTAATCCTCCACTTTGAACTTATCCTACTACATTGGATAAGTTGTGATACTGCGGGTTACATTGAAAATATATGTCCAACCAAATAAAAGCGTGCAAAAGAATCCCTACGTATTGGCAATGTTTTATCTTTTGTGATCTGACTTTTACTGAGATTGTTAATAGATAATGACCTTCCTGAAGAGGTGAATAGGACCAGCTGTGACAAATTTGCTGTCTCATCCTAAGATCTGTTTTCACTTCCACTTTCTTCCTCTAACTTGAATCCCCACAGCTTGTGGTCTTCTTCAGAAATTCCATTTCCATATCACCCTGTGCCTAATTATGGTAAGCAGGTATGGGCACCATCCTTTGCCACAAGACACAAAAAGAGCAGATTATCTGTTTCTTTCATTATTTTAGAACACCTTTTTCTGAATCATTGCTCATTTGACATTTTCTTTCTCCTTCTAAACTAGATGCATTGTGCCATCTTGCTGTATTTAACTGAAAGGTGTTATAGCTTCTGTGATCAAGTAATGACAACTGTGCCACACATTTCATCAAGATCTGAATTTAATTACAGGATCTATCAAGTCTAAGAAGGGATGAGCCTTTGTATTTCACCAGGATATCCAAGATGAAAAATAAAGGAAAAAAGAAAATCTGTCTGCAGACTTAGAGAAGCATTATTATATAGCATTATCTGACAGAAAAACCTGATAAGCTGTCAAATTAAAAAGCTGATTTGGGAAACTTTACTGAAACCACTTTTTGAAAAGAGACTTACTGTAGTGTCTTGTTTGGGTATCACCTAGGCTCTTTATTTAAAGCATACAGCAGGATAGAACAATTTCATAATCTCTCAAAGGGCAGGAGTGCTTTAAAAAAAAAAAAATTCATTGACTTTGGATAAGCTGTAACAGAGTTTCACCCAAAGAGAATGGGAAAATAAATCACCATTTTTGTTAGCATCAATCTTGCACATGAACAATAAAATTATACTGAAAGTGAGACCTAGATACATGATGAAAAATACCTTTAATCATAGCCGAAGAGCAGTCAGAGCTGTATGAATCAGAAAAAGATGCAAGAAATCAGCTGTGTAGTTACATGTTGGCAAAGGTAAGGTAGCATGTTGGCCTAGTTACATCCATCACTTAACTGCTGGTTTGTGGCTCAGTAACTAAGATTAATTTTTAATCTATTTCGAGCAGAGAAATGAGAAAACTATTTTGTGAAAAGACATACAAGAACAAAGTGGGATGAGCTGGAAAGTCTTTGGACTGGAAACTAAAAGAAAATTTCTAAGCGCAGGAGTTTTCTCCTAAGTTACCCTCTCAGAGAAGCAATTTGTGCAAAGAAGCAGACTTGACCCAGTCTATTTTTCTTTCTCATCTCTTAAGCTCTTCTATCACTAACATAACTTTTAAATACACATGGGGAAAAAAGAAATGGGAATGGGAAAAAAAACCCCACCAAACAAACCACAAATCCTTTAGAGGGGAAGTGGACCATTGATTCAAATACAGTTCCATTAATATTTTCTTTAGCATTCTAAACATTCTCAGATCTTACTTGTTTTTTGACTGCTAATGAAAATAATCCATGAGCTGTCTACAGCATTAAACCTTTGTCTTGGGCCAGTGCAATTAATTCAAAATGTTTTCTATAAAAATTCAAATGAACTCACCTGTGTGCATTATCTTTCATATATCAACTTTTCTTTTACTGTTATGATGCCTATTCAACAAAGCAAGTTGATTTTTTAACTTTGGGACAAGAATGAAAAAACATTTTGATCATTATATAAGATTAAAAAGTTGTTTAAGCTAATGAAGATTTTACAAAATCTCTCACTGGAAAGACTACAAATAAGTTGCATAAAACACTGAATTTTTCATTTTTAAATTTTAGAATTGTAAAAATCTGGTGTTTTTAAATGCTTCTCTTTTTAAATATCTTTTTGTTGTTCTTTAAATACCTTTCATTTTTCATTTTTTCATTTTGTTTTTTCATTGCCTGTCAAAGGAAGATATACATTGTTTTTTTAATTCTTCATTCAGTGATCTTTTTCAATTATCTTGATATCTTCTCTAGTACAGCCAGTATGTATGGTTTCTAACTTTTTCAAAAATTATTTTTAAAAAATCAATGTTAATAAATATATAACTTAAGGTTTAAGTGATCATACTTCAATTGAAAAATCAATGGATTTACTCTGTTGCTTTTCATTAGGTGGGAATCTGGGCCTCTGTTCTCTGTGAGCCAGGGTCTGATCCATGAAAGAACTTTGCCTTTACCACCACAGTTATGTAATTTCTTCCTGAATATTTTCACATATGGGACTTTGTCAAAGACTTTGCACAAATCCCCCTCCCCCAAAAAAAGTTAACTCATTCATATTTATGCCCCATTATCTCCTATCAAACCAGAGTAGGTTTAACTATAATAGTTACCAGCAGACATTCCCAGATGGAGACATCAGCATAAACAGAACCCCAGGGAGACGTGACTCCATGGAGACATGAAAGGCCATAAAGAACGTTGATGAGTTTTGCTTTCCAAATCTGGGAGGATGAGACGTTACTTGGTAACCAAGGAACTACTGACTTAGCTGGTATTTTTCCCTTTCTCCTCTTACTAATTCCATGGACTAAATATTTTAGACCCACATCTATAGCCTGATTTTATAAATATGGCATAAATTTATACAAAAAGTGTTCACTTGCACTGTATAATTCATCTTCTACTTATTCCCAGATGGAGAGTTCCTGAGAAGTCCTCCTGATCTTTCCAAACACCGTTATCTCCAAGGGAAGTAAAGTATTATGAGATGTCCTTGTTTCATCGGCACTGCTAGTTTCTCACAGCGGGAAAATGACATACAAACCAGGAGACATTGGGCTGTATCTGTTTCACAGAAGCTTAACTGCTGCGAACAAAACTTAAGCCTTTTCCATTGCATTACCCTCCTGGGCAGAAAGGTAATCTTTATTTTATCTTTGGGAGCGTTTCCCCCACGAAGTAATGAGAGACTGCTCCAAGTTTGCGAGCTTTGCAGTTCATCAGAAGAGGGCGTTCTTCATATCCTCTGTGTCCACCATCAGGATTGACTTATCAAGGTGACAGATCTGACTGTAGGAGTGTCAAAACTCTGACCATAGGAAAGGAAAGCACACGAGAGAGAACCAAGATGTATTCTTTTATCCAAAGAAGAAAGCAAGTGAGAAAAAAGGAAAAGGTGATGTGTTGCTGGACAAATAAATAAATAAATAGGAGTCAGAAGGCTTATATTATTTCAGTGTGGAAAACACCCTGGAAGTCCCATGTCCTAACAGCAGTGGCCAGGGAGGTTTGAAAAATTACCCTATGGCAAATGCAAGGCAAGGCCAATACTGAGTGACCATTTACTTGTTAGGTTCCTACCTCACCTCGACCATTCCAGTTTTGCATGGATGGGGTGATAACGGGCTGTCTGTCCATTTTATTAGACTATTCAAAGATACGTTTGTGAAAGAGTTCAAGAACTCTTCTGGCCACCACACTTATGCCTGAGAAACAGATCTTTGATTCTCTCCAGAAGTGGCTGTAGGGGCTTGAATTTGGAAGGTATTTCTAAGCCAATGGTATGCATGTTAGACACCTACATGGGTTGCTTGGGAAATACTAATCTATTCCAGAGAAACAAATGTACTGACACAAATGTCTCCTGTTCATTTTATGGTCAGTCTGAACACACAAAACCAAGACAAATGGATAGCACTTACCCTAAATAGGTTATATGGTAATAGGTGACTCTTAGCATTTATCTTAAAGTCAGGTGTATCCCATGAAAAGATGGCAGACATCTATTTTCCAGAATACAGGGATGAAGAGAAACATTTAAAAGAGATGCCCCCTTCCCTTAGCCCTTGGATGTTCTGCAATAACAACCTTTAGCCCACAGATCCAGAGAAAGTCCCTAAGACAACACGTGTGCTCTCAGATGTTTAACCTTATGTGATAAAGCAAAAAAACAAAACCAAAACCCAGAACAGAATTATTCTGTATTATACCAAAGTCCTAAGAGGTTCAGCTGCCAATTGCCATATTGCAGAGGTACTTGGCACTAGTACCTCTAGTACTTGGCACTAGTACATAATGTCAGCCTGCGGTTTGATCTTCTGCCAACATACATGGACTCTCACACAGGTTCTTCTTTGGTGTGTACGCTCGATCCTAATTCATACTCCCCAGTCACAGAGATACATCTGTTCCAGTAGTCTGGCAATGTTTTGGACAATCTCTTTTGCGTGAACAACGTGTGCGAGATGCTCGTCTTGTCAGATCTAGGTCTGTCCGACACATCCCTGACAAGGTCTGCTGACCCATGGGGTACACGTGAGGACAGCTGCAACTAAGTTATGCTTTTCTAAGGCTGACCAGAGGTCCAGGGATGACCGGGAAGGCTTTGTTTCAGATATTTGCCTACATCAGACTGTATCTTCCAGACTGCTGCAGGGTCCCGGGAACTGCTGAGTATTCCCAGCAGTCTGAACAGCTTTGAAAACATAGCCCAATTGGCCAATATCTAACAGATCATCTTATATGCAGAAAATTCTGCATCAGTCTGATTTATGATGGAAGTCCTGAAAAGTAGGTTCCCACTGGTAAAATGATTGGTTGCGCCATGTTTTTTAAAAGAATCAGCATTGGGCAAACTCCCTTTGACTGCAGAAAGTGTAGAGTTATTCACAGAAAAGTGGTTCTGAAAACGCTTCACAATAAATGGTGATTATAGCGGCTTTAGAAAGTCACCTAGCTTGTTCCAATATACTTTCCCTTTTCCAGACTGGTAAAATGAAAACCCTTCACTACTAAGGAAGGAAAATTAGAAAACTGAGAAAACTGTTTTTCTTGTTAAATAGATATAGTTGTGAGCACTGCTGTGAGAAAGATTCCACCTCCCCCCCCCCCCCCCCCCTTTGATTTGAAACAGATTTTCTTTCAGGTAAGGAAGAAAAGGTTGTTTCAAATTAAACAAAGTGCTTTATTCTCAGATTACCTGAATCTCCTACAAACACTGGGCAATCTTGACATGAAAAGTCAGAACATATTACTTAGAAAATACTGAAATTAATATTTTGACATTACTAAAACCAATTTCCTATTATTTTGTTTTTCCTTTGGCCATAATTGTTAGTTCAGTTTTACCCAAATTAACAAGTTCTTTGGTTTCCTATCATAAATGCAAATAAATCCAAATCTACATTTCAGTGTAGAATTATTATTACCTAACTGAAGTTACAAGAGCAGTCTGTTCACAGTAGTAGCTGGAGTTGCTACTGTGGTTCAGTCCCATCGCCACAAGAGCAGCCAGCCAGTTGGGAAGGGCAATTAAAACTAAGTTGTGAAGCAGACAAGATAAGCCATAAGGAGTAGAAAGGATCTGCATGGAAAATGGGGTTAGTCTATTGATTAGGAACTCTGACTGCACAGTCAGCAGTTTTCTCATTCCTGTTTAATATGATCGGAAGTTAGGCTGCATCCAGATAAGTTAATGGGAAATCACTATCTGAAAAAGAAGACAAGGTGAAATATTAAGCTTCTTTGGGAAGGTGCAGAGGGATGATAATCTTTCACTAAAGCGACACAACATTGAATTTAGTTAAGAAAGATGGAATATACAAATCCAGTACAGAACTGGGCATCTTTGTCAGCTATCAAAAAACTACAATATGCCATTCTCAATCATAGGGCTACCCACCAGCCACTGACACAGTGAGGAAGTGGGAAAACAGGACAAACATATAATAAAGGGCAGAAATTGAAGCGTGCATCCTCATAGCTCTAGCATTGCACTCAGAGAAATGGCAAGAGAGAAACTTTGGAGTAAAAAAAAAAAAAAAAAAAGACGACTTTGATGGGAGTCTGGAAGAACCTCTCTTTCTGAAAATCATTCGGCCATTTCAGGACACTGAAATCTTCACATCTGTCTAGGGCTAAAACACATTTTTCCCCACTATACTCCAAAAAACAACCAGCCACCTTTACAAGGATAATCATCCTCTACCACTGGCCACCCCCCCTCTTTTTCTTTTACATGTACTCACACACATACATGAGATTACAAATGTACTCTCATTTCACATGTACTCACATACAAACTGAAGGTGCACTGGCCCAGAGAAACATAACACTCGAGTCTAGTGGGATGGAAAATGATGTACAAGAGAAACATGCTAGATCCTACTCATCTTCCAGGGTCATTTCTGCATTTTATGCAGCTCTAGGATAAAACACACAAAGCAACCGTGGAAGCCCTATGGAGCATTGCCATATGATACTTTTTGCAAGGTGTCTACCTCTCTGCCTGCTCATGAAGCAATATTAGAGAATCATGTGTGCTACACCAGCTAGAAAACCCTTTGCAAGAGCACTAAACTCTGGGCAGCTCCTGAGACCTAGGACTGAGTTCAGATTCCCTACAGATCCCACACAGACTTGTGGCAATCAGGGCCACAGCTCTTCTTCCAAAGATGCTCGCTTTGAGTTATCAACAGGGGTGCCCACAGCATCCTCCTAGCAAGCGATGCAACACCGACTGTTATTTGGCCTTGGGTGCCATTATCCACAGCAGTTAGATGGGGCTGTATGAAGGCTACACAGGCAATGAAAATGGAAAATCCTGAGCTTCTGACCAGAAACTCCTCTCAGAAAATCTTCACCCAATATTTTAAGATGCCGATCACAAACAAGCAGTGTCTTGTAGTCAGACACTCCAACCAGAAATGTAATTCAGAGTACAATCTTTCCCTGTAAAGAAAGGAGAATTGATCAGTTGGTATGCTTTAGGCGACCAACTGATTATTTTTAATATTATTTTATTTTTTAAAAAAGGATATCCAGCATATTTAAGAATAGCAAACTTAATAATTAAGCTGCTAATCTTGTTTCTATTCTTAATTTTAAAAAACCCAGAAGTAGGAGAGCCAAGTCTGTGCTTATGTACAGTGGTGCAGGCGCATTAAGAAATTATGCAGAAAGAAACAATTCAGAAAACAGGCATGAAGCAAAAAAGCATATTCTTTCTAGCACTGAAATGAAAGCTAATGAGCCCTCACTCATGCCAACAGGATCAAATTTGGTCCGTGTTGTACAACTGTAACATGTCCTCCATCCAAAACATGAGCAAAGAGCAAGTTAGCTGGTTAACCAGTACTGCCAGGTACTACTGTCAGTCCCTAAAACAGCAAAAGCGGAAGCACATCTAAACTGGATGCAGCAGCATTTGCCGAACTGTGTTGTCTGATAGCTTTAAGACATCACTTTCAGAAATACTACTTTTAGAACTGGAATGACAGTGGTAGCTTTGAACACGGTGCCATTAATATCTTCAGAGCAGTATCAACCTTGCTTAAAGGCAGCACAGTCTTCAGGACAAGCTACCTCGGCTGATGAAGCAACTGAAAATGCCTTAGAATGCTGCTGGCGCATGGATTGCTAAAAGAAGCTCAAGAAGCTCTAATTTTTTGTTTCCTCTTTTCAGAGAAAACATCCAAGCTCCTTCCACTCTGCTAATCACATCACAAGGAAATCACTCTATTTTCTAAATTGATCTATGTTCAGTATAAACAAATTCTGTGTGCCACCGTCTTCAGAACTCAACGGCGGTTCGTCCTCGTTGTAGCCACTTTGTATTTTCATGAAGAAACAGAACAGAGAAGGAAAACAAAAATATTTTCATGCTTATCATTTCGGTAAAAAACAAAAGAAACAAAACAAAACCCCGAACCTATTTTTTTTCCTTTCTGCTACACAGGTCTTGAACACAAACTAAGACACACTCCTCCCCAGCTTCCACCCTTATTTCAGCTACCATCTACCAAACACTGCAAAAGTTAGAAAACAAGAAGAGTAAGGGGGGAAACAGGAATATCTGTAAGATCACAGGACATATTTCATTCAGCATCCCCCTTTCCCTCAAGAGTTTATCACCTCTCAGAGACGTGTCTAACTTAAAGCCATTAATCGTTTCTAACTGCCAGAACTGTCACTCATTCATAACCCGTTGGCATACAGGATTTTTTAACAACTCCTGCTATACATAATTTCATTTGCGCTGCATACTTTCATTTTTATTTTAAATTCTAAATTATTTCCAAGAAATTATACAAAGGGTGATATTTCACCTGTGGAATTTTTTAAAATTATTTCTATTTTTAAAAAAGTCAGGTGAACAGCTGGACTACAGCTCAAACACCAACTAAAAAAACCCAAACCCTAAATAGTAATAATTAGTACAGGGAATGGCTTATGCATTCCTTATTAGGGAAACATACCATCCAGTCCCACGCCACCCCCAAAATGAAGACTTTTCTACTTTTAAACAGATAAATCAGAACTATCATTTATGTAGTAGCAAATATGCAAACCAGAATACCTTCCACTTACATCTCTGGATTTGCTGCCTTTTGTTTAATAATATAAACACACACCCCACCTGTTAACAGATAACATGCAGATTTGTAAGTTACCATTAACGGCTCAGTAGTCCTATTCAATAAGAAAGGGATTGCGTATCTGAAAAACCTGTTGCCTTTAAAAACGAATAAAATTAGTAACACAGTAATCTTCAGTGCGTGGCATTTGCATAAAATTAAATATGGGCCCGATCAAGGCAACTCTGTATTCATACGAGCGGTCCTGTTCAAGTAACCAGTATCACTTGCATAAGTAATATCCTGTAGTTTGCATTTTAAGTTAAGGCATCTTAATTTGGTTGGTTGGTTGTACAAAGAATAACTAATACACCTTTTGATTTATGCCTGTTGGAACACTTCTGCTGAATTCATAAGCTTCAGACTGCTTTAATAACAACTTGTAACGAAAAGAACACAGACAACCTTTTCCTCAGTAAATGTTTTACCCCATCACTTGGAGATCGATTTGGAAGTCACTTTACTGTGTAGCTTTTGTCAAAGCCTTTTTTTCCCCCTAAAACAATAATCCAATAAAAACAAATGAAAACAAGAAACAAAACCACTATTTCATGCCTTTATAACTGTATTTTTCCACTTCCAGTAATAACTTGAATTTGTGCGTTTAACTCACTTAGGAAATGCCATCATCATAAACTGCACATTGCTCAGGACTCTTTAACTACTTAATTAGCTACTAAAACACTGTGAAGGAGCTGACATTGTATTAGAAGAGAAGCAAAACGAGCCAAACCCCACGCATCCCCCAC
This sequence comes from Mycteria americana, assembly GCF_035582795.1. NCBI lineage: Eukaryota > Metazoa > Chordata > Aves > Ciconiiformes > Ciconiidae > Mycteria > Mycteria americana. The sequence continues at coordinate 112,570,741 of NC_134367.1, forward strand.
CCTCTTACTCACAAGCGTTTGTGTAAGCCCTTACCTGCTGGGTAACGTTCGATAACTGGCCAGTTGTCCACCTGTAACGTGGCATTGCCACCACTTCTTGTGAAACGTACTACATGGTATTTTCCATCATTAATGATTGCGTTGATCTCTTCAATAGAGATGTCATCAGTCCCAACATTAAATTTAACTCCAATTTTTCCCTGGTGCTGCATATTTTAAAAAAAAAAAAAAAAAAGGGAAGAAGAAAAAGAAGAGCTAATTAAGAGTTGTTTTAGCAAGAAATACAGACAGGGTGTCATACAGAGAAAGATTTCTAACAACATCTTCCCTCCTCAGATGTAACTTCTGAAGGCTTGCATGTGGCAGTGACAAGCCTCCTGACAGCTCAAGTAAGTCCGGGACGTCTCTTTGATGGATAATTGAGATTCCAAATGAGTTATTTCACCAAATTGAGTTCTCTCCTTTTCGAAGAGATTCAGACCAAGATGAGGAGGAGGAAAGCTCAGGTATTCTTGCTTTGTCCCCTCCTTCACCTCCATGAGGATTAAACACCATTTTTCCTTTTAGGCTTTCAAAACGGAAAGCCTTGCAGTGTCACTTGGAAGAGGTATGAGGATTTTCTGCCTATAAAAACCAAGGCCTAGCCCTGCATCTCCTTTCTCCAAACCTCATTCATACTCAGAGTCTTCACAAATGATAACAAAGGAGGAAACTTTTTTTTTCCCTAATGGAGAGATTTTTTGCATCACATTGTAGTACCTGCTAGCTCCAAATCATTAAGACAAGAACAGACCGATAGACTAACCAAGGACATTCCTGATCAGAGCCAGAGAGGGGCGAAAGGCGTTTGTGACACAGGGACAGCATCTTGTTCCCACTAAGGACCGAGACACTGATTTTTTTGCTGGGATTTTCCTGTAAGCTCCTCTGCCTGAGCATGCCTAGGGCTAAGGAGACTTCACAGGCACGTTCATACTCAGGAACAAGGCTGTAGATTTTCCAGCTGATTGTGATATTAGCACATTCTCAGTTTTATTGTCTTTTAATTATTAAGATGTTCACTCTAATGGGACATTCACATTTTAACAAAGTCTTTTAATGTCTACTAAAGGTTTAACTTAAAGGCTTCGTGATTATTTTTTTTTTCTCCTATAAAATCAATTCTATTCCTGAATAAGGACACTTATTAAATTAAGGAGAAAAAAAGAAAAACACTGCACAGTATGAGATTAGGGGCTCGTGCATAATAAGTGGCAATTCTACGTGAAATTTCATGTGATTGGTACTGGTACGTACTTCGTAAGAGTTACAAAACTTCTTTAAGTTTTTACACTACCAGATGAAACACAATGAAACATTTCACATTGTACCTCTTGGTCATTCACGTCAACCTTTCTAGAACCAGCGTCACCTCTCCCACGTAGCTTTTGTGTCTGCTCCTTCTTTCTATTACTACCATGGCATCACTCCCTGTAGTAAGTGTACCCTGCAGCTCCTCATCTCTAGAAGTCTCCCAAATGAAGAACTCAGGAGTTCTTCCACTTTATTTTATTCTCTTTTTAAATACCTGACTTCATTTTCCGATAGTGCTTGCATATTCCAGTTACACAGTTGAGCAGCTGCTGAACACCTTTGGAGAAAATCCCTCAATGCTTTGGCACTATGCTATCACCTCTTCAGTTACGATCTTTTTTAAAACAATAAATTCCCTGCTGCGATTTGCAGAATGACTCTGAAAAGTATTTTTTTTTAATTTGCTCAGTTGCTTAAATCATGTTCTAAACATTCCTCTTTTTTCCTTGCAGATTGTTTTAACATTTCTCTATTGGCTGGTCCTACTTTTCCATGCCTATAGGGTGTCAATAAGGGATCCACCTCATCCAGCACATGCTCACCTTCTTTTGCCTCTCGTGGGAGTTGCAGAGCAATCTCCCAGTTATCTTGGGAGAGTAACTGTAGCTCTGTTTTATTTCAACTGGTTCAGCTATGACTCAGAATAGATTTCACCCATTTTCTCCCATGGATGCAGTAGCTTATTTGCTTCACCTGTTCCATTCATATGCTTACTCTCTTTAACAGAAATGTATACAAGGAAATATAACATTGTCCTGGCTCTAAAGCAATCTCCTTTTTTACTAATTTATGAAATGCAGAAAACCAGCATGTAATGATAATGGCATATGCACCTTTTCACAGTACTTTCAAGAAATCAAAGGCTTTGAGGATTAAAAAAAGCTGACTAATTTTACAGTGATTCATAATTATACTATTCATAACCTATACTTTACATACCTGCTTTCCTATCTGCTCTATATATGTATATACATATATTATTTTAGATCAAAAAATGACAAGGGAAATAGTGAATAGGACAGGTGCAGGCAAAATGAAGTGGCATAAAAGGCAAATATATCAGTAGCTTTTCCAAAATAAGAGAATGGGGTGCTGCAATGGTTACCAAGTTACCATTTGTGAATGGCCAGGTATTCGCAAGTGAAATGAATGCTTTACACACTTGAAGGCAGACCTTTAGCCTTACTTGATACATATATACTTTTTAGTGAAAAAAGCAAGTTTCTCTGACTTCCCTACATTTGTACAGAAGTACTGTGCACAGACACCAAGCACGCAGCTGCGATAGCAAAGAATATCACCCTAATAGTTGATAACATACTACAGCCATTTTTTTGGCTCTATTTCTAATATATTTGTGTAGCTGAGAAGATGAAAAACTCCCTATTTAAAGGATACTTTTCATTTTTTTCACATTTCCTTCAGCACCTGTGGGCCTTTATGTAACCTCCCATAAAACAAGGAAGCAAATCTGCGTTGAGTTTAAGTCTTCCTTATTATTATATCCATATTTAAGTTTGACTTCTGCACATCACGCTGAACAAGGTATGGACTACAACCCCATTGTGCACAGCCCTTGAGAACCACAGAATAAAATATGATGCAAAGACCTGACAGTACATGGGCCCAGACAGAAGATGACACTACCACAAAGCGGTAAGTCACCATGTATCAGCTGAGTTGCGATAAGCACCTCTGTATGTAGATAGTAGGGTTTTTTAAGCCCTTGCAGACTCATGCAGTAGTCTGACTCACTGTGCTCCTCCTTCGCTGCAAGGTAGCGTAAGTCACGTCATTTTTCATTTGTCATTGGTTAAGACCATGTGCACATACAGTTATTGTGGATCGGCTGACGTATAGTAACCTGTTGAGATATCCTGATATCAGCCCTCAGCCTTGTGATACTTAATGTAGCGGGCATGTAGCCCATTAGAAAGGACTACTTTTTATTTTTCCTTCTTTTTGGAGCAACGTGGTAGTGCAGAAAGGGAAGAGACCGATAAAACTGAAGCATACTAAATTACTATTTCCACTTGCCAGCCTCAGTTGCACGCTGCAGTAGTAGGAAGTTTCCTTTCTCACTTGCTCATTCATAATAATCTTAAAGTTATTCTTCCTATCAGAAATGGCCTCAGACAAATGCTGAATGAGAGGTTCCCTCTTTAGCGTCCTGATGACGGACACTATAGAAATGTCTGTGCATTACTAAGTACCGCAATAAGTCAACATTATTGTTGAATGATGTTATCCTTGCCAGTGACCTGGAATAGCACAGCATTTCAGGCTCCCATTTCTAGGAGGTTATGTTTGCCCACTAGCAAAGATGATCATTTCGGAGCTCCTCTGGTAGAAATCGGCTCTGTACACAGGGCCCGTAGAACTCCACCGTGCTGTTTACGGTTCTTAGCCTGTGTTTTATTTTTCTCAGTCTCACCCAGCTGTGAGAGAATACAGTAATGAAATCAATTCCTTTTCCTACTGTGCCTCTATCTAACCTGAACTGGGAAGGCCGCAATAACAGAGTGGATAGATGTAGGAAATGGGAGTGTGTCCAATATTATTTCTGAGAGAGGCCAGAAGAGAGGACACACCTTCAGGAGAAGAGTGAAGCATTTCAAGAAGTAGCGTAAATGTTGTTCTCTGTCTCTGGAAATCATTTTGAACTTCAGATCGGAAGGCGCTATGAATACTGCTACAACCATCACATCACCACCACCACCACTGCCTGGGACAAAGCAGCGCAGGGACCTCCGGTTCACTTATAGACAAGGTACCTGACACTCTGAGCCCCAACCGGCAGCTCTTCAGAAAAGCTACACTTTTGGTTTGGAGGTGCTTTGGCCATGTAGCTCTCCTGTTTCTGAGGCCAGGGCGACTTTCTCTCCACAGTACCACACAGGCGGATAAGCTCATTTGGTGTTATCTAACATACCCCTACACGTTACTGCAACGGGCAATGTAGGCTTTGCCTACAGTTTAACCTCTGCTGTCCAGCCACTTGTAGGAATCCAGGCTCGCAGGGTAAGGATAAATGTGTTAATGGCTTAAAAGCAGTTGGATAAAAGCATGATATATATGTGTTTAGCTCCAACCCTACATTCCTAATGTGCTCTGAAACGCTAGGAGTTGTGATTGCTCAGACAGTATAGGTGTGTGTGCATGTGTATGTATATACCAATCATTTCCAAACATTTTGTCTTTAAAAGCATTGGCAGCTACTATGGTAATCTAGCAACTCCAGTGGATTATTTTCAAGCATGTTTTATGAATTGTGTACTCTAGATACTTCTACCTTGGCTTTACCAGGCTTGTGATGAAGCACCAAGAATGCTGATGAACCCGAGAACCAAGCGAGAAACGTGAAATGCAAATCAAGCCAACAGCTGACAGTGCAATTAGTTCCTTGTTGGACCCTAGTCCAGTGCTACTGATCTGCCGACTCCAAATGCTGTAAAACCTATGCTAGTATAAAATATACGTATATATATATCTCCAGAATAATGATATTTCCTATAGCATCAGCAAGGTTTTACTGCTCTCTGTAGTAATAATTCTAGAATCAGTCAAATGTGAGCATGTGCAAATTTGGCACAACTGTAGTTTTAGAAAAGACCACAGACAACCTAAGGTCATAACACTCACAACCTTTAACTGCTTTCAAAGAAAAGTAATAATATCGTGACTCCCACAGGTGAACAAACCAGGGGGGGGAGAATCAAGCGTACCAGCTTGCATCTTATAGTGTCAGTCCCTGAGGCACAACTTTCTGGTGAATGCGATAACAGAGTCTTAGAAGTAACTGATGGTTGACTTTGATTTTATTGAAGAATAAATTTCTTGAGTTTTATTAAGGAGAGTGAGATCATTTTCACTCAAATGTAATTAGAGGCTAATATTCTATATTGTAGAAATATATGCAAAATAATTTTTTAAATTTCTGATTTTCTGAATCCTGTAAGGAAATGCATACGTAAAAATAGTTCTGTTTGCTTCAGGAATTGAGGGAAGGGATACATAATAGACAGAAGACACACTTGAACTCCAAGATTAATTGAGTAACTACATATATATTAGTCTAATGATCAATCAATATTTCTTAATACCATCTAGTATCTTCCAGAGGAAATGTTTCCTGGGAAAGACACAGAAAATATAAAACGTCTGGGAAGAGTTCTTTGAATTAATCCATCTTTTATAATCCAATGAAAGAAGTTAACTTTCTGGATATGGGGTTTTAAACTCATACTCTGAGGTATTATGTCATTAACTTAACATCATAAATGATTTTTTTAATATATTTTTCTTACTGCTTTTCTCTGTGAGAAGTGATAAAGTATTCAACCTAATTTTTACCATCAGTAATCAAATCTTTTTACTTTTTAGTCAACTGCAAGAAAACACACCATAGACACAGGCATCCTCATGTCATCCCTCATCTTGAGTACTTACAGTCAGGTTTTGTGTCCCTTCATGAATTCAGAAAGGTAACCCTTTTCAGGGATGGATTATAGCTTTCAGTATATCAGTGCTTGAGGTACTGTAGAAAATATAGGAGGGGCTTGAAAACTCTGTCAGAGCGCTAGCAGGCAAACTTATCAGTCAGAGGTAGGCACTTCAAGGAAGGAAGCAAAGATTTTTGCTGATGTCTGATAGGGTGCATCCACCCAGTATTCAGTCTTTGATAGACTGGTATCTGACAAGTGTGAAGCTGTTTGGTTTCTCTTTCTTTTCCCAAAAGCTGGAAATATCTATCCTACTGTGGAGAAGGGAAAATAATAATAAAAAAAAATCTCCCTTTCCTGGTTGCCTAAGCAAGGAGACTGAGCTATTCTCAGTGTTCCTTCTTGCCAGTTCTCACCATTTATTTGCAACTTTCCCGATATTTGCTTATTTCTGAAATCCACAGCTCTGTAGACCTTAGGTTATGCAAAAAATGACACTTTTCATTTTAAAACAAGCTTCTGGTTCTGATAATTGTACAGAAGAGTTTAAAACCTTGCAGGCTACTGCACTGGCAGGCTAATAGAAAGAATTGACAATCATGTTAAATCCCATGATTTTAAACTAAATGCTTGATTTCTTTCCAGCTGGAGGTGTGATATTCTGTGCAAGCGACACTGATTTCATTACCCTCATATCAAATCTGAGCAACATGCAGCAAAGCGGGCTTCCTCTCAGTCCAGCTTCCCAGCAATTTTGACTGTTCCTCCTTCATCACTGGACCTGCTTCTGGAAAGATTTCTCCTCCTTTACTTGACTCTCAGCCTCCTGGCCCACAAGATGGTAGGAGCGGAGGGATAAACTGACAATACTTACTTCCCAAACTGCTCTACAAGACTTTATCTGCAGCTGACTGGTCTTTTTGAGCCTCCACTACACAGTGTGCTTGCATTCAGGAAATTGAATTGAAATCTTGAAGGATATAATTATTTGGCTTGAGTGGTGGCTGGAATCAAAATGTGACCCTTGGATTCCTGCAAGAGGCGCAGGCAGGTCTGTGTTACCCATTTGCACACATCAGCCCAATATGAAATTGCTGCCTAACACTACACTAAGCCACTATTCATACTATTCAGAGAGGAAAAATGTTGTCTGCAGAGCTACAAATGTTACCAGTGTTTCCTGCAGCACCTGTGCATGCTCACCTAAGTGCAAACCCAAGCACACATTTCTCATCTACACCAAGATCCTTCCAGAGACAGTACAAGGCATTTCAAAAACAGATCTATAATCATAAATATACAGCAACAAACCTTTTTTTCTCCCCCTAATTTTGGGGTCCTCAATCAGTTGTCTCATGGATTTTGGTAAAGAGAAACGAAGAGAGAATTTGCAACATATCTTACTCTCACATTTTACTCAGAAGCTCTGTAAGATCGTTTCATAAACCTTTAAATGACCCCAGTTTCATGCCATTAAGTTATCTAGATTTTCTAAATCAATACAGAAATAATAAAAGTTCATTGTTCACCAGATGCCCCTGGTTGACATATAAGAAATAGCACTTTCACTGTAACAATATTATGTATGCAAATACATACAGGTGCTACCAGAGCTACTGCACTCTTAAATGTTGCTCTATAAAAATTGAGCAGCTTCTAGCCTTAAACCAATGACCCTTAAAAGAGGTAAGTGAAATATGGGCCCACCATCACACTAATTTACAACTGAGGCATACCTGAAAAAAAAGCCACCTAAATGGCTCACTAAGTGGAAGAAGTGACACATGACTTAAAATGATCTTTTTATGTCACAAAATGCCATATATACGATCACAGAACAAAAAGCCTGGAAAGAAGGTATCACAGAAGTGTTCACTGCCCCAGCGTTTCAGGGCAGGAAGCAACTACTCTTTACTACTATGAAATAATGACTTGTATCGCTTTCTGCTTTAAAATAATTGTCCTCACAGTCTGCTTTAAGTGTTGTTATAGCAATTCGACTTATACATAAAGCTCAGCAAGTAGAAAATGTAGAAATATTTATAAATCTACAATTCTGACACTTCAGCTCTCAGACTGCAGTTTTCCTGTTTGGTTTTAAACTTTGTAATTCTCACTGCTATATATCATAGCTGTATTATTTCAAGTTACTCTGATGATGAATTACTGGGATGATACAATTACCCTAACAACCAGCCCCCCAAAATGCAACAGTTATGGAAGACATATGGTGTAGAGCCTGCAGCAGCAGCATACTGCATCTTATTATCCACTCAGCGTCATTACTGCAGTACACAAAATTAAATTTTTCTGAGAAAATATGCAGTAAAGAACAATTTAAGTAGTCGGCCTTTAACATGGTACTTTCTGTCAAAACAGCATGTAGCACAGAAATGTTTTGACCTTGCTAGCATCTCACCAAGGATTCTCAGTTGTGGTGAGATGGTATGGATGGGTTGAAGAGACTACAGATGCTGTTATACCAAACAGAGCCCAATTTGAAGGAAAAGAAAGTCTTTTAACTACTGGCCAAGGTAACTCACATGCCTTGAGTTAGTTCTTGCATGCTTATTTTCAACACAGGCAGATGCCTGTGAGCTTCTGCACCTCAAATATAGCATGCCCAGCCTGAGGAATGGCATACTCATTGGGAGCTCCAGCTACTCAAAAATGGCAAACACTGTTCCTCTCCCCACATACATCAGCACGTGTTTCCAGATGAGCACAGTGAGATTTGAAAATTAGCCTTGCTTTCCACTTTTTTATAGTGTTTTTATACAGAGATGATTTAAAACAGTGTTCCTGGGAGTGGATACAGTCATCCAAAGGTGTAAAGATACTCCTAGAAAAAAAACCAAACGAGTAGCACCTTGATATCGGTACAATCTAATCCACACTGGAAACTGTGCTGGTCTAAGGGTATTTATTTCTGTGCTTAGAAAGGCTTCACAGAACTCTTCTGATAATTTGAGTGTCTGAAACAAATCCAAAATCAGAGTCAGAAGGAGGTATAACTGGGACCAGAAGCGAAGAATCAGCAAATTCTCAAGCAGGCTTTCATACTAAATGATTAATAGCCATATGATCAACACACATGCTCATGAAAACACAAGTAATAAATTTTTGAGAATCTGGGTCAAAGGGCTTTTCATATTAAAAACCTGTAGGGAATTATTAAAACCCAAAAATGGTATTGGACACCCAGCTCCTATTAAGCTTTAATGAAAACTGAACACCTACCTGCCATTCATGCCTTTGATGAGCTTTCCTTTAATATTAATGACAACCTTGAATATTTCCAGATGCCTACCACAGACACTGGGGCAAAGTACTTTTTAAACACTGTTTAAATGCAGACTTTGCATTCCTTTATTATTCTGATTACCTGTATACAAATGTATTTCCAGACTTATTTCCTAACCCTTCTTCTCTTGCTTTAGAGTCTCCAATTGGAAACAACCTGTTCCTAATTCATCTTGGCTGCTAAGTATTCATTATTGACATGGACTTACGTGAAAGAAAACTGAAAGAAAAAACAAAAAAACCCAGCCCACAAAGTGATTTAAGAGCCAAGCATCTGAACAGTGGACCTAGATGGATATTTTTGCCCGCTATCTGTAAAATGAAGAAAACATCACATTCTCACTTCAGAAACTTACTGTCTATCTGAAACAATTCATATCTGCAAAGTAGTTAAGCAGAAGTAGAACTGAAAACAAAGAAACAAACAAAAAAATCAATTATTGGTCTACGAGAGAAATGTACAGCTGAAGTGAAAAGACCTCACACAAGGAAACATAGCTATGCTATTACCAGACAGCAGAGCTACAACATGCCACAGGTTGGGCTTGGGCTCCCTACAGAAAGGCAGGTCCTGGTTGTTGTCCCATTTTCTGAGCAGTCCTATCGTTTCTGTTGCCAGCTTTCTTTCTCTTATCATCAAGTGTAGAGTCATCCTACGGCAAGCTTTAATACCATGTATATTTTTCTCAATGGTAGTACTTTCCTTTATCTTACCTTTCTTCATCTTGAAGATCTTTCAGAATCAAAACCAATTTGACAATTTCCCTGCGTGCTGTGCTGAGATATGCAGTGCGGAGTAGCCTATTATCAATGCTACAACAGAGGATCTCACTTCTTTTGATCACTTAATGCTGCAGAGCATGTAAAAATTCTTACACTGAATACATGTAGCACATGAAGTGATCAAACAGCTTTAGTTGACTGGACTGTGATATCCAACGGGTAGCTGGAAGGGGAAAGCAAAATCTAATAGCTACCTCTACGTTCTCCTCTGCTACTGCTGCTAACAGCCCCCAAGGTTTGAACGACATTGCTTTGGCATCTTAAAAAACAAAACACAACAAAAAACCACCCAGTGGAAGAGAAGTGCCACAAAGTAATGGAAGGGCTATGTACAGGAAATCATTAGTGTTCATAAACAGCTTCTATAAGGAGGAAATCTTTGTGGGAAGCATTGCAAATAGCACGAGCACCTTCAACAATATGCCCTTCGAAATGCAAGAAGCTTGCAAATAAACTTAATTGTATTTAGAAGGAACCTGCCAGATATTTGAAAAGGCTAACCCCAAGCAAATCAGACAAAATCAAAACAGAAGTTAACCCACAGTGAGGGAGCTTTGCATATAACAGAGTTAGTACTGTCAGGCTCTGAATGCCTCTCCGAAGCAGGGAACAGTCATGAATGTTGTTGTCTTCACTGGAATGATCAGCATTAGGCTTGAATGATGTCCAAATATATTATTTGTGTTCATGAACACAATGGTATTTTAAAAATCCCTAACAGTATATAAATACTTGCTTTACAACATGTAGCGCAACAGCCATTAACAGCCAAAATTGCAAAATACATCATTATCTTCAAACTGCACAAGGGAATGGAACAATATCATCCTTTTAGTTATAAATTCTTCAGTTCTTATCTACTTTACAATAGACTTTTACTACTGTTGGAAATTACCTCTTTGCAAACGGGGTCAGTTAGGCAACCAACAATCAACTTTTTAGGGCATTATTCTAACCTCACTGATAGTGTACTCCTGGTTTCTGCCCTTAATGCATCTACTTTCTTCTCTTTGTGTTTTTTATATACCTGGCGGATATTTACCTCTGAAAGTTAAAAGTCAGAAGTAACTCCACTGAAGTCAAGGCCACTTTAGAAATAGCAGCGTGGTAAAACCAGGGCATCTCTCATTAGAGTTACTCGTTACTTTTTCAGAGCTTCTGCCTCTTGCCACTATTCACACATATTTCAGTGTGGAAGAGGTGTGATGGTAAAATATTTGACAGACAGCTGCTGCAAATGATGTGCTTTCACTATTTTTATTAAAATTCTGGCTTTACTAAGATCAAGGTTTTCCTAGAAAAAGCTTAGTAGAAACCAGACATATATAACTGTTTTCATTTTCATACTTCTACAGCTTTAAATGTTAGTGAGGGACTATTTGAAAAGGAAAAAAAGGGGAGCGGGCAGGATTTTACACACCAGAAGACCCCCGCTATAAATAGCTACCCTACAAATACAGCCCCTCCCTGTAGCTCAGCCACTCCAAAATGCAGCCTAGCTGGCTGGCGTATCTCTGACTTGTGACATACAAATCTTTGATTACTTGAAGGTCGTGAATAGCTTTGCTTCTATTTGGTCAAATAAGCCTTTGCAAATACATCAGGGTGGCAGGGAAGAGAAAGGGCATCTCTAAAAGGGAGGACAAGAAAAAAAAAAAAGCACAGAGTCACTGGGAAGGGGATTCGTGGACCTGTTGGATCAAGTCCCACTCTTAAGACTTCCTAAAAACATAGCAGGGGGAAAACTCTGCATCTTAAATAGCCTTCTGGGTAGCTTACGTTTGAAATGCCTTGTGCTCTGCAGCAGATAACCCAATGTCTTGCTGACTTTGCTAGCATCACAGAGGTGAGGTTTCCACATGGGTGAACTAACCACTCTGGAGCAATTTATTCAAGAGCATTAGGCTCAAAATGGCTTTACTATAGCATCAGGCAAGGTGTGCATGCGTGTGTGTGTGCAGCTGTGCACACATACAGCCTTTCAGACATTCTTCTGCACTAAATGTGATAAATTTAGGTCTATAAAAAGCAAACCCTATTTCTTTTTCTTCTCTTATTTTTTCCATATTGTTCTTTGCCCACAAATAGTCTCATTAAGCAGTAGTATCATTAGAGGACATGATATACAAATTTTTTCACCTGAAGTGAAGCTAGCTTTTTGCCACTTCTGCTGTGCCTGTGCAATTGCTAACAGATTTCCTGGCTCTTTCACCATAGCAAAGGGCATTTGTGATTGACAGATCTCCCCAATAAGCATTCTCGCATTTCCTCTTTCACCTCTGCACGTCCTGGAGACTGCTCAGGCAGAGCATCGTGCAAGTACTGTGCCCAGCCTGCTGTGAAGAAACTCCACAAACTCCAGCATACAGAACATACCGCAAACAAGGAGTTCATTGGAGCTGCTCTTCCACTAAGCTCTGCTTCTAATAGTACAGGAGAACTTACTTTGCCTCCTAGATAATTATAATTATTTTCCGTGCTGCATCCCACACTCAGAAACTAAACTTGAAGTAGAGAGATGGTACTGACGATCAAAACCTTTTCCACCTTCTTTCACCAGTATAAATACACCGTGATCTATATATGTATGCAGATGCCTCTGTGTGTGTATGCTTTTATATCTGTATGTTTTACATACACATACATATATATGAATGACGAGGTGAGACAGAACATCCTACTGCACACACTCCATACAGAGGGATAAGAATACAAAACAACATTACGAATATTTGCCATTACTGCTTAGCGAAAGGCGTTAAGGTACTAAGATGATGAGCAGAGGAGGACAACCATGGTAAACGGGATTCTACAGGAGTGACAATATTAAATAATATTTGTAATCACCTCAAGCCAGAGACCTTGTCCTCTTGTTTGTTGGTGACATGCTTTTTTTCTTTGTAAGCAACAAATTACAGAAAGGTGAAGTTTGCAGAAGATGTACATTCTTGAGCTCTGCAGTTTTGTTCTTTAACTAATTTAACTTATGCTGTTCTAATTTAAAATGCCTTCAGTGTATCAGTTTCAGTGCTGATGGATGTTTGCCTCCTGCAGAATATTATCAATTAAGAGCCTTACTCCAACCATAAAAATAAAATAATGCTCTGTTTGTTGTTAACAGAGAGACTAAATTATAATAAAGATTCCTGATTAATTACTTATGATGGAGAATTGACCTTAATTAGGGTCAACTTCTATGGCAGACAGCTTAATTTATTCTTTAATTTCTGTGTGTGAACACATTTTTCTCTACAGAACAATTGATTCACAGCTCAATTCAAACTCTTCAATTGTATTTTTATTTTTTAAAGGAAAAATAAATAAAAATGGTATCTTTTGAAACCAGTATATCTGTTCGGAGTAAGACCCAACTGCCTTAAGTAACTAAAATTAATGTCTACTGGTTTTTACTCCTATTATCCCGCTGAAACAATTCTTGCGGAGATAGCACTACTAGTGGGATCTGGGCACTTCTTGGACTCCCCAGTCCAGTTCTAGTTCAGGTGCTGATATCAGTGCAAGAGTGGGGTGTATCTCTAGACAGATAAATATTCAGACAGTCAGCCTATGCTCATCATCCCTTCGGTGCCCTTCTCCCACTTTTTGAGGGGAATGATTTTAAACCAGCTTAGATATGTTGACACAGCTAATTGCCGTGCCTTTGACTGAAGCACAGACAGATCTTTAACTTTGTTCTCTGCAGATGTAACAAGAAGCAGTAAACTAAAATACTGTGCGGTGTGCCTACTGAATAAAATACCTAGGGGTGTGCGTGTTCCACAGTCATTAATGAGACTGATATATAGCGTAGACAACCCCAGGTATGCATATATGAGGAGCAGCTGTGGCATTAGAGAAAAATCAGGCTGCCAAACCTATCTAAGAAGCTGTGTAAATACTCAGGAAATCTTGCGCTGAGATGTGTGCTGTCATAGCTAGATGTCTATTTCCGCATACCCCAAGGGAGGGTAGCTGGATTCTGTTCCTTCTCATGTATCCTCATAACAATTATTTCAAAAGATTAATTTCCCCCAAAAAAAACCCCAACTCTCCCTCTGACATACAGCTAAAATGATTGCATTTGAAAAGGTCTCATGGATTCACTGTTTGAAACTACAAAACTCTCACTGCTTATCACATTTACTTTTATGTACTTATTAGTATTGATATCGAGTAAGAAAAGGTTCTAGCTTGACACTTAGTAACTGGGATGGATAAAAATAGGAAAAAACAGATGTTTTTTCGTTGTGAACAATTGTTTTGTTCTAGAAATTAATGAAACACAGTATGAAGCCTCAGGATGCAACTCATGCAGAGATAGCCTATGATCCACTAGAGAGGGTTGCTTTGAAAACTTTATATAAAAATAAGTAAATGGAAAAAAATCCATAACCGGCTATAAAGCACTTAATACCTTCACAGTTTTCTAATAAGGGAATATACCCAAAACCGGATACATTGAGGTAAACCTTCCATATCCAGCCCCTAACTTCTTTCTCATTACTGTCCCTCTTGGGCAATGGACTTAAGGTTTGTTGCATACAGATGCAAACAAAAAGTGCAGGAAGCAGTGCAGTCGGTGTGGCCTTTAACCTTCAAGATTTAGTTTGCGATTTGTAATCTCAGAATTTTTTTTCTGGCCATTTATAATCTGTTATTATAAATCTACGATATAAGATAGATTCCAATTACTAGTGAAACCTTTTTACATCATGCTTACAGTCTAAAAAAGCCATTGAAACAAACAAACAAAAAAACCCACCACCACCACCCGCACTGGGCAGCTCTTAACTCAGAAGGATTTAGACCTGGTTTAGGAAACACTACACTGGTATCCCACACCATGTCATTGCAGGCTGGAGTACTTTCCACTCCAGCGAGTCCAGACGGTCCCACTTGGCGATGCCCTCCACCAGCCTGCACAACTATTCCAAAAGCAGAAGTAGATCTTAAATGCTGTTTCTATGCAGTCTCCTGATTTTTTCCCCCAGATTTCCTGGCCAAGCTGAAGCTTTCAGGTCTCCTTAGCTCCACTTTCTGTGGCACAGCCTGACAAAATAGTGAGCCCAATCCACATCTCCCTTGTTCCTGGAGAAAAAAGCCATATAAAAGGGAGCTGTAACATGAAGGGTCAGGTCAGCAGAGCATGATGGTGACTTCAGGGATCTTTGAAGTCACCTTTGAATGATTAAAATATCAACATACTACAGTGTTATAATACCTTCCACACAGCCTGGTCCTAAAGAGTTTTCCTATGAATCAGTGGCACTGGATTATGAAATTAAGACTTGCTCTCTACTTGCCCCCATTCTTTCTTACATGTTTTGTAATCCACATACCCTCCCCCCACCCTCCAAACATATTTTTCAAAGAGAATATGGTAAAACATGTGGACATAAGAAGTACTATGCATAACAACTGTTTTTCTGCCCCCCTTGGGCAATCCTTTTAGCGATATTACTGTTGGTAATAATTTGCTTTGATTTCAAAAGCAAATAAGTGCAAAATAACAAATGCAAACATAGAAAAAATAATGCAGAGACGTGTATTGAATGATTGTACAGGCTTCTGAAATCATTTTATATTATGTAGACTTAGAAGAACAATTCAATGTGAATATTGGCTGCAAAGAAGTATTTTATACCTTCTTGCTACCCCCAGAATAGCATCAGCAAACAGTTCTAACCAACCCAGTGAGCCAAATCATAAAGCTTCAGGCAGTCATGAAAAACTATTGATTTTTTTTTTTTTAAAAACCTTTCTTCAGCTGTAAATTTCTATTGATATGTGACAAAAATGTGCAAGTGGCATTTGCTAGTACAGCCATTGTGGGAAAAGCCAAGATTGCAACTTGTCTGGTTAAGCCGCTTGGAAGTTTAATGTGGTCAGCTTCAGACTGCTCCGGCCAATCTTGGATCAAATAAAGCACAATACATATGTTTCCCAATAGCAATAATCAAAACTGAGGTTTCCAGATTTTGCTGGAAACAAAATTACAGCAAGAAGAAATGGGCTGGATATTTCTTTTTATTGCTGGGAAACAGACTCCTAACAACCAACCACACGGATTTATTTTATTTTTTGAAGTTAGCTCATCTACCCCATGTTGTTACATGGCTGATACCTCCTTCCTTCCCTCTGACCACTACTCAGGGCTAAGGGGCTGTGATCTCTGCTCACGTTGATTAGCGCATCTTCATTCCCTACGAGCAATGGCGTTTCAAAAGCCAGGGCTAGGACACCCTAAGAAAGGATGATGCAAGGCTGAGCTACATGTTGCCCCTCCCCTCTCTAAACATCATCTTATTTATTTTCCCTCCTCCTAAGAGCGGAAAAAAGAGCTCGTTCCCATTGGAGCTGGGGTCCTCTATTCACCACCAGGTGGGACACCCCGTCAGTCAGCCTCTGCCAGTGCCTCTGGGATGACACCAGCCTTTTCAGGTTGAAGGTGTGTCTGCAGCACAGGTTGGGCCACTCTCTCCTGCAAACAAAAGCTATAAAGATGGGGTAATAAACCTTCAACAGTGACTAGGGTACTCAAATGCAAAGCCGCCAGCAGCTGGTGCTGCCTACAACACTGCAACCCATCTTTACTACTGCTCTTACTCGTAGGAGCTAAAATAGTTTAATTACATCTACCCATAATATATTCACATTTCTGGCTGGGTATACTGTGGCTAGCACTCAGTCTCTCGCCTTAAATAAGCTGTTGAGAAAACAAGGGTTGGGGAGGTCCCAGGAGTCCAAGCTGATCATGGTTTCTAAAATTATGAGGAGGGAAACTTGAGTAAATATTTCTTTTGCTGCCCATGCAACAAAATGAGCTACTGAAATTATATTATCAGAGTTTCCAACCAAATGCAGCAAAATATAAAAGGACTGTGCATTTGACCAGTGCCTGATAATTCACACACTCAACACATGACAGTAAATCAAGTCTGGACAGACCCACACAGCAGCTAAAAGGATGAAAACCATTCACTGCAATTCAAACATTAGACAATTTCCTTCCAGACCTTCATGTTAGAGCACAACATCTAAAAGCAAATAGGGATGGGAAGCTCCAAAGATTCCCTCAGCTTTGTACTGCTCTCCCCGGTGCCTGGAGAGGCTGCATATTGCTCCATTTTCAGCTGCTGCTCGCACCACTTTCTAAGGGTGGGATTGACCAAATCACATATTTAATTTAATATTGTAATTCTTGGAAACAACTGTAGCACTCTTTCCACCTTCTAGAGTCATACTCTGGAGAGTTTCTCCAGGTTCGTTGCCCGTAGCAAAGCGGTGTAACACAGCGGTGAAGGGGGCTAACAGAGGAAAGTGCACTGCCGTGACTTCCCCCCTAACGCTAGCCTCGCTGCTTTTACCTATGCTTCATATTACAAAGAAAAATACATAATGACATGGTGTATTTTTAAAAAAACTTTCTCAGTCTTCAGCTATATTATTGCCAGCATCCCATTACAGCTTATGTAGACCATCAAACTGCTATTTATTATTAAATGAAACGGAACCTCAAACCCTCCTGGAAAATACAGATAGGACGTATATGAAATACTTGCCTGCAGCTGCCAATGCTTGTCTCACTGTTGCAGAGGATACAGAAAAAAGCAAAAGAGTCTCAGGGTTAGGAGGCTCCCAGCTTAATACTTTTTAGTGCCATAGACTACCAGAATCTTTACAGTATCCCATTGCTTCGGTTCATCTTTTGTACAATAGGGATAACATCTACGATGCCAGGGAAGATGCGAGGACACGGTGCTGCTCCCAAAAGTATGACAACAAGACCCACAGAGATCGGCAAGAACGTGAAGATCTTTCAAACACACATCTTGGTCTGCAAAGTGCAAGTCAGGACACTCGGAAAAGAGATGATTTTTTGTGTGCCTTTCCACTTTTTCCTTTTATGCAGCAAAATCCTAAGTCTTTTCCGAAGGAAATTTAAGCCGAGGCAAACTGTATATATTGATTAATCATATTCATATTATATCTGAAAAACATTTCTGCCATCTCCTCTTTAAGATGTTATTTTTAGAGTTGGGGTAGGAGCATATTTAGATGGAAGGGAAAATACACAGAAGAAATGGCATCTGCAATCACATTTCCTGATTAGATCTTAGCAGAGTGCTGCCTGTCTTATTGCTACTGGTAAATACGGGGTAGTAAATGCCTTCAGTACTAACTCATTCTCATGCTCTCTATCCCTGTCTTCTTTGCAAGTCAATAATGTGTATTTGTAAGTACAGGAAGACAGGGTTCATAGGTATGAATTGGTTTTTCTTTTTTTTTTTTTTTTATTCCTCAGCTATAAGTATAGGTCACAACTCCAGGCACAAAACCCCCTACCATGCAAGGGAAAAAATGAAATCAAAAGCTCATTGTTTTATATAAGAACCACCTTAATAATCTCTTGAACAACTGTATGACTTTAGGGAGCTACATAAAACAGTGAACACAAAGATGCGGGAAGGTGCATTTGATCCCTTTCCTCTTGTCTGTATTTAAAAAAAGGTAAAATTGTCTCTATCAAAAAGATACAGAGATTATGAGAGGAAATGATCATGAAAATCTGTAGTAATCCAAGCTTAAAAATACCTTGTTAGTAGAAATGGGATGCAAAAGAAAACTTTGAGGATTGACATGCCTCAATAAGCAGTTATATTACTTCCATACCTTAACTTATTCACAGTGTGTACTTGGATTGATAAAAATAAACATTTCACTGAATTTTTTTTTTGTTTGGAATATGCGTGTGCACTGAAAAATAAAAAGGAAGGTTCAATTTTCCAAGTTGTGGAATATTAAGAGCTTTGTTAGCAAAAAAGAGAGGATATGAAGAAGCAACAATCAACTTTATGACAGGCACTTCATTAACCCACATACTTTATAATTTACTCACCGAACTATCTGCTTTTCCTCTCCTCTCAGCAGGAACATAAATAGCAAAGACTATCATGAGCTGTTATGCTACTAGAAGACTGTTAATCTTACCAAATATACCACAGAGCATTTACTGCTATGTATTTACTTATTTAGATTTAGAGCATGATTAAAGAGAAAACAAAACCGATATATCTTGAAGATGCATCTCAACTGATACCTAAATTGCAGCACTGCACTTCAATAAAACTCAGCTGAGCTGGATAATTTAGAGAAACCAAGTGCTCTAGCCCTGCCAGCAATTTCTGTACATATCATCAACATACTATCTAAAATGCACTGCCAAGGAAATATCAACCAGCACTGCAGATGGGACCAAGATGCAAGGGGGTGGAAAGAGAAGACGGAGTGGGACCGGCAGAGCTCTTCCCTCCCATGCAGTGGAAAGGGAAATTTGGGTCTGAGCTTGCATAGAGAGGGAACGATAACGGAAGAGCCAAGCTGAGTCTGCGTGGCACAGCTCCCACTGGGGGTTTGGAGTCACAAGGAGCAGGGCTTGAGGTAAGTTTTTGTTTGGGGTCCAGCTGTGATTTTAACAGCCAGTTCTACCAACTGGACCGAGCCACCTGCAGCAAGACTGCATATGACCCCCCTCTCCTCAAAGAGGAGCTTTGCAGTACGCCGGGACAGTAAGACCACTTTCTACCAGGGAGAGGGGGCGGTGGGTAAGAGGGGAGTGCAAGTACGTCCATACAAGAGGTAGAGAGTTGGGAAACAAAATAACTAACGCTAAAAGAATGCTATTATTCAACTGCAAGCATAAAGGGCAATCAGTGGTGCAATCTCTTTGCTTTTTCCCTGTATTTATTTGTTATGGGTCTGAGCCAACGTTCCTCACAGTGGGAGATTTTTGATGGCCTTCGGTAGGCTTTGATGAGGCCCATGTTTGCTCATTTGCACAATGTATTTATCTGCACCCCCAACTGTGTTGATCAGCATGTAGCAGCAAAGTCCGCTGAATGCTTTAAATAAACCCCCCACTTATTAAACAGTTCTAAGCTCAGATTGAAAAAGCTTTATATAGCAAACATTACCTGAATCATTCCTCTGGGAGAATTATGGACTGAATGTTGAGAAGACATTTCCAAAGTGCTTAAATGACTATTAATAGAATCTGTGCTCCTAAGTTATTTAAGTGCTTTTGGAAGTCCCATGCAAAACACAGCTCAGCAATGGGAATCACCAGCTGAACGTTTCTGTTATACTTACTTGAAAAAACAATAAGGTAGAATCAAATTTAGCAAAAATGAAAGGTTTCTGCATTTGCACCAGCAAACAACTGATTAAAGCATTATGCAGCAGAGTTATGTCTGCAGCATCATCTGCTCACATGAGCTCCAATACCTCCATTAAGACCACTACACTTCCACAGCTGCAATACGCCAGAGGGCTTTATGAACCCTCACTTTACTCCTCAAGTCCTCCTAATCTTATAATACAGCCCAGTGTTCAGGTCACAGCTCCATAGCAACCTGAAGAGCAGAAACATGGAGTGATGTCTTAGGCTGACTTTCCTAAAAGCCCACTCTGGAACCAGGATGCCAGCCCAGATTTCCTGCTCAACTGGAGGGAGGTTACAGAGCATGAAATCCTGGTCTGTGACTAGCACTGCGTGAGGCATAGCACCACTAGGACACCAGCGATTTTTTAACATAAATTTAAATAGTAGTACATCATTACGCTGTTCAAAAATCACGTTTCGTTTTTCAATTGTCAAGTCTGGCCTTGGTTAAATACCTTTCCTGAAAAAAAATTGTTTCTTTCAGAACTCCTTTTTCATGAAAGGGACTTATTTCTGAGGCGTATTAGTTTCTGATATATAAGCATTTTAACCCCCAAAAACCAGTCTGTCAGAAAATTTATAGCTGCCTTATTTTTTTTCTTCTGATTAAGCACATTTGCAGTTGGAATGCATCAAGCTGGCAACACTGGTTTTATCTCATTAGAAAGTGCAAATTCTTTATGCATTACTGTTCACCAGGGTACTGTTTTTAAAACATTGGTATAAGAGCCAGTGAATGTCGGGCTACAGAGAGACAAGGCTTGCAGGGAGAGGAAATCTCTTCCCATTAGACCAACCAAAAAATGGGGGGGAAAAGGACAAACTTTCATACTGACAAGCCCCTGTTTAGCTATGAGCATCAAAAAGCAATGAAAAGAAGTGAAATTGGCTCTCCCTATAAATCTTGCCTCTTTTGTAGCTTTACGCACGCCGACCATACCACCGTTGTTACAGAGTTCCTGTGAGGCCTTTCGTTTGTAAAAGTCTTTTCTTCCACTAATGCCATTAAAAAGAAAGTTTCATACGTGAATATTTGATTGACACATTATTAGGAAAAGTATGAAACAAGCAGCAGTGTTGCATTAAGCTCCAGTGCCGCAGCCATCATCTTTCCCAGCGTATCTCTCTATCTTCCCAGCACAGTGAAAAAGCAAAAGGAGAGAAAAGACTACGCTCATTAGGAAGAGAAATGGAAGCAGCTCTTCTGAGCACCCCATCTGCTGCCATCATGTCAGAGATATCACATTTTACTGCTGTCACCAGCAGGTGCATGCAATTAGGTGACAGCAAAATGAACTATGGCTTCCCGGTGACTGTTTCGAGCAGATTTCAGGCTGTTGGCAAGTGCATGATAACAGACTATGGGCATTTGCCTCTGAATAATTCCTGGAATTCGCATGAAAAATATACAGGTGATTCATTTCGTTGTAGAAGACTACTGGAAGAAGCTATAGAGACAGCAACTGCAACGAAGCAGAGGACGATGGAGGGCATGGGACAGGCTAATTCAGAGTATTGTGGTTATCATGAAGACAGCTAGGGCCAGTCTGTTTAATTCTGATTTCATTTACACTAATATATCGAGACAATCAAGCCCAAAACAAATACTTAGAAATACATTGACAGTACGTTGAAGGACTAGGGAGAGCGCTTGGATCTTTTAAACTAATTTCAACTAAATATATTGTTACTGCTCAAGATTGGTGGCTAATTAACAGAATGGTTAATGCTCAATAAAAGTTCACCAATTTTCATGCGAGGGGGAAAAACAGAACGCAAGGTTGACTCGGTTTGGATCGTCGATACCGTGCAAGTCAGTAACAACACAGCTAAAAAGTCTGTTTTCCATGTGCAGCCTGTAGTATTGCACAGAAAAAGGGGAAAACACCAGAAAAGCAGACAGAGCAAGGAAGGTGTTCCTGCGGGAACGCCTCCGAGTCAAAATCTACAGGGAAGGAAGCCGTACTGCCGATGGTTATTCATACACAGCTCTGCTGTGCAATACCAAGATGCCAAAAATGGCTGTAAAGGTGAAAATGTTCTTCCAATGAAAAGCTCCTTTCTGAGGGTTGGGTTTTCTTTTGTACTTAATCCCGTGTGTTTACAGGACTCTATTCACACTTGCTGGGGAGGATTCCTTCCTTCCTTATCTGAATGTGACAATGAATCAAAAGTACCTTCTCTTCTGTTATCTGAGGTGATAATGGAGAATTGCAGAGTCTTGCCAGGGGCTGTGAGATGCCTTTGCAGTGCTCTCAGAAAATCATCACCCAAAACTGGAGCAAAGGCTAATTTTTCCAGGTAAAAAAAAAAAAAAAAAAAATCTCTCCCTAGGGACTTATATTAAGGAGGCCACAGCAACATAAAATATTAAGCTGTATTTATTAGCTGCATCTGACTGTTAGGAATTTTACCTCCTGGTAGCCAATTCCCAAGAATGACAAGTTCTGAGCAGTAAGCTATTATTCGCCCAGTATGACAAAAGTGCTCCATTTCGCTTCAGTAACTAGCAACAGCAAAGCCATTTTTACCATGTCTGGCATAAGCCACTTGAATGGGATTAATGCAGGACTGCAACGTGCCTGGGCAACTTGCTTTAATTTAAGCCAGTATATAAATCTTATAATAACAGAGAATTGTTTGTTTCATAAGGCACAGCTTATTTTAAGAGTGATTACTTTCACACAGCTACAGATATCATCTTCTTTCTCCAGTCAAAAGTGTTAATGTTACCACTCAAGCAAAATTGTTTTCCATGCAGATGTTCTCTCCTTAAGGAGAAAGGAATACATCTTTTGAAATCATGTTGTATTCCACAATTGTGTACAGCAAGTTAGGGAAACTGGGGCATTTTCAAATAGGGCAACGATAGTGGAGCAGCCCCCTAAAACATATCTTAGTAGGGATGTATAAATTACACCCTAAAGTAACAAGAGCAGTTTCCAAAGCAAACAACAACTTGTTAGGTTATGTTTCTGACTCCTATCATCTTATTGTGAATCTCATAATATCTGATCTTTTATTTTAAGAATTTAACTCTTAGAGTCATGCTATGGGGAAATCTCAACTTCATTTATTTATTTAAAGTTACATTTCCAGCTGTGAAAAATACAGCTTAAAGTTCAAGCCACCTGAGGGGTTTAAAAGGGTCAAGTTTACTTTTTTGTAGAATCCCATAATCTAATGATGCAAGTGTCATAGTTCACATGCTGAAATGCAATAAAGCATGTGATGCTTGAGGGAAAAAAAAGAATTAGCTATGAAGAAAGAAAAACTTGCACTAATAGGCGACTGAATTCACACCACTAATTACTGCAGAATATAATACCATTTCCAATAACCAGAAGTGCGTACAATTATTTTTTTATGACTTGAATGTCTTCCTGAATCAGCAGATGGATTCAGTGCTGTTGCTATTGTTCACAACTTTTTCAAGCAGCAATGCAGCTGCAGCTTTTAACGGGAAGCTCAGAAAACACTGCACCAGACACGTCTGCAGAAGTGACACTATTTTGAGAATGGGAAAGTGAAGGGGAAAAGCTGCTGTTCTCCACCTTGCCCCAGCATGAACTTAGATAAACGGATGCGGAGGAAGAAGCATCTGCATTGCATCACCTCCACATAGGCACCATTTGTCTCTCCAGTCTCAAAACGTGCTCTTTGAGCACTTATCCAGTGCTCTCAGACGCCATCCTATTAAAAATTTCCACACAGTAAATTAATGTCCATGAACTTATTCCGATAGCCCTTGCTGGTAAGAGGGAAGCGTGAAGCAGTGAGGAGTCTCGTTAGTTAACTTCCTCAGCCTGCATTTGGTCCCCAGTCATTCAAATCAAGGAGAAGGTCTAAATCTAGGGCAGCTCTGTGAACTGCCTATGCAAATTAGCTGCTCTGCCTGTAAAGTAGGAGCATGATTTTTACCTCCCGCTACACCGATGTTAGTGCCATGGGAATTCTCTGGGTCACGGGAATTCTCTGGGTCAGGACAGGAATTCAGAGTGAAACAGCTCTTTGTTTCACTTCGACCTGTGCCCGTGCAATAGCAAATAAGCGCCTGCATGCAAACAGCAACTGTGCCAAGCTGGAAAAAATCCCAAACTTCACAGACAGCACTTTGCACGATAACCAGGTCTCCTAGACATAAAATGCTTTGATTAAATTGGGGCAGCTACGAGGCAAGCAGGCAAAGGCAGTATCAATGTTTTCTCATATGTAAAGATATTAGTGAAGATTCTGACTTCAGTAGCATTTTCCAGCACAGCTGAGCTTTAAATTTAATGAGGTCCTCATTTATATTCTGGAAAAAGGAAGAGAACAGTAAACTGCACATGTACTGGAAATCAGCAACAAATAGCATTGAGGCAACCAAATAAAAACATGTACTGGTAACTTCTATCCTTCTATTGTGCTCATTGGCCTTATTAAAAACCTAGTTGGAGCTGCTATCAGAACAGCTCTACCCTGCAACCCTAACGTGCCGTATTGATAATCTCGTCGTTCAGTACCAGCTGCAGGGATCCACTTACCATGTTGTGGCTACGGGGACAGACACGCTGAGGGGCTGCTATGCCAGGGAGAGCCCCAGCACAACCAGAGCTGGTGTCTGATACAACGTAAGGAAACTCAGCAGAGAAGAAACTGTTTTTTCCTTCTCGGTCACCACTGAAGTTACAGGGGATTGGAGGCTTCTTCAAAGGATGGCAAGAACAAAGCAGTAGAAACAACAGCAGAAAGGGTGGAGCAGGGGGGTGGCTAAAGGCAGTACAAGCAATAAACTCCAATTCCATATGTTTGCCATCTAACAAGTTTTTAAATATATGCCTTTTCATCCTATGACTTTAATATTAAGCTTGGCAAGTAGGCAAGCCAAGCAATCAAACAGTAATCTTTCTGCCCCACTGCTGACCTCGAGAAAAGATTAAGACAAGCTTTTTATTTTCCTTCTTTTTTCTTTTGCTTTTGTAATTTACATTCCTATATGTCTAGCAGAGCTTCCTCCACTCCTAGTTCATTTTTGGATCATTACTTGAGGCTGCAGATGCAATTCAAACAATAGGAATGAAAACAAGTATTGAAATGAGTTAGGAGAAGAGGAGTTTTTTAATTAAAAAAATAAATAAATAAACCCCAGAAATATTGCAGTTCCTTGGCTTGCTGCAGAAAACCATTTCCAGCCCCCTGATAGAACATACTTAATATAATATTCACAAAACAAGCCAATTGGAGTCAATATGTACTACTCCCTTTCTTTGAAATATATGCTTGTGTGTCTCACATCTGCAGGTAGCTCATTAACATTAACAAGAATTATGTACCTGAAGAGAGAAGTGAAAGCATCAGTTAAGGAAGCTTCTGGTTCAGAGACCCTGGCTACTCTCCTGGATGCCCCAAAGAAAGCATGAAAGGAAATTGCTAAACATATTTTGCTTCATTTCTTTAAGGTATAGTTGACTGTAAATTACATTTAATAAACCCATTATTCAAAGTCTTCTGAGAACATTCAAGCAGCAATAATGTTTACTATCCCAATGTACTGTGAGCTCTTATAAGCCATGCATCTTACTGAAAGTCACTGGGCCAGTTCCATGGCCACGATTCTCATGAGCTTCCTTTTGTTCTGGCAATTAGGCCATCTGCCAGGAGCTGAACTGATTGGCAATAAAAAGAAATGCAATAGCTCTGTTTTTCAGTCTCTTCAGTCAGTCCTGGTTCCCTTAGCCACTGGGGCACCACGAGAATCAGGTGAACAAAGAACAGTAACAGAGGACACTGTAAAAAAGGGGGAGATTTTAAAGGAGCATTGTAAGGTCAATGTGCAAACAGAAAAAACAAACCCAACTTGTTCTCGATGAGATTTCTTTCAGAGCAGCACCAGGGATTTCATCACATCCCTTTTATTAACATCACACATCGTGGTTCTCACTACTGCCTACCAAACTTCTACTTTTCTCTTGCTTGATCGGTCAGGCATTTGATCAAAACTATTTCGTATTATCTATACATGTGTGCATAGGCACACATGGATCACATTCTTGATTAAGGCATTTAAGCACTGCTGTGATTCAAATAATACTCCTAATAATGAATTAACCAGCAGTGGACATTAGTGCAGCTGATGATCTTTAGCCTCCTGCCTTGAGCCTGCAGGAAGTCAGAAGTCCTTGCCCATAATTGAAGCCGAGATGTACAGAGAATGGAAATTCTGTTTGGCAAAAGAGTTTGGATTTTAGACCTCTGTTTAAAGCAGCATGAAACCTGCAAATTTTTAAATCTTCAGAGAGAAAATAAACAAATCTAATACATTAAGACCAGTTTGATGGAATTGCATTTTCCAATGGGAAAATAATTTTATTAACCTTTCTTCCACTTAGCTGTGATATCAAAGAACATAATAGTATCGATGCTGCCAAATAATAATAATAATAATAATCTCTTTAAATGCCCTGGGCAGTGCTGCTGAAAGCCAGTGGGCACTAAGGTGAACCAGTGGTAATGTACAGCACAAAATGATCCCCACATTGCTCAGCAATTTCCTTTCATGACGTAAAAGTGGAAAGCTACCTTATTTTTAATATGAAAATTTTAAAAAGGCCAGAATGAATTCAACTGTAAAGTGAGGAAGGACACGTGCCCACAGTCACAAAGTATTGCCTTATTGCAGAAGACTGACAAAAGTTGAAGACTGATAAAGTTTCAGTGACTATAAATATAATCATTCACCAAAATTAGCTATAATTGAGCCATGGAAAAATGTTTATAGAACTACCAGCTGATCCTCCAAGACAGTTATGTGCACGTGCTCTCTTACTGCCTCTTTGAAAAGAGGTTACAGAAAATTACGTTCCTGCCTAACCTCCAGACATTATATTCTTTTATGCAATAAACAAACAGATGTTCACATTTTTCTTTTTTATCTTTTATCACTAAGGTCCCTCATGCCTCCTAAAATCGTGAGACTCCTCTCCAGACAGGGGGGGAATAGATACATTAGGTGATAAACCCAGGAATGGTCTTTTTTTCTCTTTAAGTCACAGGACACATCTACTACACACTCAATCACCTCTCTATCTTTCTAGTGCATCTAACAGAGTGTTTCCTACATACCTCTGGCAGTAACGTAAAAATATTGGAATAAAATAATCCAGTCCACAGAGCGAAATCAAAGATGAATGTGGAATAAATAAAATGGCAGCAGTAGTAAACATGACCTTTATCATATTAATCACAGCAACTTTTTCCCTCTTCATCAGTTAGCAGGTGATTCAATAAACACATTAAAAGTGCAGAACCTAATTCTCAACAAACCTGGGCTCTGCATGCGCTTTTGCTTCTCATAACTGAAAGCCACATGCACCAAGGTAGCATGTCAGGCACCAGGATTTCACTCGAGGGTGTTTGTTGTTAAACAGGAAATCAAAGCCAGTGGTTAGAGAAAAGAAATTGCCAAACATCAGGCCACACTCATTATGTCTAGCATCTTCCACATAAAAGGATACGGTAGCTTTTAACCAGCAAAAGACACTGCAACCAAGTGCAGAACTGATTGTACTTGAGAAGCACGTTCTTGCTTTCTGGTATCTCTACTTTTTTTTTCCCCCACAAACTGAGTAAAGTCAATTAGAACACTCTATTTAACTCTTCTTGTAAAACGTACATATGAACTCTTTAGGAATCAAACATAAAACAGTGTTATGAGAAACAACCACTCTATTTTCCAAACAAAATGCCACAAGATTTCCAAGCATAAGGGGTATGCCAAACTAAAACCAACCAAACAAAAAAACCCCAAACCCTCCCAGAAATCACTGCCAGAGATCAAATGCTACTGGTTTAAAAGTGCCAAAGAGAAAAAGAAATATTGCAGCATATCATCAGTACAAAGCACCTGACAAGCCTTGGTTGATGTTTCTTGAAGAAGCTATAAGGAATTCGGAGATGAAGAAAGAAAAGTGTGGTGCTGCAGAATGGGAGGTGTCAGAGTCCCTGTCTTGGTGGTTTTTTCAGTGGTATCTGGGTACCACACTCTCCCCACTCCACACTTATTCCTCCAGGATCTGCATCCTTAACTATTGCAGAGTTGCGTCTTTTTGGAAGAGGCTGAGAAAAAGCCTGATTTGCAGTTATGATTCAAGAAGGACAAAGATGTTTAGAAAGCATGAAAACTGACCAGCCATCCAAACCCAAATATATCTTAGCACAGACTTCATCTAGAAGTTAGGACCAGAAAAACTTGTAGAGGAAAAAAGACCAGCACAAAATCCTCCTGCAAGCCAACCAATATGACTGTTGTTGCTGAAACAGATGTCAAGATGTCAAGAGGCAGTTCAACTTAAAAACTGATGCTTGGTGTAACCCTATAAATCTTCAGATGTGCCTGTGAACTTCATAGTTGTAATCTAACCTAAACCAAAGCTTTATTATCTCCACTTGCAACAACCTGACTGATGTCAATAGTACTATACAAAGGGAAGTTCAGACTCCAACCTTTTGTCTTTACTGCCGTCTTCATCCCAATCAAATATTTCTCCTAGGTCAAGTCTCTCAAGCATTCTCCCACCCTCTTTTGCAGGCAAAAGTGGCGTGACACTTCAGATGAACATCTCTCTTTATCTCAGCCTTTGAGCCCACTTCATCCCTGAAACTATTCAGGGCTCTTGTAGAGACTTTAGTACTTTAGACCGGGTCATTTTTTAACCCTGTTGCAGTGCTGATACTTCTCATCACCATTACACTGTTCCCATCTAACCCGCCAGCTGTACAGCTGCTTAATTCTTCTTTACCCTCCATCTTCACTCATAAGGAGTTTAGCCTGCAAATTGCTTGAATTAGAGGTTATTTCACCTCGTCCCACATGTCATGACTGCCCACTGTGAATGCACTAGTTCAAGTGCAGATAACATGGTCTTCATTGTTCAAGAATCCCACTACTCTCCCCCCTCATCTTTTCTCTCTTTTTCTTCCAATACAACTCCTTTCCTAGATGTTACAGATCATTTGCTAGCATTTTCTAAAGTAGGAATATAAGATGAAGTAAGCATTTTCAACTAAAAGCCACTGTCAATACACAAATTTCACCCACCTCACCAAAATCGCTCATGGTCAAACCACTGGTTTCAATGAGCTTTTAGATTCTACCTTTGGGCTCCTGAACGTGCGAAGAGAACCAGGTGGACAGGCTTGCTTTGCTTATTATATCTTATGTAATTCTTATTAGCACCATGACAAATCTGATCAAAAATGGAGGTGAGCTTTTAGAACTACGCAGCAGTGGGAGTGCAATTAAAATGATGGTCAGAGGTAATTCCAACAGGCTTGGCACCCTCAGGTATGAAACCAGAGTCATAAGTGTCCTTGTGCATGTAAAGCTTACACTATCACAGGCTTTATCTTTACAGTACAGGACAGATAGAGACAACTTAGGGGGAAAAAAAAAAAAAAGAAAAAAGGACAAAGAGAAACATTCTTCTGAACACTCTCCTCTCCAGCAATCCTTTCTGTTTCACTGGGTCTTAAGGCCATTTTCCCCATGGGTAGAGTGGAAAAGCCACAATGACTGGAGGAGAACAAAAACCAGAATGCAATTTCTTGTGGTCAGGAGAGTAGGAGCCTTTCAATTGCTACTGACAGCATGAATATACATTAGTCATTTATACATTCATAGACTTCAGCCACACAGTAGTCGAATGTCCCACACTCATTCAAAATGTATCCTTCAGGCACAGAAATATCCCTCACTTTTTTTTATTTTTTTCATTTTTACATTGTGTATATGCTTATATTGTAAACAAATGCAAATGGTAAGATGACATATTAATTATCATACGGAAAGCCCATAGCAAACTCAGTTTCTGACGTGAGCTATTTTACTGCGAAATCAGCCCTCTTTTCTATGATGCTGGTGTTAAAAATAAAGAATGAATCATAGAAAAAGGCAAGCTAAACAAACCTTGCAGAAATTACTTCCCATGCTCAGGTATGCATCCACAAACTACAGTGCAATGCAGAGAAACCTCAACTAGCTTTCTGTGAGCATCCCACCTGTGACTTCTCAGTTCAGTAAATCAACTTAAAGGGAGCTCCACAGTGCCACAATAGATTTCTCCTGACCTCCAAGCAGTACATTTACAGCCAGTTTGAATAGTCTTTGTATCCCACACTGCAGTCATAAAAGTTGATATAATCCTTGAAAGCTTACCAAAAGCATTAAGAGACAGACGGTTATATTAGGTAAGAAAAATAGATACAATAAATCCATTAAAAACACTCTCTCATTTGGAACTCGATGACTGTAGCAATTGGCTGTGGAATACACACCGAATACAAAACATCTTCTGCTCTTGGCTTCTGGTTTACCCAAAGGGGAAAAATAGGAACGGAAAAAACCAATAGTATCTGCTGTTTATTTGGGTATTCACAGGGGAAGGCCTGGGTGTTGGTAATCTCAGACCAGTTGCAGTTGAACAGTGACTCTATCACAACATCTGCTACTAATTTTGACATTATTTGAGATATCGCTCGTGTGTCTAGACATCTGGGCTAAACAGACCATTGAAAAGTAAGCTGAAAGTTATTTCCACTGAAGGCGGTATTCACTCAGCTGGCACTTGATAATGCGCTGAAGCACCTAAGCTCAAAAAAACATTTCAGAAAATGCTAGCTAACCTTCCCTGGCCACCTAAGGCACCTCAGTTTAAAACAGACATTTCCCTAGACAGTGAAAGTTGTGTTCCCCTTCATCTCCTTCTTGGCTAGGCTGACTATCAAGGGTAGTCACATTAGGATATTTTCGATTCATATATGAAGCATCCCGACACTCTAAGTCCTCTCTGGAGTCCTGTTTTCTAAGCATGCTCAATGTTACACCAAACCACTTAAAAAAAATATATATATACAAGAGCATTTTTAGAAGAAACGGCAACAGTAGCTGGCAATTCCTCAACTTGGTGAGGACCAAGCCTCGATCTACTTATCCTTCATCCATATCACTGCAGAAGAACAAGTTGCAAAACAGTTTTTAAGTAATCACACATTAAGGAGCTCTCACAGAGAAAGGCTTCCAACCTCCTACTAGCTTTTTACTATTTCAGGTAGTTAGTACAAGCCTCAAGTTTATTGCCACTGCCCAGCTGCAGCTGTTTAAGTATATCCTACACCACCAGTTTTTCTGCTCCTCCCCTGGAGCTCTTGAGCATCTCAATCCAACATGACTACACTGAAGTTTTCTTTCACACCCCGTCTTACAAACGTCTTGCTCCATGTACCAGCCAGAGCTCAAACTGGGCTACAAGCTGCCAAGACCTGTGCTACCATGGAAGAGCTCTCATCACCTGCTCCTGATATCCTGTTTGTTCAGGGATGACTGTGAAAGTTCATAGCATCTTAGAACAAGGCTTGGTGGTGTTCTACAACACACAAAATGTTCAAACACACAAAATATTACACTAACCATTATTTCTGATCCTAATACACTGCTGTTAAAAGAACTCGGCTGAAGGGGCTAGCACAGTGCTGTCCCCTGAAGAAACTCCTGTCTAAAGACAGTGAAACCAGAAAACTATATTTTAGGTAACATCAAGAGACTCAGGGCAGGGAAGTCTAATCACAGAGCAATATCTGGTTACTTAGTGTTTGTAGTGTTTTACACCTCTCTGCAGGAGTGTGGCACATATATGATTTTTCTAATTGGTTTTCAGTCAAATCATTCCCACCGAGAATAAGCTCAGAGCACTTGCAGGAGGCTGGGGAGCTAGACTGGATAATAGAAATGCTACTCTGGCTCTCGAGTTTTTTGCACCTGCATTTTTAATATGTTCTTAGCTCCTGCTCATTTTATAACTACATAATGGTTGACTGATGCTCTACTTACAGCAATTCTCATTTATTTATGTTGGCTCCAAATTGCCCAAAAGTTGGATAAATAAAGTAGAAGGTTATTTTCCTTATGAATGGAATGAAAGAAGCAAGTGGAAATGAAGTAGCCCTCAGTTTTATTTTCCTACTTCTCCTTATAGTCCGTTTTGTGAAAGGCACAACTCAGAGTTATGAAGTATCTTTGGGTTGTTGCTCATTCAGGCTGAACTTGAGTACAGCCTTAAATATACTGGTTTTTTTTAAAACGCATGAAATTTAAGAAACGTGTTTTTAAGGCATCTTTACTGCCATATTGTTCACTCCTGAAAGCGATGATTAGGGACAGAGCAGAACAGAGCTTGAGATTCAAAAAGGTAAAGCAATTCATCGAGTGAGCGAGCTTGGGTAGTTCCAGTTCCTTAGCAAATCTGTCAAAGCCAGAGCATAAGAAAAAGTAAAATGGTAAAATGGTATAAAATCAACTTGTCTAAGGTCCCAGCCTTCTAACATTATCAAGAGAGGTTTAGGAAAAGAAAAGAAAACTAAAGAAACAGACAAACTTTGAAACGAGGAAAAGTTTTTATTCTTGCAGTTGAAAAGGAAGAGATTCCTGGAGGTCAGCTCCATCAAGGAAACTCAATTCACTGTTCAAGCCTGTCACTTTCAAAGCTACAGTGCAGCTCTTAAGAACCTGAAAGAGTCAGCTGCTTCTGCATAAATCACAGCGCAGACAGTTTCTTTTAACACATTTATTTCTTTACCCATTTATTGGTTTGGTGGCAGGCTGCTTAATGGCATGAGGCTTTAAGTAAACAAGTAAATAAATAAATATATGCCAAACAACAAAATCAAGGTAGAGAGATTTAAACATGATGCAAGGAGGAAAACGTAGATGATAAATGCTGGTGGCAAAAGGTGACTTTATTGAAATATTCAGTGAAATTAAAATAAGACATTCGGTTCTGAGGAACAAAATGAAATATGACTGGCAGACAAACAGCTCACTTTTGCAATGGTAACTCATTTGTGAACATTTCAGCGGCTGCTTTCCCTTTGCTTCTCCCAGTTCTGCTTCTTCCCCAATAGTTACGCAGCTAATAATAAACTTCTTCAGAAATGGACAAACCTGCCAAACGGAGAACGCCACGCTAGAGGAGTGCAATACCCAGCACAGAAACGAAAAGGCGGTACAGATTTCATTCTCCCCCAACCTTGAGACTGACAAGAAGCTTTTTAACTCAGTTTCCCCATGTGCCAGTGCCAAAAGCCTATCCACCTCTGCTCTTCACAGCTAGAGTTACAGCTATTGCTCTCAGAAGAACAGTTTTATGCCATATACTTAGGCTAATTTTTGAAACCTGTAACAATTAACTCAGGCTGAGCTGACTGATGGTGAAATATCCTGGTACAATCCCAGTTAAGAGGAAGACACTGTCTTTCCATGCATTTTATTTTCATCTAATTGTAAGCAAACTGGTTTGATTAGTCACGCCAGCCAAACATGCTTGCAAGGAAACACCGTCACTGTCTTCTATGGAGAAAGACTTCCCCGGTGGGAATTTACAGCCTGAGATCGCATGTGCTGGACCGAGAGGGTGTGAAAAGCAAGAGGCTGCATGTGAAGGTAGAGCAAACCAGTGTTTCAGGCTTGCATATAATGGAGCAGCTTGCTCGAGACATCTGAAAACAGGGAGTGGCTAATAAATTCATAGTATTTTGTGGCCCTGTTACCTTTGATTTTTGTGCCGCTATTGACAGCAGCTAATGTACATACCAGCATTTGAATAATACTGTAGCAGGGGCACAGAGCTGTGCTACTGCTCCAAGAAAAAAAAGGGATTCAAAATTCTGAAAGACCTGAGTGAGAACAGCAGCACTGCAAACAATACATATACTATGGGCAGGGTAGGTATCCGTAACACATCACAACTATAAAATTGGCTGACGAGTGGAGCTAAGTGAAGCTCTAATGTATCCCTTCTGCTGGGTCTATCAGTGGGGTTAAAAGCACCCCTGCCCTTTTATAGGTTAGATTTTTTGTGTGGGTATATTTGTGGTTAGGACCTGTGATAAGGCAACACTGTCCTCGATCAATATTTGACAGAAGCTGCAGGGATGATCCTTTCTAACTGAATTAAACATCCTTATAATGTCCTCTGGATTTTTTTTCCTTAATTTACTGTTGTCCGAGCAGGGAATTCCAGTTCTCACAGCCGCTTTACGTCGGGTCTTTCAGGTGAACAAGCCATTTGGTGTGATTCCACTGACTTGAACTGCAGTTGCCAAATGCTTGGCACATCTGCAAAGACCAAACTATTCCAACTCTGCAGATGTACAAACACCTTATATGTCTTTACAGCCCTCAGTTTTTCTGTCCTTACAACTCTTGAGTTTTTAAGAACTCAGTCTTTCTTCTTCCTCCTTTCTCCCTTTCTTGCTACAAGTTCATGACTATGTTTCTTGCTGTCTGCATATTTGGTGATATTCAGTGGCTAACTGAATAGTAGTTTTAGGCTTTGGGTAGGATCATGTCACTGAACTCAGCTGGAATTTTCCTTTTGGTGACTGTACAGACGGGAGCCTGAAGCTTTAACATCATCATTTGCCCCACAGCAAAGGAAAGTGTATTCTTAGCTTTACAGTAATTCAATTGAATTTAACAGAGTTCATTCCATGGGTCAAGAATCACTTGCATAAATGCTGAAATTTCAAAGTAAGAAAAACTTTCCAGATCTTCTCTCTGAATGCCTGCATTGTGCAAGTGCTGAAGCAGGCATGCAAATCACAAGATGGGGTTTTGGGAGCTTTGTCATAAAACAGATGAGAACATGAACAGAAAGATACTGGTTTTAGTTGTAAAAAGGTTCAAAGAGAAATGATACTGAAACACAGTATCATACAGAATTTAAAAAAAAAAAAAAAAAGATACAGGATAAATCATAGTTGCCTAGTCCTGGTTTGGGTTTGTTTGAAGAGAACATATGCTTTCTGGGACTGCCAGATGAAGAACATAAAGCAGAAACGCTGGACAGGGCTTGCAATTCAGAAAAAACTCAAAGCCAAGTGACTAAAAGCAAAGACGCGGTACATGCCACCAATGAACTGGTGCTACCACTTGGAAAGAACAGAGTCATTAGTTTTATGAGCTGACATTAATTAGCTATGTTATTTCTATCGGTACCAGTTAGGCTCTAGGCAAATATGCCCTTCATGTTAGATATGACACGTGTTTCAAGAAGAAAAGTTAATTTAATGCGCTCTCTAGTTAAACACTATGCACATCATTATTAATGCTGAGTAATTTTGTAGTTTAAAACAAGACAAAGCAAACTGAGTTTCTGGTTTGAGAAATAACTGTTGTGGGCCCAGTTTGGTAACTGAGAGTTAAGGATGGTTCCGTGTGTAAGGAGCAGGCATTCCCCAAGCATACTGTCCCCTTCCCCCAGCTGTGTTTGCTCTCTGTCAATAACAAAGCAGGGCAAATAAGGGCAAGGTATTTACAGCCTGGGTGAAGAGAAGACACTGACACAGAGAATCTGATATGAATCTTTCATCCTGTTGTCCTGATCAGCTGCAACAGCCTCCTCAGTCTGTGTCTGCAGCATCTCTGTGGGTTACATCGGTATGGCTGGGTCCTGGGCTCAAGGTCTAACTGTGACCACACAACCTGAGGGCCACCAGTGGTCTTACTGCAAGACGCCTACCTGCAGAAGATGCAACAGGAGGTTTATCCTCATTTTCTGTAAAATAAAATGTGTTCTGCTTGTGTTCTTTCAGGAGGAGGGGGGGTGGAGGTAATGGGGGGGGGGGGGGAGGATCACTGAACTTCAGAGTAACTCTGTTGTATTTAACAGAACCTTTGTGACTGGTTCATGAATATTTCACATGGGGCCAGAAGTCATCCAAACTGGGACTTGAGACAAAAATCTAGGATGCTGGGGAAAAGCAGACACAAGGAAAAAAATGCAAATTCTGCAACTTTGTCGTTAGCTGCAGAGTCAGAGCCTTCATTTCATTAAGTGCCTAGCTGTTTGCGCTGCCGAGAGAATCCGCAATAAAAACAGAAGCACAGATGTTTTGCTATACCAGCCTAGGAGAAATAGCCCTTGAGCTATATTTCTGGGTACCATATTTAAAGGAAAGACTGGAGATGGAAATTTAAGAAATTAGAGTTTACCAAGAGGTACAAAACCAGAGTTCTGTGTAAAAAGAAGGGTAGGAGCTCTACCCATGATCAGTCAAGAGAAAAGATGTCTGAAAAGAAACACAATAGCAAGAATGGGGGGAAAAAAGAAAAGTATAATGATATTTTAAAGATGGTGGGGGCAACCCGCGAAAAGGCATCTTAGCAGTTCCCCTGACACCAATGACCCGAGTCTGATGACGCCTGAGAGAGGAAAGGCAGATTTTCAGATCCATAAAATACACAGGCAAATTTTAGAACTTGCATCACCTAAAATATGTGGTTCCCTCCAACCCAAAGAAAATTAGCATAATACGTTTGAGTAAATAGTTTACCAGGGTAATAAAAAAAGAACAATTAATACACGTAGAGCATGTAAAATCTTAAGGTGAGTTTCCTCCATGTAATGGCAGGTCTAAAGCCAATTGCAGCTACTCAGACCAGAATAAAATCTGGCGTTTTCTTTGGTGCAGCTGCATATTCTACAGAAACAATAATGAGCACTTGGATTTCTTTGTGTCTATAAGACCCTCAGAACACCGTCTTGAGAAGAAATGTAACTCATTTACACACTAGATAAGCAACCATCACACCTTTATGTACAGATATAAGCTAATATCATTACTTTATAAATCTGAGTATGAACTATCAAGGTCCAGAGGACTATAGAGGAAGGAAGAGCAATGGCTGTAAAATTCTGGCAGTGTGCAAGATAAGTATTAATTTAGACATCAGCCATCGAGCTTTGGCATCCAATTCAGAATGTAGTTCCACAACCTCAAGTTGTTCTATAAATGTGCATCTTTTCATTCAGGACGGAATAAAAGCATAATTTTACATTACTGGAACAAGGCACCAGTGATACAACCCAAGAAGAGACCCTTGAATGCAGCAGAATTTCTAATTTGGTCTGTGTATGGAACCAGAGAGAAGAGTAAGTTTGGGTGAACCACTGCTTTCTCCTTCATTCTTGCTAGTATTTCTAGTGCCACTGCAATTAGCACTTATTCATAACCTCAGTCAGCGGTTGATTATAGAAAGTTACACCAGTAAGCAAAGATTTTTTTGGACTCTGACAGTCTTTTATGAACCTAACTCTATACAGTAGAAATTCAGCAATAACAACTCCTCACTATTTAGGCTCTGTTTACAAGACAGAATAAGTATAGTAACTCAAACATTCGGAAACCGTGAGCCACACCCCCTAATTACAAGACTGGATTAAAAATATATTTGCATATTTGTTTCATTTTTCTGGACAGCAGGGCTCATGTTTCCAAATTTGCTTCCAACATAATGACAGTGATATACAAACAACAGCTGAGATTCTCATAAAGACACACATCTATAGGAACTAGGACTTTATAGAAGCATCAATTTCTATAAGGTTCATGGCAAGACTGAGTTAGCATCAGAAATGAGCAAATGCTTCCAACATTGACCTCTTGCAGAAACAAGAAAAACATACATGAGCCCATGTTCAGGCTACTCATAACAAAGCAAAATGAAATTAGTTTGTCTTCAGTGTCTTGATAGATTAAATTCCCCTTTGTGCAGGAGATTAAGCTGAAATCTATGCATCTCTGAACACGACATAAAATAATTTAAATAGCGTTATCATGTTTCATTTGCTCTTTGCAGAAAGGAGAATTTGACTTTAAGTATAATAAAACCCCTCAAATATGTTAAAATAAATTGTTAGGTAAAAAAAAATATTCACTACTCTTTACTAATTTAACTAAAATAAATGAAGAATAAAGAGGATGGGGAAAAATATAGGAGGCTTAAACAATCGGATGGTTAAAGTTCAGTGCTTCCAACTGCAAAGCTGAAGGTAGTGAGAACCACAGGTGTTCAGAGTCCCTGGAAATTCAAACACTGAAAAGCACGAATCTAAAGTTGTTTCAGTAATAGAGCTGTGAACAAAAGCACATACGAAACATTTAAACAACTGTTCTCACTCCCAACTCTGCACATCAAGAAGAAAGGAAAAACAGAATAAGAGGAAGATGGTCCAGAACTTTCCAGGAACAGCTGGTTCAATCTCTGTCTTTCATGATTCTCTATTCTATTGTGCATGCTTCTCTCCAAAGGTTTTCAGGTAATTACTAAAAAGGGTGACATCAGGCATTCTACAGCATGACCGCATGGTTCAAGCTATTGAACTGCTTAACTCCTCCTCCTCCTCCTCCTAACTATCTGGCTTGAAGAGCCATGTGCCTTCAACATCAAGAACACCTTTGTTTGGTAGCTATATCTGGGAAATCACTCACAAGGTTATGGCTTGGATGACTTACAGCTATGAAGTACTAAGTGCATACAGGAAACAGCCTGCTCTAGGAATCAAAAATTTGTTGAAAGCTTCTAGGTGCCTAAACCTGGGGAGGAATGGGAGCTACGATTCTCTAGAGAAACAAGACTGATTAAAATGCATACCGCAGTAGGAGAAAACAAAACCACCACCGCAACAGAAAAACCCACAACCCAGCAACAACAAATGAATCATATGGAAGAAAATTATTCCTGAGGAATACAGAGGTAGTTGAGAAAAGGATTCCAAAACATCTCTGTTGGAGAGTTCGATAATATTGGCATGCAAAATTTAACAGGATACACCAAGAATTAATGATCTGTCCTTGAAAAGACAGGTTTGCTCTGTTGAAGCAGGAAGAATTGAGACAATGTTCTGTTCTCTCAGAACAAGAAATATATTGTCAGAAAAGAAAAACTAAAAAATAGGAAAAACAAAACCCCAAACTAGCTCTATAAATTATAGGTCTAAATTTCTTGAGAGAGAGATAAAAGAGCATGTATCCTGTGTGGGTCCCCTAGGAACACTGTACCTTGCTGGGAAAATGCCATTTTTCCCCAGCAGGATTCCAGGGTCACTTGGATGTTTTTGAAACACTTGTGGAAGGAAAAAAGTACAGACTTTCAAAGACGGTTAGTGAAATCAGATATCTAAGATCAAGACAGAAGAGAATCTTTGAAATACTGTAAGCAACACACCAGATGATTTATATTTGGTTTTATTTTAGATATTTCGGTGTGACTGATGTATTGAAAATACAGAGTAGAAGCTGAAGTTATAGTCTTTATAAGAGGTACACAAGCACATAGCCTGGGTAGATAGATTTGGGTGAACATTACAAGCAACTACTCCAAAACATTTGCTCCAAATAGGTCAAGTTAGTCAGATTTTTTTTCCATGCTAATAAATGTCTATCGATTGTTCTGTCTTCAGGACATATTCATGCAAACATCTATTTACCTGGGGCCAAATCACAATCAACATCATTTACTCATGAAAACCAACACCAGCAATGAAACAGCCTGTCTCCATTGCCATTAACAACGCAAGGTAGAAAACAGTCCTTAGGAGATGCTTCTTCCAGCCTGCCATTACAAATGGGGCAGGAATGCAGCCTCATCCACAGGGTGGAGAAAGTAGCAGTCCAGACGTGGAAAAATGCTGGAGCAAAACCGAAGGAACGACACAACTGTGTCTCAGATCTAAGTCATGATGTTCTCTCTGCTCTGCTTCTTGAATTCCTAAGGTCCAATGCACCTTCTCCTAGCCCAGGAAGAGTTATCTTAGATAATATGTTTATGACTACAAAATTAGCAAGGACTTGCAAAACTCCAAACTGGATTAACCCATTAACAGCTACATCACCTAGCTGACCCGTAACACCACACAAGTAAATGGTAAACACCAATCCAGCAGAGTAAAAAGGGAACAGGTCATTTTTCTAAATATCTATTTCTTAATAAAACATTTATTCAGCAAGATCAGATACAGAAATAAGCAGGACTCTAGCAGCTGTTACAATATTTATGATCATTTATAAATGAATCACAATAAGAAACATCCTGCCCATTCATCTTGCACAAGCCTAATGCTCTGTACCCATGCTACAGACAAGAGCTGCAAAATCCAAGTGTGAATGTTTATACATTTCAAAGTTTTCTAATCCTGCTTATCTTTTACATTCTACTAAATTGCTGCTACTCCTTTACATATTTAAGGTCATGACAACTTTAAATTGTCCTGATTATTCCTCACCTACTATTATATTTACCCTTAAGCCATTCATAGAGATTTCCACAAGGAAATTATAGGTTCAATGATCACAGCAAGTATTTACATGGGTTTTACTATAGATCGCCTGTCAATTTAA
Source organism: Mycteria americana (assembly GCF_035582795.1). Classification (NCBI taxonomy): domain Eukaryota; kingdom Metazoa; phylum Chordata; class Aves; order Ciconiiformes; family Ciconiidae; genus Mycteria; species Mycteria americana. The sequence continues at coordinate 112,611,058 of NC_134367.1, forward strand.
TTTGTTTAGTTCAATACTACTTCACTGTAGCAAAAGTATGCACATAAGCATGAAAACTAACATCAGTGCATGCTTTGTATATTTATACTTTCGTAGTTCATGATCTAGCACCATCTTGCATCATGAAAAGTACTGCAGAGTGCCTAGCTATCAGGAAGCTCCCATAGGAATCACCTCCTTGTTAACGAGGCACAAGTTGGATTTTAATATTGATGTCACAGTAACACTTTGAAAGGAAATTGTTTGATTTGGCTCCCTGACTTTCTTCAGTCATTAATCTAAATACTAAAAACCACATAGTGACTTTTAGTACTATGTGCATATAATAATCATACTAAGGCAACATCCTCATACCAACTAACAATAAAAAAATCAAATATTGGAAAACTGTGCTTCCACTTGTCTGCAGACCTCATTCGATGGCTCTTTCCTAATACTCTAGAGGAGCTGAAGTGCTCAGCCTGTAAAAATATTCTGATGTCTCATGGACAGCAACAGTGTGGGAAATTCAGATGGCTAGTTCGGTTGTGGGGATTTTCTTTTTGGCTGACTGGTTGGTTGAACCTTTCAGATTCTATTTTATATAGTTTCTCTATTACTACTACAATTTTTGTACAAGAGAGACTCTAAAACATCTTTCTAAATAACCTCTTTCTTCCTTCTTTCATTTCTGAGAGCTAGCAACATGACTGAAACTAATTATCCTCTACCTGCCCATTTATCAAATAGACAAGCAACAAACTGATGACTTTCAGAGTACAGTTGTCAAACAGATTTCATTATTACCTTAGCTTAATTAAGGAGAAGGAAAACAATGAATCTTAGGGTAATTAAACAGACATCATCAGCTTCAAAACCTTTTGCTTTATTCCTTGTCTGCAGTTGACCAACTCAAGAACAGGACTAGTAGAGAAATTTGGGTAAGTCGGTGCTGTGTTTCTAAGGTAGGGTAGACCAAGGTAATGCAGAGCAGCTACTAGATAACTTGCACATACCAAATCAAATCTTTACAAGACATTATTTGTTTTACAGCCCCCAGTCTTTAATGCATAGCTAGGGACATAGTTTTGTTTTGGTTTTTTTTACTAGAGAATTTAAGTTTTCATTTCATTGTTTCTGTCATTTTCAGATACTGTTTCTAGAACTTGTAACAACAGGAAACTAACAATTATTTAAATGCAAATGCTTTAGTTATTTAAATATTTAGTATAGGAACCTGTTCTGAGTAGATGAGTGAATTTTAAGTAATAAAAAATTATTTTATCTTTCAATCTACTAAACTACAGAGGGCAAGAATTGGTCAGTTTTAAGTTCATAGACAAAAGTAAAACATTCAGCCGATATCTCTCGTATACAAATATTTCTTGATGCAATTTTCATTCAAGGTCTGAAAAATGCATTTTGACATCTGCAAATATTTAGACATATTTTAATTCAAATGGATTCCCATTTTGAAAGCACACATTTTATTTATTATCAGGAAAACATGAATATACCAGATGGAAAAGGAATACTCCACTACTCTTATGAAAGCTTCTTGTACACAACCATGCCAATGTTCAAAATCACAGCCTAAAATACCTCCCTCTGTTCATCACACAGCCTACAGTAAGCAAAGCCTGTCGGTTCAGCGACACTTTGGAGAGACTTTATTCCCTACCTTACTGGAAACGTACCACTGACTTAGCAAATGGCAACTTTTCCAGGAAACCTTGTGCATATACTGTTGATAGATTAGCTTCACATAGAAAAATAAACTTTATCAAACCTCTCTTATGTCATCTTTCCCAGAATCAGGTATTTAAAGAACATACCAAAGGCAATTTAAAGAAAAATACTGACTCTGTATTAGAATTCTGTAGCATAAAAGAAAGAAAACTGTTCTCAATTACATCTTGTGCAATATGTAGAAACTGCAGCATTTTCTTTATAAGATAATGTGGGAGAAGTATTGTACTGCAATTGCTGTGAGTATGCAATTGTGCATGAAAAACTAATAGATAACAATCATCAAGGACAAGCAGCTATGATGAATTTCAAATGGCTAAATTTTAAACCTTTAAATCTTTCAGGAGGTTGGTTAAAAGGAGCTAAACAGAGAAGATACAGCTATAGCATCCATAAACACCTATAAAATATCTAGCAATGGAAGCTGCTGCTTATTAATCTCATAATTAAAACTACAAGCAAGATCAAAGCAACACAGCAGAAATCAGTAGAGCTACAATAAACCCTCTAAAAATCAAAATCACGCCTGATAGTTACAGAATGAATTACAAATGCATGTTTCTTAAAGGAAACAGGAATGGAAACAAAGGGCAGACAAAAGCTGTGGGCTAGAAATAATGCTGGGCAAGTGGGGAAGGATGATGTGACACCTAGCGTGTAGGAAAACCCTTTTCAGTAAGTCAGTATTCATCCCAGTAACTCCTAAGAATTCATGCTGGCATATCTTCTACTTGCAGTGGGGATAACACACTTCACACCCTGCCTGCTCTCCTGTTTTGATGCACACCACACCAAGGATGACCCTGGTCTCTCTCCAGTCTAGAGACCTCCAGAAAAGGAGGAAGAGGTAGAGAAGACATCCTCTCTTGATCTCTCTCTGGGCAGGGCTGAGTCTGCGCAGGTTTGGGTGACAGGGCCTCTTTTAGCATCACCACTTGCGCTCCTGTGATTGAGCTAGCCAGAGCGTGTCCCAAGAATGATAAAGAAGGATCATTGAAGAACATGTTCACAAAGACCATGAGATACATAAAATGTGTTTAACCCCATCTCCCCCACTATGGAAGTACAGAAAGGGCCAAACGTGCATAGGCAAATTGCGGTGTAGGCTTTGGCATGGTAAAAATTACTTATAATGCAAAAGAACAAATAGAAACTGTTTTCACAGGCTTTATGAAGGGCTTAGGCACTAATACTTTGATGATGTCAGCAGACTTGAGTAGTTTGATGTATCACCTAGCAAGAATCAGATGCCTATGGTAGCAGGGGAAATAACCAGATTTGCCAGCTATAACCAGACTCCAACTATCTATTACCATTTAGCTCAAAACTGTGCCATGGTGGCATGGCACCAAATATGGCAAGGGTAGTTTATGCATAAGTCAATGATATGATGAGAAAGCATCTACTGGTGCATGACAGGATGAGATTTCTTAACCAATTAATGATATTCTGGGATGCATGTTATTTAAGGGAGCTGTAGATATCAATCTGGACTCAAGCTCATGGCAGCCAAATCCCATCAGGATCCCATCCTGCTTAAGCAGCAGGATACTAGCACTTTCTTGTTTATTTCATTGTTCATTTCGTTAATAATGTTTCATTATTTCATTAAAGAAAACATAAGTGATTGCTTAGTATCAAGGCTGGTGTACGGCCTACGCGTCTGGGTCTATGTCAGCCGGGAGAAGAAATGCCTGGAAGAAAATCAGTCCTTTGTAGACTAGCTATTAAAGGATAAAGGCAGAAATGAAAGGCATCAAGATGATAAAGAGTTAAATGACTTAGATGACTTTATTTATAAGAGGATTGTCCAAACTTAGAAGGAAATTACAGCATGATGTCAGAGACACAAATCTACACAACAGCTTGAAAAATTAAATGCCCAGGGCCAGACAGTTTGCTGAGTGCCTGAAGACTATAAAGGAAAAGGAGCAGAGCCAACAAAAAAAAGCTGTTAATCATAAGGAGTAAGGCAAGCTATTCCCAGATGACCAGTCTTCCAAAACAAAAATAAAATTAAGTCTTGTTGCCCCACCAAAGAGCTAAGAGTTCAAACGCTCCCCAAGCCATGAAGCAGAGCCCTGCTTAGCACCAGGACCGGCAACACGCCAGTGCAGTCACAAAGTCTTCAAGGTAGCTCCAGCCAGCGACCTGCAGGACCAGCCCTAAAGCATTAGGGTAAAGGTAGGATAATGCAGTAGTGTGATAAATACAGACTGAATAAAGCAGAGGACTGGCTTTATGAATAAGGCTTACAGTTTGTAACCTATTCTTTCAAAGTGTTTTTAAACGGTACACAAGTGGGAGCCTGTAGCTACATTCAGAATTTTTTTTTTTTATTTAATGTTGGTCAAGACCTTTTGTGAGAGATTATTCTAAGGCAAATGAGAAAAAGATAATGAGTTCTGAATTAATAACAACCTAAGAGGGAGAAAAAGGCATAATTAATAGCTGCCTTTTAGAAAGAAGATTACTTAATAGGAAGTCATTTCAATGATCAATATTGTCAAATACACCTTTTAACTATTTGAGCTCTGAAATGGACAACAAGATTATGAAATATACCTAACAGCATAAACTTAACTACATTAAACTAAAGAAAAAATTTATGAGGAAATCCAAAAGGAATTTGGAGCAAAGTAGTAAGCACAGTTAAAGGCACTGGCATGTACAATGAGAATAATGAGCTTTTCAGGTATGGTCTGATGTCATAATTTTGTGTAACTTTAATATGGGGCCAATTTACCAGTATCCTCTGTGTTTTGTGCTGAAAAAGTTGAAAGCAACATTGAAAGCATACAACTGAGAGTGCTTGGTTCTTACCTTGGAAATAATCAGACTAATAACAGGAGCAAGACTTATAGTACAGCTCACTGGTTTGCATTTCCTGCAAACACCTATATGCTAAAAATACACCACTTTGCCCACTTCTGCCACCTGATGCAAAAGTTTCACTAAGGGAGAAAATACTCTGAAAAAGTAACTGAAATCCTACTTCTCTTTTTAATGTCCTTTTAACCTTGTTAATGGGGTCACACATCACAAAAATCTGTAATACATGAGCCTCATCTACCAAGTTATTCCCTTCATAACTAATGCCCCTTTTGAACCATGGTCACCACGCTCACACTGGCTCTTTTTACACACCTCTGAATGAAAGACTTCTTTTTAAAAAAGGCCTATAAATGCTAGCTTTTCCCACATTGAAGGATTAATAAACTCAAATTTCAGAAGAAAAAACCACTGTAATGCAATGTCTAAGCCAAAACTGAAGCTTGTATTTCTGTACTTGGGTGCCTGGAAGGAGAACCAGGAAGCATTTTTGTTTGCTCTCCCCAAGCCTATAGCTACAGTTAACATAACTCCAAAAGTCTGCAAGACTGATGCTATGTAAATGCATTATTCTGCTGGTACGGTGCACATACCGATGGGAACGAAGGCTGGAACAGTTCATTCTTGAGGTTAGTGATTTCTAGCAAGAACCAGAAAAGAAGTTGCTTTAAAAGCAGCAAACTTTGTCATCAGGACACGACTTCCCTGGAGCAACTGCTTCAAAACCAACTGAGCAACACTTGGCAAACACCTTTCTGTTAAATTTCTCCATCTATCAGATTAGCACGTTGCTCTTCACCTTTCAAAGAGAAATATATTCTGAAGTATACCACATCATATACTTTATTACATTCTTGCTGGTTCAAAACACAGATACACATTTGGTTTACAATCCAGAACAATCAAAAATTTTGGCTCACAGCTGCTCTAAAATTCAGCTTTTAACCTAAATTTCCTGCAGAGTCTAAAAAGCATTGCACTTAAATGCTACACAATGCATTCTTTCTGAATAAAACCCTTTTCACTTGACAGAGGGGGAAAAAAGAGAGACACACTCAGCTGGAATAAATTTTATGTGCATCTATTGTCAGTGGTGAAGTTACGTTCATTTATACTAAAAATTGACCCTCATGTAGTGACTGTGTAATGTGTTCTCCCACCTTCTTGATAAACAGCTGTTTTCATTGCTTAAAATCCTTCAAGTTCAGATACTAGGACCAAACGTCTGCAAATATGATGAAGAAGAAAACATTTACCCAAGATATTTTACAGTTTTATTACTCTTCCGTGCTATAGGTAACACTACTTTTCTCCTCACAGTGGTGGCAGTATTGAAGGGTGCTGGCTCCTCAGCACTGACTGTATTTATTAGTCAGTGTTTGCATGTATTATCTTTTAAAGCATTACAGATTAGCAGAGTATTACTAAGTACAAAACTGAACATGCACATTTTTAATCCATTTATGTGTAATACGTTTATTGGAGATGCTGCTATTACTACTTTGTAACTAACATTCACAGCCATAGTATAGTCTTACATGCACTACACAAAACAGCAATCAAAATGAAATGATGTTGGAATAGTTCGAGTCAGCCTTGCAAATTTGCACTTAAAAAGAAAAACAGCAAGAAAACCAGTATTCTCCTTAACTTTTACATAAACAGTAACCCTCATTTTTCTCTCTCAAAATTACTGTGTTTAATTTCTATTTGTTGAGCCCAAGAAGAAAACATGGGCAAAAAATACATCCTTATGGACTGAGGAGTACATCCAAAATGGAAACAAGATGGTAAGTGAATAAATTGCAGTGCAATAGAAGTTAATCCGTTTCACAGAAGACAGCTTGTTGTCTAGTAATACTTGCTGCTCAAATCTGAAAACCTCTGCTCCGGTAACACTGACATCATTGTTTGGGTTATTGTTTCCCTCGTGAATTCATCTGAGTGTGGCACAACAAAGTTGCTGTCTCGATTAGATGGTTGGCTTTCTGACCCAATTCAGAAACATGATAAATAATTAGTTCAGTGAAATATTACCAGCAGATCCAGAAAGAAATAGGAGGTTTTTGTCAGGCTGAGACTAAATGCTAGTAAGATATAGATAAGCAAGTGTCATATAGCATTCATCACTTGTAAGGTAAATGACTTCTTCTGAATTCACTCGGGCAGAAAATGAACAGCTGTGCCAATGCTGACCAGAGAGAAGTAAAATGCTGCATCTGGGGATGAAGCTGCCTTTTGTTTTCTTTTTCTTTAGTTAAAATAGTATTTTTTCCTCAATGGAAGGAGAAAGATTGGCTCGGAGATTAAAAAAAAAAAAAAAAAAGATTCTCTGCCGCTGATTTGGTGTGCGTGCAGCACTGTAAAAGGGTACAAGCAACTCAACTTCCACATCTGTTAACAGCACAGACTGAACTACTCATTCAAAATCTGTTTTGACACAACTCATTAATATAATCAATATTTAAGTATTTGCATGGCAACTAATACAGAAATGTAAAGAATTTTTACTTCTTTTACTGAACCGATGAGACTATGGCAAGACCTAGTGAACTCCTCTCAAGCTACCAAGGGGCACGTCGTGGAGTGTGGTCAGGCAAGGTGCCAGCTCTGACTGACGTTTCGGCACCAGTGAAATCATGTTCATGTAAGCTCCGACGTGACCTGTACAAGGACCTCAAGTATTTATTTGGGTGGCTGATGTGCTGCTGCAATGTTACTGCCACAGTTGCTCCCTGAGCAAACAGACTCCTGCTCACTCAGGCATCATGACCACCCACCTACCATCCAACCCCCAACTCCAGCGCAGCTGTAACCCAAATAGACTGGCAATGCGTTATTAGTAAAGCAGTACCTCTTTTATCCCATTAAGTCCTCTACATACAGCAGAATAGGGGAAAAAAGAATACTCTCTTGGTCCTTAAAAACTTTCTGACATTTCTGA